>NC_080385.1:66185633-66489216 GCF_014773155.1 Arachis stenosperma
GAATGACTGTGACGAGCTTCAAACTCCTAAAGGCTGGACGTTAGTGACAGACGCAAAAGAATCATTGGATTCTATTCCAACCCGATTGAGAATCGACAGATGATTAGCCGTGCTGTGACAGAGCGCGTTGAATATTTTCACTGAGAGGATGGGAGGTAGCCATTGACAACGGTGAAACCCTACATACAGCTTGCCATGGAAGGAGTCTTACGTGCTTGAAGAAGAAGACAGTAGGAAAGCAGAGATTCAGAAGATAGAGCATCTCCAAAACCTCAACCTGTTCTCCATTACTGCAAAACAAGTACTTATTTCATGTTCTTTTACTTTTTACAATCAATCCTGATAATTATTGATATCCTGACTAAGAGTTACAAGATAACCATAGCTTGCTTCAAGCCGACAATCTCCGTGGGATCGAGCCTTACTCACGTAAGGTATTACTTGGACGACCCAGTGCACTTGCTGGTTAGTTGTGCGGGATTGTAAAAGTGTGATTGCAATTTCGTGCACTAAGTTTTTGGCGCCGTTGCTGGGGATTGTTCGAGTTTGGACAACTGACGGTCTATCTTGTTGCTTAGATTAGGACTGTTTTGTTTTTGTCGGTTTAGAGTCTTTTATTTGAGTTTAGTTTCATATTTTAAGTTTGGTGTCAATTGCATGCCTTTGTTTTCTTTTGATTTTATGAATTTGCATGTTCTTAGTCTTTTCTTGTTCCTTAAAAATTCTAAGTTTGGTGTCCTCCTTGTGTTTTTCCTTTAAAATTTTCGAAAATTAGTGTTTGATTTTCTAAAAATTTTAAGTTTGGTGTCATTTTTTTGTTTTTCTCTTTCCTCATTTCAAAAAAAAATATCAAATCTTTTTCAAAATAATTTTCAATCATATCTTTTTAATTGCCAATTCCAAAATCTTTTTAATTAGTTGATTGATTTAGTTTTCAATTTGCTTTGATTTTATTTTTCTTTTAGTTTTCGAAATTTTATTTTAATTTCCTTTTGTTTTATTTTATTATTTTCGGTCATTTTTTAAAAAAAAAATAATCTACTTGCAATCCATATCATTTCCCTCTCTCCATCATGGTCCTAAGTGGAATTGAGCAGTCCAGAAAGACTTTGGGGTCATATGCTAACCCCATTACAGCTGCATATGGGAGTAGCATCTATATACCTCCCATCAAAGCAAGCAGCTTTGAGCTAAACCCTCAACTCATTATCATGGTGCAGCAAAATTGCCAGTATTCCGGTCTTCCACAGGAAGAACCTACTGAGTTTCTGGCATAATTCTTACAACTTGCTGACACAGTACGTGATAAAGAGGTGGATCAGGATGTCTATAGATTATTACTGTTTCTATTTGCTGTAAAAGATCAAGCTAAGAGGTGGTTGAATAACCAACCTACAGCAAGCATAAAGACATGGAAACAGGTATCAGACAAATTTCTGAATCAATTTTACCCTCCAAAAAGGATGACACAGCTAAGGCTGGACATCCAAGGCTTTAAACAAGAGGATAATGAATCCCTTTATAATGCCTGTGAGAGGTATAGAGGTATGCTAAGAAAATGCCCCTCTGAAATGTTTTCAGAGTGGGTACAGTTAGACATCTTCTACTATGGGCTTACAGAAAAAGCTCAGATGTCTCTAGACCATTCAGCTGGTGGATCTATACATATGAGGAAGACGATTGAGGAGGCTCAAGAGCTTATAGATATTGTTGCTAGAAATCAACATTTGTACTCTAGCAATGAGTTCTCTACAAAAGAAAAAGTTATGGCTATAGCCACTGATCCTAATCCTCAAGAATAGATGGTTGAGCTTAATCAGCAATTACACCTGATGACAAAACAGTTAGCAGAATTTAAAGAGATGCTCCAAGAAACTAAAATTGCTAACAAGAACATAGAATCACAGTTGAATCAGACAAAACAGCAGCTATCTAAACAGATAACAGAAGAATGCCAAGCAGTTCAACTGAGGAGTGGGAAGACATTGAATAACACTGCTCAAAGTAGCAAAAAGCCAACGAAGGAACAATTGACAGAGGATAGCCAAACCACTATCCAAAATCCCTCTGAGGACAGTAAGAGCTCAGAGAGGAGTACTCTTGGCGTTCAAACGCCAGAAAAGGGGGGAAAGCTGGCGTTAAACGCCCATTCCCTGCCCAGTTCTGGCGTTCAAACGCCAGAAAAGGGGGAAAAGTTGGCGTTAAACGCCCATTTTCCACCCAATCCTGGCGTTCAAACGCCAAAGGGGAATGGTGCACGAAATTGTGATCACTACTTTTCACAACTCTCATAATCCCTGGTCATGAACTCCAAAAAACTTGGTGGTTCAATTCCATGGCATTACACAACTTCGCACAACTAACCAGCAAGTGCACTGGGTCGTCCAAGTAATAAACCTTACGCGAGTAAGGGTCGATCCCACGGAGATTGGTGGTATGAAGCAAGCTATGGTCATCTTGTAAATCTTAGTCAGGCAGACTCAAATGGATATGGTGATGAACGAAAATAACATAAAAGATAAAGATAGAGATACTTATGTATGTCATTGGTGCAAGAGCTTCAGACACGTATGAAGATGCCTTCCTTCCGTCTCTCTGCTTTCCTACTGCCTTCATCCAATCCTTCTTACTCCTTTCCATGGCAAGCTCGTGTAGGGTTTCACTGTTGTCAGCAGTACCTCCCATCCTCTCAGTGAAAGCGATTGCATATGCTCCGTCACAGCATAGCGGAATTCATCTGTCGGTTCTCAATCAGACCGGAATAGAATCCATTGATTCTTTTGGCGTCTGTCACTAACGCCCCGCCTCAGGAGTTTGAAGCACGTCGCAGTCATTCAGTCATTGAATCCTACTCAGAATACCACAGACAAGGTTTAGACCTTCCGGATTCTCTTGAATGCCGCCATCAGGTCCTGCCTATACCACGAGGATTCCGGTTAAAGAATCCAAGAGATATTCACTAAGCCTCAGATGCTTGTAGAACAAGAATGGTTGTCAGTCACCTTGTTCATAGGTGAGAATGATGATGAGTGTCACGAATCATCACATTCATCAAGTTGAAGAACAAGTGATATCTTAGAACAAGAACCAAGCGGAATTGAATAGAAGAACAATAGTAATTGCATTAATACTCGAGGTACAGCAGAGTCTCCACACCTTAATCTATGGTGTGTAGAAACTCCACCGTTGAAAATACATAAGAACAAGTCTAGGCATGGCCGGAGGCCAGCCCCCAAATGAACAAGAACTAGATGTCGAAGATGATAATACAATAGTAAAAGGTCCTACTTATAGAAAACTAGTAGCCTAGGGTGTACAGAGATGAGTAAATTGACATAAAAATCCACTTCCGGCCCACTTGGTGTGTGCTTGGGCTGAGCAATGAAGGAATTTCGTGTAGAGACTTTTTCTGGAGTTAAACGCCAGCTTTCATGCCAGTTTGGGCGTTTAACTCCAAATTTTATGCAGTTCCGGCGTTTACGCTGGAATTTCTGTAGGTGACTTTGAGCGCCGGTTTGGGCCATCAAATCTTGGGCAAAGTATGGACTATTATATATTGCTGGAAAGCCCAGGATGTCTACTTTCCAACGCCGTTGAAAGCGCGCCAATTGGGCTTCTGTAGCTCCCGAAAATCCACTTCGAGTGCAGGGAGGTCAGAATCCAACAGCATCTGCCGTCCTTTTCAGTCTCTGAATCAGATTTTGCTCAGGTCCCTCAATTTCAGCCAGAAAATACCTGAAATCACAGAAAAACACACAACTCATAGTAAAGTCCAGAAAAGTGAATTTTAACTAAAAACTAATAAAAATATAATAAAAACTAAACTAAACTACCAAAATCATACTAAAAACAATGCCAAAAAGTGTATAAATTTCCGCTCATCACAACACCAAACTTAATTGTTGCTTGCCTCAAGCAACTGAAAATCAAATAAGATAAAAAGGAGAGAATATACTATAGACTCCAAACTATCAATGAAACATAGCTCCAAATTAGATGAGCGGGACTAGTAGCTTTTTGCCTCCAAACAGTTTTGGCATCTCACTTTATCCTCTGAGGTTCAGAATGATTGGCTTCTTTAGGAACTCAGAATCCAGATAGTGTTATTGATTCTCCTTGTTAAGTATGATGATTCTTGAACACAGCTACTTCTTGAGTCTTGGCCGTGGCCCAAAGCACTCTGTTCTTCCAGTATTACCACCGGATACATACATGCCACAGACACATAATTGGGTGAACCTTTTCAGATTGTGACTCAGCTTTGCTAAAGTCCCCAATTAGAGGTGTCCAGGGTTCTTAAGCACACTCTTTTTGCCTTGGATCACAACTTTATTTCTTTCTTTTTCTTTCTTTTTTTTTTCTTTTTTCGTTTGCTTTTTGCTCCCTTTTTTTTTTGTGTTCACTGCTTTTTCTTGCTTCAAGAATCATTTTTATGATTTTTCAGATCCTCCGTAACATGTCTCCTTTTTCATCATTCTTTCAAGAGCCACAATTTTAACATTCATGAACAACAAATTCAAAAGACAAAAAAATGCACTGTTCAAGCATACATTCAGAAAACAAAAAGTATTGTCACACATCAAACTAATTAAGCTAGTTTTAAAGATGAATTTGAAATCCTGTACTTCTTGTTCTTTTGTGATAAAACAGTTTTCTTTTAAGAGAGGTGATGGATTTCATAGGACATTCATAACTTTAAGGCATAGACACTAAGACACTAATGATCATAAGACAAACATAGATAAACATAAGCACTAAAATTCGAAAACAGAAGAATAAAGAACAAGGAAATCAAGGAACGGGTCCACCTTAGTGATGGCGGCTCTTCCTTCCTCTTGAAGGTCCTATGGAGTGCTTGAGTCCTCAATATCTCTTCCTGCCTTTGTTGCTCCTCCCTCATGATTCTTTGATCTTCTCTTATTTCATGGAGGAGAATGGAGTGTTCTTGGTGCTCCCCCTTAGTTGTCCCATGTTGGAACTCAATTCTCCTAGGGGGTGTTAATTTGCTCCTAATAGTCTTGTGGAGGAAAGTGCATCCCTTGGGGTATCTCAGGGATCTCTTGTTGAGAGGGTCTTGTTTGCTCCCTTTCTTGGTGATGGGCTTGAGGTCATGCCTTCTCAGTTGAACCGGCTTTGGATGCCATAAATGGTTATGGAAAAACGAAAAGCACGCTTTTACCACAACCAAACTTAAAAGGTTTGCTCCTCCTCGAAGAAGAAGAGAGTAGAAGAAGAAGAAATGGAGGGAGGGATGGCGTGTTCGGCCAAAGAGGGGGAGAAGTGGTTTAGTTTGTGTGACATGAAGGAGTGAGAAGGGTTTATGGGGAAGAGGTATTGAGGTGATTGGTGAATGGGTGAAGAAAAGAGAGAGTGGTGGGGTTGGTGGGGATCCTGTGGGGTCCACAGATCCTGTGGTGTCAAGGAAAAGTCATCCCTGCACCAAATGGCACTCAAAATCACGTTTTGAGCCATTTCTGGCGTTAAACGCCGGGCTGATGCCCATTCCTGGCGTTTAACGCCAGGTTGTTGCCCTTTACTGGCGTTTAACGCCAGTCTGGTGCCCCTTTCTGGCGTTAAACGCCCAGAATGGTGCCAGACTGGGCGTTAAACGCCCAACAGCTAGCATTACTGGCGTTTAAACGCCAGCTTCTTCTCCTCCAGGGTGTGCTGTTTTTCTTCCTGTTTTTCATTCTGTTTTTGCTTTTTTTCATTGTTTTTGTGACTTCTTATGATCATCAACCTACAAAAAAGATAAAATAACAAAAGAAAATAGTTAACTATAAAACATTGGGTTACCTCCCAACAAGCGCTTCTTTAATGTCATTAGCTTGACAGAGGACTCTCATGGAGCCTCAGAAATACTCAGAACCGTGTTGGAACCTCCCAACACCAAACTTAGAGTTTGAATGTGGGGGTTCAACACCAAACTTAGAGTTTGGTTGTGGTCTCCCAACACCAAACTTAGAGTTTGACTGTGGGGGCTCTGCTTGGCTCTGTTTTGAGAGAAGCTCTTCATGCTTCCTCTCCATGATGATAGAGGGATGTCCTTGGGCCTTAAACACCAAGGATTCTTCATTCACTTGAATGATCAACTCCCTCTATCAACATCAATCACAGCCTTTGCTGTGGCTAGGAAGGGTCTACCAAGGATGATGGATTCATCCATGCACTTCTCAATATCTAGGACTATGAAATCAGTAGGAATGTAATGGTCTTCAATCTTCACCAAAACATTCTCTACAAGTCCATGACTTGTTTTCTTGATTGTCTGCCATCTCTAATGAGATTCTTGCAGCTTGCACCTCACAGATCCCTAATTTCTCCATTACAGAGAGGGGCATGAGGTTTACACTTGACCCTAAGTCACACAAGGCCTTCTTGAAGGTCATGGTGCCTATGGTACAAGGTATAGAAAAACTTCCCAGGATCCTGCCTCTTTTGAGGCAGTTTCTGCCTAGACAAGTCATCCAGTTCTTTGGTGAGCAAAGGTGGTTCATCTTCCCAAGTCTCATTTCCAAATAACTTGTCATTTAGCTTCATGATTTCTCCAAGGTATTTAGCAACTTGCTCTTCAGTGACATACTCATCCTCTTCAGAGGAGAATACTCATCAGAGCTCATGATGGCAGAAGTAGGTCCAATGGAATCTCTATGGTCTCATTTGAGCCTCAGATTCCCATTGTTCCTCATTGAGGAACTCAGAGGAGATTGGTACACGCCCACTGAGGTCTTCCTCAGTGGCGTCCTCCTCCTCTCTTTCCTCTCCATATTCGGCCATGTCTATGGCTTTGCACTCTCCTTTTGGATTTTCTTCTGTATTACTTGGGAGAGTGCTAGGAGGGAGTTCAGTAACTTTCTTGCTCAGCTGACCCACTTGTCCTTCCAAATTTCTGATGGAGGACCTTGTTTCATTCATGAAACTTTGAGTGGTCTTTATTAGATCAGAGACAATTGTTGCTAAGTCAGAAGTATTCTGCTTAGAACTCTCTGTCTGTTGTTGAGAAGATGATGGAAAAGGCTTGCTATTGCTAAACCTGTTTCTTCCACCATTATTGTTATTGAAACCTTGTTGAGGTCTCTCTTGATTCTTCCATGAGAGATTTGGGTGATTTCTCCATGAAGAATTATAGGTGTTTCCATAGGGTTCTCCTAGGTAATTCACCTCTTCCATGGAAGGGTTCTCAGGATAAGCTTCTTCCTCAGATGAAGCATCCTAGTACTGTTTGGTGCATTTTGCATTCCAGACAGACTTTGAGAAATCAAATTGACTTGTTGAGTCAATATTTTATTCTGAGCCAAAATGGCGTTCAGAGTGTCAATCTCAAGAACTCCTTTCTTCTGACTAGTCCCATTGTTTACAGGATTCCTTTCAGAAGTGTACATGAATTGGTTATTTGCAACCATTTCAATTAGCTCTTGAGCCTCTGTAGGCGTCTTCTTCAGATGAAGAGATCCTCCAGCAGAGCTATCCAAAGACATCTTGGACAGTTCAGAGAGACCATCATAGAAAATACCTATGATGCTCCATTCAGAAAGCATGTCAGAAGGACATTTCTGATTAATTGTTTGTATCTTTCCCAAGCTTCATAGAGGGATTCCCCATCCTTCTATCTGAAGGTTTGGACCTCCACTCTAAGCTTACTCCACCTTTGTGGTGGAAAGAACTTTGCCAAGAAGGCATTGACTAGCTTTTCCCAAGAGTCCAGGCTTTCTTTAGGTTGAGAGTCCAACCATATCCTAGCTCTGTCTCTTACAGCAAAAGGGAATAGCATCAGTCTATAGACCTCAGGGTCAACCCCATTAGTCTTGACTGTGTCACAGATTTGCAAGAATTCAGCTAAAAACTGATGAGGATCTTCCATTGGAAGTCCATGGAACTTGCAATTCTGTTGCATTAGAGAAACTAATTGAGGCTTAAGCTCAAAGTTGTTTGATCCAATGGCAGGGATAGAGATGCTTCTCCCATAAAAATCAGAAGTAGGTGCAATAAAGTCACCCAGCACCTTCCTTGCATTGTTTGCATTATTGTTGTTTTCGGCTGCCATGTCTTCTTCTTCTTTGAAGAATTCGGTCAGGTCCTCTAAAGAGAGTTGTGCTTTGGCTTCTCTTAGCTTTCTCTTCAGGTCCTTTCGGGTTCAGGGTCAGCTTCAACAGAATGCCTTTGTCTCTGCTCCTGCTCATATGAAAGAAAGAGAACAAGAAAATGTGGAATCCTCTATGTCACAGTATAGAGATTCCTTGAGGTGTCAGAGGAAAAGAGAAATAGAAAGAAGAAGGGAAGAATTCGAACTTTACTTAGATAAGGTTCGAATTGTGCATTGAGAAGGAGTGGTACTCCATAACTAGAAGGATGTGAGAAGGAGGGAAGTAATTTTTCGAAAATTAATTAAAATATTTTGAAAACATTTTTGAAAAACACTAATTGATTTTCGAAATCAAAGTGGAAAAGAAACCAAGTGATTTTTGAAAAGATTTTTAAATTAGAATCAAAAAGATTTGATTGAAAACTATTTTGAAAAAGATGTAGTTAAGAAGATATGATTGTTTTAAAAGATGTGATGAAAAGATATGATTTGAAAACAATTTTAAAAAAAAGATATGATTTGAAAAACATTTTAAAAAAAATTTGATTTGAAAGTTAATGACTTGCCTAACAAGAAAGGATATGATTCAAACATAAAACCTTCCTCAACAGAAAAGGCAAAAAATGTTCAATCAAATCATTAATTGTTAGTAAGTATCTTTGAAAAAGGAAAGAAATTAGTTTTGAAAACATTTGATTGAAAAGATAAGATTTGAAAAAGATTTGATTTTGAAAAACTTGAAAAAAAAATTGATTTGAAAACAAAATCTTCCCCCTAGCACCATCCTGGCGTTAAACGCCCAGAATGGTATCCATTCTGGCGTTTAACGCCCAAAATGCACCCTTTTTGGGCGTTAACGCCCAGCCAGGCACCCTGGCTGGCGTTTAAACGCCAGTCTGTCTTCTTCACTGGGCATTTTTGAATGCCCAGCTCTTTCTGTATAATTCCTCTGCTGTATGTTCTGAATCTTCAATTCTCTGTATTATTGACTTGAAAAGACACAAATTAAAAATATTTTTGGATTTTTAATAATGAGGAACAGTCAAAATGCAACTAAAATCAAATAACAATGCATGCAAGACACCAAACTTAGCAGTTTGTATACTACTGACACTAACAAGATGAGAATGCATATGAGAAACAACAAAACACTCAAGTCAATAGAATTCAAAGATCAAAACAAGGAAATCATCAAGAACAACTTGAAGATTAATGAAGACACATGCATGAATGCAATAAGAACAGAAACATGCAATTGACACCCAACTTAAAATGAGACTCTATACTCAAACAAGAAATATTTTTGGTTTTTATGATTTGTAATTTTTTTGGTTTTTTCGAAAATTAGGTAGAAAAGAAAAATAAAGGTATCAAAATTCTTAATGAGAATTCCAGGAATCATGCAATGTTAGTCTAAAGCTTTAGTCTAAAGGAATTAGACATGGCCGGCTAAGCTTCAGCAAGACATTGCATTCAAGAGCTAAATTGATGAGGATCAATCAGCTTTGGTGATGATAAGAACATCACCTTGAAACACTAGAATTCATTCTTAAGAACTCTGAAGAAAAATACCTAATCTAAGCAACAAGATGAACCGTCAGTTGTCCATACTCAAGAACAATCCCCGGCAACGGCGCCAAAAACTTGGTGCACAAAATTGTGATCACTACTTTTCACAACTCTCATAATCCCTGGTCATGAACTCCAAAAACTTGGTGGTTCAATTCCATGGCATTACACAACTTCGCACAACTAACCAGCAAGTGCACTGGGTCGTCCAAGTAATAAACCTTACGCGAGTAAGGGTCGATCCCACGGAGATTGGTGGTATGAAGCAAGCTATGGTCATCTTGTAAATCTTAGTCAAGCAGACTCAAATGGATATGGTGATGAACGAAAATAACATAAAAGATAAAGATAGAGATACTTATGTATGTCATTGGTGCAAGAGCTTCAGACAAGCGTATGAAGATGCCTTCCCTTCCGTCTCTCTGCTTTCCTACTGCCTTCATCCAATCCTTCTTACTCCTTTCCATGGCAAGCTCGTGTAGGGTTTCACTGTTGTCAGCAGCTACCTCCCATCCTCTCAGTGAAAGCGATTGCATATGCTCCGTCACAGCATAGCGGAATTCATCTGTCGGTTCTCGATCAGACCGGAATAGAATCCATTGATTCTTTTGGCGTCTGTCACTAACGCCCCGCCCTCAGGAGTTTGAAGCACGTCGCAGTCATTCAGTCATTGAATCCTACTCAGAATACCACAGACAAGGTTTAGACCTTCCGGATTCTCTTGAATGCCGCCATCAGGTCCTGCCTATACCACGAGGATTCCGGTTAAAGAATCCAAGAGATATTCACTAAGCCTCAGATGCTTGTAGAACAAGAATGGTTGTCAGTCACCTTGTTCATAGGTGAGAATGATGATGAGTGTCACGAATCATCACATTCATCCAGTTGAAGAACAAGTGATATCTTAGAACAAGAACAAGCGGAATTGAATAGAAGAACAATAGTAATTGCATTAATACTCGAGGTACAGCAGAGCTCCACACCTTAATCTATGGTGTGTAGAAACTCCACCGTTGAAAATACATAAGAACAAGGTCTAGGCATGGCCGTGAGGCCAGCCCCAAATGATCCAAGAACTAGATGTCCGAAGATGATAATACAATAGTAAAAGGTCCTACTTATAGAAAACTAGTAGCCTAGGGTGTACAGAGATGAGTAAATGACATAAAAATCCACTTCCGGGCCCACTTGGTGTGTGCTTGGGCTGAGCAATGAAGGAATTTCGTGTAGAGACTTTTTCTGGAGTTAAACGCCAGCTTTCATGCCAGTTTGGGCGTTTAACTCCAAATTTTATGCCAGTTCCGGCGTTTAACGCTGGAATTTCTGTAGGTGACTTTGAGCGCCGGTTTGGGCCATCAAATCTTGGGCAAAGTATGGACTATTATATATTTCTGGAAAGCCCAGGATGTCTACTTTCCAACGCCGTTGAGAGCGCGCCAATTGGGCTTCTGTAGCTCCAGAAAATCCACTTCGAGTGCAGGGAGGTCAGAATCCAACAGCATCTGCAGTCCTTTTCAGTCTCTGAATCAGATTTTTGCTCAGGTCCCTCAATTTCAGCTAGAAAATACCTAAAATCACAGAAAAACACACAAACTCATAGTAAAGTCCAGAAAAGTGAATTTTAGCTAAAAACTAATAAAAATATAATAAAAACTAAACTAAAACTACCAAAATCATACTAAAAACAATGCCAAAAAGTGTATAAATTATCCGCTCATCAGGGAACCAGACACCTGAGAGTGCTGATAGTAACCCCTCTAAAAAGGCTTCTCCAACCACCTCTGTAAAGAATAAACCTGCAGCATCTAAGGTTGAAGAATATAAAGCCAGGATGCCTTATCCTCAGAAACTCCGCCAAGCGGAACAGGATAAGCAATTTGCCTGCTTTGCAGACTATCTAAGGACTCTTGAAATAAAGATTCCGTTTGCAGAGGCACTTGAGCAAATACCTTCTTATGCTAAGTTCATGAAAGAGATCTTAAGTCAAAAGAAGGATTGGAGAGAAACTAAAAAAGTGTTTCTCATTGAAGAATGCAGTGCAGTCATTCTGAAAAGCTTACCAGAAAAGCTTCAAGATCCAGGAAGCTTTATGATACCATGCACATTAGAAGGTGCTTGCACCAAGACAGCCCTGTGTGACCTTGGAGCAAGCATCAATCTAATACCTGCATCCACTATCAGAAAGCTTGGGTTGACTGAAGAAGTCAAACCAACCCGGATATGCCTCCAACTTGCTGATGGCTCCATTAAATATCCATCAGGCATAATTGAGGACATGATTGTCAAGGTTGGGCCATTTGCCTTTCCAACTGACTTTGTAGTGCTGGAAATGGAGGAGCACAAGAGTGCAACTCTTATTCTAGGAAGACCTTTCCTAGCAACTGGACGAACTCTCATTGATGTACAAAAAGGGGAAATAACCTTGAGAGTCAATGAGGATGAGTTCAAGTTGAATGTTGTCAAAGCTATGCAGCATCCAGACACATCAAATGACTGCATGAGCACTGATATTATTGACTCTTTGGTGGAGGAGGTCAATATGACTGAAAGTCTTGAATCAGAGCTAGATGACATCTTTAAAGATGTTCAGCCTAATCTGGAGGAACTAAAGGAAATAAAAGAAATTCTGAAAATTCCTCAGGAAGAAGATAAGCCTCCTAAACCAGAGCTCAAACCACTACCACCATCCCTGAAATATGCATTTCTGGGAGAAGGTGACACTTTTCCAGTGATCATAAGCTCTGCTCTAAATCCACAGGAAGAGGAAGCACTAATTCAAGTGCTAAGGACACACAAGAGAGCTCTTGGGTGGTCCATAAGTGATCTTAAGGGCATTAGCCCAGCAAGATGCATGCACAAGATCCTATTGGAGGATGATGCTAAGCCAGTGGTTCAACCACAAAGGCGGCTAAATCCAGCCATGAAGGAGGTGGTGCAGAAAGAGGTCACTAAGTTACTAGAGGCTGGGATTATTTATCCTATTTCTGATAGCCCCTGGGTGAGCCCTGATGTGTGGAGAACGATCCAACACAAAACTCACCGGCAAGTGTACCGGGTCGCATCAAGTAATAATAACTCACATGAGTGAGGTCGATCCCACAGGGATTGAAGGATTGAGCAATTTTAGTTTAGTGGGTGATTTAGTCAAGCGAATCAAGTTTTGGTTGAGTGATTTGTGTTTAACAGAAAGTAAATGACAGTAAATGTGCAGTAAATTGAAGAACAGAATTGTAAATTTGCAGAATCTTAAAGAGCAAGAAAGTAAATGACTGAAACTTAAAGTGCAAGAAACTTAAATTGCAGTAACTTAAATGACAAGAAAGATAAATGGCTTGAATATAAAAGGGAACTGAGGAATGGGATTGCAAGATCTAAACAAAGAGGAAGTAAAGTGCAACAATTAAGATAGCAGAATTTGAATTAGGAGCAATGGGAATTTAAACAGCAAAGAAATTAAATGCAGCAGAGGTTCCAAGAGGAACCAAGTAAAATTTGGGTCTCAGGTCTCAAGAGACTAGGTAGCAGAGCCTAGATCTCTATTTGCCTTCCTAGATCCAAGTAAACAAAGCGATTGACAGAAAATTAAAGAAGAAATAATAGATGAACAGAATTTGAATTGAATTATGCAGAAAACAAAGTGCAAAGAGCTTGAATGGGAATTGGGACAGAATTTCCCCAATTTCACACACCCAATACTCAGAAACAAAAGAGTAAAACTGCTAAGGCAAGAATGAGGGAGAAGAGAGATCAATTCCCTCCCCAATTCTCAGAAATCTCCAAAGGAAAACTCAAAGTGAAAATTCAAAAGTAAAGATCAAAGTGAAATTGGCAAAAGGTTTTTTTAATTACATCAAACTAACTACTATTTATACACTTTCTATTCTTGGATTTTGGGATTTGGATGGGCTTTTGATTTGGTGAAGAAATGAATTAAAATGGGAATTTAATTTGATTTTTCGGCCCATTAGATTCACTCCCAGGAGGCTGCCCTGCCCTTGTGGAGGGCAGGGCAGAAAAATGAAGCTTGGTGCGGCCATGGTGCGCCAAGGAAGAAATTTGGTGCGCGCGTTGGTCGAGTCTGGCGCGGCAATGGTGCGCATGAGGCTGCCCTGCCCGCGCCAAGGGCAGGGCAGAAAAGTTGATGCGCCAAACATGAGGAGTGCGCGCGCTTGGTGCTGCCAGAAAGAAATTTGGTGCGCGTGTTTCGCTTCTTGGTGCGCCAAGTCCATGCACCATTTCAAATGCTGCCCTGCCCGCGCCAAGGGCAGGGCAAGGTTCCCACTCTTCATGGCCCGTATTCGAACCTTGTGGCTTGCATAGTTGATATTTTTACATTGATTTTCTTCTTCATAGAGCCCGATCCTGCCTTCCACAAGGGCAGGGCAATGTTCTCTTCTCTTGGCTCCAAGGCACCATTTTGTGCTCTGCCCTTGGAGTGGGCAGGGCAAGGTTGCCTTTTCTTGTTTGGTCACCTAATGTTGCCCTCCTAGAGGGCATTCTGCCCTTGAGGAGGGCAATGTTGCTTCCCCCACCTCAATGCGGCACGCTTCTCTCCTCCTTGGCCACGCTTTCCTTTTCTTGCGTCACGCTTCTTAGGCCACGCTTTTCATTTTCTTTTCTTTTCTTCACCTAAAATAAACCAAACAACCACTCAAAGTATCACTAAATTCAAGAGGCTTATAAATCAATTAAAATTCAATTAAAATGAGCTCAAACCTCAATGATTAACATTAAATTCATGGTGGTTGCTTGATTTAAAGAAGTTATGCATTTTCACTCCAAATCACTTACTTAGGATGCAAGAAAGTGCATAAATGCTAACAAAACAAGTGAAATTAGCTTGAAAAATGGGTATATGATGACTTGTCATCACAACACCAAACTTAAACCTTGCTTGTCCCCAAGCAAGCATCAAAACTAAGAGTAAATGAAATGAACAAGAAAAGAATACACATTCTTATTATGCAGATAGCAGAACTTCAATTTATGGGGCATTTATGCAGACAATGATACTCACTTATTGTTGCTGCTACATAATACATATCTTTCTTCAAAGGCTTGCTAAACTTGCTGTTATAAGACTCACCTTTTGATTCCTCCCTTGCTAACTTTTCTTGGTTTACAATGTTTTAACAAGCTTTTTATTCTTTTAGAGGTTGGGTGTCAAATGCTGCAGCATAGCCTTTGGCTTTATTTTCTTTTCTTTTGCTCAACATCTTTCCACCACAGACACTTAGCTCACTAATTCTTCCTAGGATCATTGATGCCCAGCATCTCTTTGGATCACTAAGTGCTTTGTTTCTAAGTTGCTCTTTATTGTGGATTTTCAATTGGCCATCCCAAATCAGTTGATCTAAGTGACCGGGTTTCAAAAGACCCCTTAGAATTTACTCATCCATGCAGATCTCAGTACAAGAACACCACAGGCATTTGTCCTAAGGTTCAAGCCATTGGTGTCCAACCTTTATTCTTTGTTTTTCTTGCCATTTTGGCTTTTTCTTTCCCTTTTCTTTCTGTTTTTGTTACCAAGGGTTGTTTCATTTCTTGATAGGAGTTTTTATAACAGTAAGCTAACTCACAATTGAATGAGAATGATATTATGCAACACTTATTTCATGAGTCATGCATTTAATCTAACACATATGCCACCACCAACTTCCATTCATACTTATGCAACATTGGATATTTTACTTTTCAATTCAAACCAAACTCTTTTATTTAAGCATATGGGAAACAAAGCAATATTTAAGCTAAGTGATGGATACAAGCATTATGTAGACTTATCATTTTTCTAGCTAATTATTAACTAACTTAAAATAAAAAGCAAAGAATCAGAAAATGCATAAAGTAAAGGAAATAAATGATGGAGGCATATCATGTTTCAGACATGCATCTCCTTATTAGAGACATGAAAGAGGAAGTATGAAAGAACTTTGCCACCTTCTAATGGTCATGGCTGCTGCTTGATTCTCCCTTCTTCTTCTTTCTCTTCCCTGTCTTGGAGTAATCTTGGATCTCTTCTCCAGGACATCTTCTAGCCCAAACAGAATCTATGAGTCCTTTGAGCCCAAAAGTTTCCAATGTGTTAAAGGTTGACTCAGTGTATTGACGAGATTTTGCTTGTTGTTTGGCTAAGAATTCAGGGCATTGCTCAAATGGCTTGATCTCAGGATTGAGTGTTGGCAAATTGTGGGTCAAGTACTCCAACCTTGCTTGCATGTTTTCATCATACTCCATTCTTGTGCGTGTCTAACTTCACCTATGGTATGATGAACATTCTTCCATTGATACAGGTTGTGACTATATTCCGATGCTTTAGCTTGACTGAAATACAGCTTATCATATGATTCCTTGAATTCTTTGTATTGCTCTTTCTGCCCTTCAAGGATCTGTGCTTGAAATTCTTGCTGCTGTCATCATTTGTTGTTGCCATCTCTCTTGTTTTTCCTCCATTTGATGCTGCCAAGCTTCTCGTTCTTCCTTTTCTTTCAATAATTATTCCATGAACTCAGGATGGGGCTCTAGATATTGCGCTGGGCCCCCTTGATTTTGGCCTTGTTGGATCTGCATGAGTTGATTCTGACCTTGTTGAGCCTGCATGAGTTGCTGAGATAATTCTTCAATTGATCTTTGCAATTGGCTCATATCTATGGCATCATAAGCTTGATTTCGTCCTTCCTCTCTTTGTGATCTCCTTTGTCTAGGAGCTACCACCCCTTCTTGATTTTCTTCTTCATTAATTCCCTCCATGCTCTTCTTGGTAATCCATTTTCCCACTTTCACTTTTGTTGTGTCCTCATCTTCAAAATTACATTAGCTCTGTTACATAGCCTGAGGATGGTACTTGGATGTCCAAGACCTTTTGATTTGCTTGTGCTATCGGCCATTCCTTGAATACTGTCAGCTATGAGTTGTGCAACATTGATCTCACCTCCATGCAAGATGCAGTACGTCAAGAGAGCTCGTTTGATTGTGACCCAAGAGGCATTTCCAGTAGGAAGAATAGATCTCCTCACTATTTCAAACCATCCTTTAGCCACTGGAGTCAGATTTATCCTCCTTATGTGACTTGGAATCCCCTTTGAATCTCTTTCCCAATCTGTATTTTCCATGCATATCCCTTGCAGAATTTCGTCAGGATTATTTTCCCTTTGCAATCTAGCCTCATAACTAAGCTCTGGATAGGTTATGGTTCTCAACTTGAGAGCTCTTGTGATGGCAGCTGGGCTAAAACTCACTTCAACCCCTCTGACATAGCTTGTGTAAGGAGCACTATTTTTGTTTTCTTTTGCAGCATTTGCATAGAACTCCCTAATCATTACTGCACTGATGTCAGTCAGAGGAGCACACAAGAGTTCCCACCTTCTTTCGTTAGTGATTTGCCTCATAATGGGATATTCTCCTTCCCTCAAATCAAAGCCTTTCTCATAGATGACATTCTTTGCCTTCATGAACCTATGATATCTCCCTTCATGGAATTGGGATCTAAATTTGGTTGCATCAAAGGTTGGAGGTTCGGTTATCATAGGCTCTTTTCCCGGCCTTCTTTGTGAGCTTGATGAGGCCATTGAGATTAAAGTAAAAAGAAGGAAGAAGTGAGAGTAGAAGAAAAATGTGTTGTGTTTGGGGTGGACTTTGGTTCGGTTTTGATGTGTGAGACAAGGGAATTATGTTGGTTTTGGAAGTGGAACAGAGTGTGGTTTCATATGAAAGTGGCTTGAATGGGAATGTGTATGCCTTGTTGGTGCAATGGCTATTTATAGGCCATGTTTCCAAGCTTTTCAACAAAACCACAATGAATGAATGAAGAAGGAACCGTTAGTGTTCATGAAGGGCTGAGATTGAGTTGGTCATCTCAAGGACTCATGGAATGGACGGTCTGCATGCATGGTTGAGGCTTGACGAGGATCCTCCTCCCATTGGCTGCATGCACTTCGGTGTCCAATGTTGCATGCATGCAAATTTTGTTCCCCATGAGCACGTTCTCCTAGGCACATGTGACCTCCCTCACATAGCTCCTCCTAGCCGTGACCCTTCCTTGAGTTTTGTCTTAATCTTTTTCTCCTGCAAGAATCAAGATAGCTAGCCTTAGATCATTAATATGGCCGTTGGCAATTAATTCGTATTTAATAGGAAAAGAATTATTTTGTTTTGTTTATTATTATTTAAAATAAATTTTTTTGGTCAATTATGCCCCTTAATTAAAGATGTTAAAAGTTGGTGAACACCAAACTTATCCTTTATTTAGGGGATGGCTTAGCAATTGCAAACCAATCTCACAATTGATGTATTTTTTTTTTAAAAAAAATATTGATGTATGACCCCTTGTCTATATGGTTTTGAGTTCATGATTGGGAAATAATCCTCTGAACGTTGTTGCACATGCAGACACCAAACTTAGTGTTTGGTCATATGCTTCATTAAAAGAATTATGCATATGTTCTAAAAGACAATCCTCTTTTTTGAACAATGAACGTGGGTGTACCTTAAGGTACACCAAACTTAGAAGTTTGCCATGTGCTTCAAAATGATATATGCATTTACCAGGCATGAAAATTCAAGATCATATTCAGAGGGATCATAGCTTATTAAGTAAGAGAAAACAGAAATCTTAAACCATGGGTTGCCTCCCATGAAGCGCTCTTTTATTGTCATTAGCTTGACATTAACCTCCCTTTATGGTGGTTGATGTTGGTGATGTCTCAATTTGTCACCTCTCAATTTGTCACCTCTCACTGTCAGCTTTCTCTTTTAATTTGGTGATCATAGCTTTCATGAAGAACACTATGAATGCATAAATTTTCGAAAAAAATGCAAGAAAAATTTTTAAAGCATGCAATTGACACCAAACTTAAAAGTTGACTCAAGACTCAAACAAGAAACACAAGATATTTTTTATTTTTATGATTTTATTAATTTTTTTTTTGTATTTTTATTAATTTTTTTCGAAAATAAAGTTAGGAAAAATGAAAAAGAAAAGAAAAATTTTGAAAAAAAATTTTGAAAAGAAAATTACCTAATATGAGCAACAAGATGAACCGTCAGTTGTCCATACTCGAACAATCCCCGGCAACGGCGCTAAAAACTTGGTGGACGAAATTGTGATCAACAATAATGGCTCTTTGGCATGTGCCTAAAAAAACTAACTCAACACTTTCTTTCCACAATTCCGTTCAACTTAACCAGCAAGTGTACTGGGTCATCCAAGTAATACCTTACGTGAGTAAGGGTCGATCCCACAGAGATTGTTGGTATGAAGCAAGCTATAGTCACCTTGTAAATCTCAGTTAGGCAGATTAAATGGTTATGGGTTTCGAAAATTAATAATAATTAGAAAATAAAAAGGGATAGAAATACTTATGTAAATCAATAGTGGGAATTTCAGATAGGCGTGTGGAGATGCTAGAATCCTTTTGAATCTCTACTTTCTTATTGCTTTCATCCAATCCTTCTTACTCCTTTCCATGGCAAGCTGTATGTAGGACATCACTATCATCAATGGCTACTTTTAATCCTCTCGGGAAAATGGTCCTATGCGCTGTCACTGCACGGCTAATCGTCTGGAGGCATCACCCTTGTTGATAGCTACATCCCATCCTCTCAGTGAAAATGGTCCAAATGCTCTGTCACAGCACGGCTAATCATCTGTCGGTTCTTAATCAGGTTGGAGTAGAATCCCTTGATTCTTTTGCGCTTGTCATCACGCCCAGCCCTCAGGAGTTTGAAGCTCGTCACAGTCATTCAATACCGGAATCCTACTCGGAATACCACAGACAAGGTAGACTTTCCGGATTCCCAGGATCCTACTCGGAATACCACAGACAAGGTTAGACTTTCCAGATCCCCATGAATGCCGCCATCTATCTAGCTTATACCACGAAGATTTTGTTGGGGAATCTAAGAGATATGCGCCCGGCCTAAGGTAGAATGGAAGTGGTTGTCAGTCACGCGCGTTCATAGGTGAGAATGATGATGAGTGTCACGGATCATCACATTCATCAAAGTGTTGTGCAACGTATATCTTGGAATAAGAATAAAAGAGAATTGAATAGAAAGTAATAGTAATTGTATTGAAACTTGAGGTACAGCAGAGCTCTACACCCTTAATCTAAGGTGTGCAGAAACTCCACCGTTGAAAATACATAAGTGAAAGGTTCAGGCATGGCCGAATGGCCAGCCCCCTAAAACGTGCTCAATGGCCTCCTAAGATGAAGAATAAAACAAAACTGAGACCAAAGATGAAACGTGGTCAAAAGACGACTAATACATTAGTAAAAAGTCTTATTTATACTAAACTAGCTACTAGGGTTTACATGAGTAAGTAATTGATGCATAAAACCACTTCCGGGGCCCACTTGGTGTATGCTTGGGCTGAGCTTGATCTATCCACGAGCTGAGGCTTTTCTTGGAGTTGAGCTCCAAGTTATAACGTGTTTTGGGCGTTCAACTCCGGATCATGACGTGTTTCTGGCGTTTAACTCCAGACAGCAGCATGTACTTGGCGTTCAACGCCAATTTACGTTGTCAATTTCCGAATAAAGTATGGACTATTATATATTACTGGAAATCTATGGATGTCTACTTTCCAACGCAGTTGAGAGCGCGCCATTTGAAGTTCTGTAGCTCTAGAAAAGCCATTTCGAGTGCAGGAAGGTCAGATTCCAACAGCATCAGCAGTCCTTTTGTCAGCCTTTTTCAGAGTTTTGCTCAAGTCCCTCAATTTCAGCCAGAAATTACCTGAAATCATAGAAAAACACACAAACTCATAGTAAAGTCTAGAAATGTGAATTTAACATAAAAACTAATGAAAACATCCCTAAAAGTAGCTTGAACTTACTAAAAACTACCTAAAAACAATGCCAAAAAGCGTATAAATTATCCGCTCATCAATAAACATGGGTGTAAAAGTAAAATTTGGGATCCTGGAATCTGTTCTGACATTCAACACCCTGGGAGCCTAGAAACCTATTTAAAATTGCTCAAGGGCTTTACATGCCTTGTTTGGAACCCCGGAGGCTGTTGGCATTCCAAACACTGGTAGAGATTTCTGGATGAATTCAAGCACAAGCCACTATAACAGGAAGCTCATCAAATGTCCAACTTAAGGACTATAACTAAAAGTGCTAGGTAGGAGACAACACACCATGGTATGATCGTTCCTTCTCCATTCCACTCTGTTTTTGAATTTTGTTTGAACCAAAAATTTTTTCATGACATTCATTGTATTTTGCATTCTGCATTATGCATAAAAAAAGAGAGAAAGTACGCGACGTGACAGCGTCGTTGAAGCGTCCGCGTCCCAAGTGCATTAGGAAGAAAAGGAAAGTGAACAGAAAGTCACGCTAAAGCGTGGCTGGAGGCGTGCCTTTGGCACAATTTGACCGAAGCAACCGCGTTGCTGACGCGTCCGCATCATGTGGGAAAAATGCCTCCCATGCGTCCGCATCTCCCACGCGAATGCGTGCCCTAAAAATTGACGTAAAAAGGGTGTATGGCAGCAAGTTGTGATGGAGTGGGGCCGGAATTGTGCTAGAAGCACAAGCCCTACCACGCGAACGCGTGCCCCACGCGTTTGCATCATTTTTTGAAATATGGCCATTGACGCGATTGCGTCACCCACGCGAACGCGTCACCCTAGATTTTTGGCAAAAATGCATTTAAACTGAGAGTTGTGCGTACGCGAGGCTGCTCTCACGCCACTAGCCCAAATCGAGTCACGCGTTCGCATGCCCCACGCGTCCGCGTCACATGAATTTCTCACAGCCCACGCGATCGCGTGCACCACGCATCCGCGTCACATGCGACGCACAGCTTATCCAAACCAGCGCCCATTATCTTATCTTTTCTTTTCTAAATCCTAATTTCTTCTATCTTTTCTTCTTTCTTCCTCCTTTCTTCCTTTCTTCTTCTTTTTCCATTGGTGTTAAAATTCTCTTCTTTAACTATTGCATCTTTTCTTGAATTATTATGGTGCTTCATGACTTGTTTTATTCTAATTGGGTATTATTATTCAAAAGTCAATGCTAATTTTTATAATACTGATATTCCTTTTGCATTGATATGTACTTACACTATCTTGTATTACCCACACTCTCTTCCCTGTTATTGCAACTTTTGCACTATTGATATGCCAATTGCTTGCACTATTTTCTCACTTGCATGTTGTAGCTACCATGTAATTGAGACATTTATTATTTGGCATTAACACCCATATTTTATTTATGCTCTTATCTTTATTTCTGAGTTACTTTTCTTCCTTTTCCTCTTTTTTCACGATGGCCACCGAGAGGGGACAGGAAGTACCTCTATTTGGGAAGACAGGCGAGTCAATATACACAATCTGTAGATAAAAGGTATCAGTTGGAGCAGTCCGTCCACCTGCACATCTTTACATGCACCGAGGACGGTGCAATCTTTAAGTGTGGGGAGGTCGATACCGATCTCCATGGGTTAGTTATCCTCTTCTCAACACCAATGTTTAAATTCTCTTTGTTAAATTAGTTGTTGCATTTGCATGTTTGATTGCATATTTTCTTGATTTTGTGCATATATTACCATTACTTGGTTGAAGTAATATTCTCTTTTTCAAGAAAACTCTCTATAGCATTTCACTAATTTGAATTAAACTTTTATTAAAACTTGTTTGAAGAAATATTATATTAAAACATGATTTAGAGCTCGAACACACAAAACCAGTGAGATTTTGAGCCTACTTGATTGGTTGCATTTTACCAACCAATATTTTATTTTTGGTGTGTATTTTTCTCTCTAAAATTGTGATCTTTGTCTTGCTTAATTCTATATTTCCATTATTTGATGTATGCATGGACTTATATGATTGAGGCCTTGTTTCACTGAGCTTACATACTCATATGGCCTTACTTTTCATTATCCTTTGCAAACCAATGTTGAGCCATTTTACCCCTTTGTTATTTACTTTAGCACATCATTAACTCTAAGCGAAAAACAATAATGTCCTTAATTTGAATCCTTGATTAGCTTAGACTAATGAAAGCGCGTATAAATTAAGTGTGGGGAAAGTGGGTTTGGAAACGTTTGGTTTGAGAATTGAGTATGTTAGACTTTGTGTGAAAATGTGAAAAATGTTAAGAACATGTTTATGCATTCAAAACCTTAATCATATGCATTAAAAAAATTATTAAGAAAAGAAAATTAAAAAAAACAGCAGAAAAATAAAAAGGGACAAAATGCCCCAAAGTAAATGGTAATAGCAATGCATATGTACTGTACCCAAAACTTGGAATGCATAAATATGTAGTAAATGCAGTTAATGGGTAGTTATTGATTTTATATTACATGGCTTGTTCTAAGTTAGGTGGAAAGTTTATGTTAATTAAGGATTCAGATTTTAGTCCACTTGGCCAAATACAATCCTACCTTGACCCTAACCGCATTACAACCCTTAAAAGACCTCTTGATTTGTGTATTGGTGCATTAAATTTTTTGTTGATTGTTAGATGAAAAGCAAGCTATAGGAAGCAAGATTAGTAGAGAATTGAGAGAATTGACCCTAGACACTTGACAGTTGGAATGATATACACTACCATTAAGGGTTCAATGCTTGATTCGATGTTCCCTGCTTTCATGAGCTATCTTCTTACAAGTTTACTTGATTTTTATTGTATGATTTGAATTAGTGGAATTTGGTTTATGTTTATCTTGGAGAACTTATTTATTTTTAACCAAGTAGGTAGAATCATTTTAGCATGTGGTTGCATTCACATTCATAGGTTGCATTGCATGAGTCCTGCTTTTCCCTACTCATTTATTTTGTCTCCTTGAGCTTAGCATGAGGACATGCTAATATTTAAGTGTCGGGAGGTTGATGAACCACTATTTTATGGTTTATATTGTGTTTAATTGAGTGGTTTTATCAAGCTTTTCATCCACTTATTCATATGATTTGCATGTATTTACAATTCCTTCTTAAAAATATTCTATAATTGAAAACTTGCTTCCTAAAGACTTTTTAGTTGTATATTTTTATTTTCCTCCGTACCATTCGATGCCGTGATCTATGTGCTAAGTGCTTTAGGCTTCATAGTGCAGGAATGGCGTAAGGAATGAAGAGGTAGCGTGTAAAAGTGGAAGGAACACAAAGAATTGAGGAAATGACCAGTGAAAAGTCACGCGGTCGCATGGCTCACGCGACCGCGCGAAATGGAAGAAATCACAGTGACGCGCTCGCGTGCCTGACGCGACCGCGCGGATTGAAAGTTGCACGAACGACGTGAATGTGTGGACGACGTGCACGCGTGGTACAAAAATCGCTGAATAACGCGAACGCGTGACCGACGCGTACGCGTGACATGCGCGATCTGCAGAAATTATAGAATAAAGTTTTGGGTCGCATTTTGACCCAGAGTTTGTCCCAGAAACACAGATTAAAGTTAGGGAACATGCAGAGACTCGACAGATCGGATCAGAATTCATTTTTCTTAATTTAGATGTAGTTTTTAGAGAGAGAGGTTCTCTCCTCTCTCTTAGGTTTTAGGATTAGGATTTCTTTTAGTCATTAGGATTGCTTCTTCGTACCAGGTTCAATAATTTATGTTTCTCTTCTATTTTTGTTTACTCTAAAGCTTTTATTTGTATTTGATTTATGTTGCCCAATTGGCTTATGAACTTTTCCATGTTAGAATTGACATCTTCATTCAATTTGAGGTATTTCAAACATATGACTTTTATTTAGTTTCTTATATTCTTGGCTTTAGTTGATTGATTGATGACTCTTGAGTTATCAAACTCAGCAGTTGATTAATATTTGAAGTTTGCTGGTTAATTTGGATCCCTCTAAAGCTAGTCTTTCCTTAGGAGTTGACTAGGACTTGAGGAATCAAATTAATTGGTCCACTTGACTTTCCTTTATTTAGTAAGGGTTGACTAAGTGGGAGCAACAGACAATATTCATCACACCTGATAAGGATAACTGGGATAGGACTTCCAGTTTTCATAATTTGCCAGGAGTTTTTCTTTGCTATTGATTTATTAATTCCTACAATCTATTTTTCTTATTCAAACCCTTTTCAAAAACCAAAAAATACTGTTTTCCATAACCAATAATAAATTATACTTCCCTGCAATTTCTTGAGAAGATGACCCGAGGTTTGAATACTTCGGTTTATAAATTTTATTGGGTTTGTTACTTGTGACAACCAAAACATTTGCAAGAAAGGTTGATTGCTTGGTTTAGAAACTATACTTGCAACGAGTATTTATTATAACTTCTAAACCATCAATCTTCAGTTCTTCAGAACTCAAATCTCCTAAAGAGGTGTTGAGTTGCTCCCAATAGTTGTGTGGAGAAAAATGCATCCCTTGAGGCATCTCAGGGATTTCTTGATGAAAAACCTCGTCATGCTGTTGTTGAGGTCCTTGAGTGGCTCTCTTGTTTGCTCCATCCTCTTTCTAGTGATGGGCTTTTGAGATGAATTTCTCTATCTCCCATGACTCAGAGGTGGAAGCAAATGCCTTCCCTTTCCTCTTTCTAGAGGTTTCTCCGGCCTTAGGTGCCATTAATGGTTATGGAAAAAAACAAAAAGCAACGCTTTTTCCATACTAAACTTAAAAGGTTTGATCATCCTCGAGCAAAAAAAGAAAGAAAAGAGGAGGAGAAGAAGAAATAGAGGAGATAGAGGTGTGTAGGAATTCGGCCAAGGGGGTTAAGTGTTGGAGATGTGTGAAATTGAAGGTGGTAAGGAGGGTTATTTATAGGGTAAGGGCGACAGGATAACCGTGTGGAGAATGAGTGGGTGTTGGGAGGAAAATTGTTTGAATTTGAATGGTTAGGTAGGTGTGTGTTGGGGAATAATGTTATGGAAAGGTGTGAATAAGAGGGAGAGTTGGGTGGGTTAGGTGGGGATCCTGTGGGGTCCACAGATCATGAGGTGTCAAGGAATTCTCATCCCTGCACCTTCCTGGCGTTTAAACGCCCACTGTGTGCCAAATTTGCCGTTAAACGCCAGTTCTGCTACCTTTCCTGGCGTTAAACGCCAGGCTGGTGCACCTTTCTGGCGTTTAATGCCAGCCAGACACCAGACAGCCCTTTCTGCCGTTAAACGCCAGTCTGGCTGCCAATTCTGGCGTTTAACACCCAAAATGCTGACAGACTGTGTGTTAAACGCCCATTCTGCTATCCTTACTGGCGTTTAGTAAGCCTGTCCTCCATGGTGTGCTATTTTTTATGCTGTTTTTCATTCTGCTTTAATTTTGTAGTTATTTTTATGACTCCACATGATCATCAACCTAAAGAAAACATAGACTAACACTAGAAAATAAAAATGAGAAAGTGATTAATATAGATAAATAAGATTGGGTTGCCTCCCAATAAGTACTTCTTTAATGTCAATAGCTTGACAGTGAGCTCTTATAGAGCTTCACAGATGCTCAGAGCATGGTTGTGGCCTCCCAACACCAAACTTAGACTTTGAATGTGGGGGCTCTATTTGACTCTGTGTAGTGAAAATTGGATGAAGCTTTTCATGCTTCTTCTCTATGATTATAGAAGAAGATCCTTGAGCCTTAAACACAAGGTAGTCCTCATTCAATTGAAGGACTAACTCTTCTCTGTCTACATCAATCATAGCCCTTGCTGTGGCTAGGAATGGTCTTCCAAGGATGATGGATTCATCCTCATCCTTTCCAGTGTCTAGGATTATGAAGTCAGCAGGGACAGCCTTCAACCTTCACTAAGACATCCTCTACAAGTCCATAAGCATGTTTTATTGATTTATCTGCCATCTCTAGTGAGATTCTTGCAGCTTGTACCTCAAAGATCCCTAGTTTCTCTATTACAGAGAGTAGCATGAGTTTGATACCTGACCCCAAGTCACACAGAGCCTTTTCAAAGGTCATAGTGCCTAGATACTAAGCAACTTGCTTTTCAACAGTGTCTTCGTCCTCTTCAGAGGAAGAATATTCATCAGAGCTCATGAATGACAATAGTAAGTTTAGCGGAATCTCTATGGTCTCTATATGAGCCTCATATTCCTTTGGTTCCTCAATAGGGAACTCCTTATTGGTCAGTGGACGTCCCTTGAGGTCTTCCTCACTAGGAATCACTGCCTTTTCACTCTCTCCAGGTTCGGCCATTTTGGTTATAGTTATGGTCTTATACTCTCTTTTGGGATTGTCTTCTGTATTGCTTGGAAGAGTACTAGGAGGAGTTTAAGTAACTCTTTTACTCAGCTGACCCACTTGTGGCTCCAAATTTCTGATGGAGGACCTTGTTTCATTCATGAAACTGAGAATGGCTTTAGATAGATCAAAGACTATGTTTGCTAAGCCAGAGAGGCTCTGCTCAGAATTCTCAGTCTATTGCTGAGAAGATGATGGAAAAGGTTTGCTATTGCCAAACTTATTTCTCCCACCATTATTGTTGTTGAAGCCTTGTTGAGGCTTCTGTCCATCCTTCCATGAAAAATTTGGATGATTCCTCCATAAAGGATTATAGGTGTTTCCATAGGATTCTCCCACGTAATTCACCTCTTCCATTGCAAGATTCTCATGGTCATAAGCTTCTCCTTCAGAGAAGGCTTCTTTAGCACTGCTGGATGCAGCTTACAATCCAGTCAGATTCTGAGAAATCATATTGACTTGCTGAGTCAATATTTTGTTCTGAGCCAATATGGCATTCAGAGTATTAATCTCAAGAACTCCTTTCTTTTAAGTTATCCCATTATTCACAGGATTTCTTTCAGAAGTGTACAAGAACTGGTTATTTGAAACCATCTCAATGAGTTCCTGGGCTTCTGCAGGGGTTTTCAGATGAAGGATTGATGAGCGGATATTTTATACGCTTTTTGGTGGTATTTTCCTGTAGTTTTTAGTATGCTTTAGCTACTTTTAGTATATTTTTATTAGTTTTTATGAAAAAATCACATTTCTGGGCTTTACTATGAGTTTGTGTGTTTTTCTGGGATTTTAGGTATTTTTTGGCTGAAATTGAGGGACCTGAGCAAAAATCTGATTCAGAGGTTGAAAAAGGACACACCAAGTGGCATAAAAGTTGGAGTTAAACGCCCAAACTGGCACCAAAGCTGGCGTTTAACACCAGGAATAGCATCTACACGTGAAAGCTTCAATGCTCAACCCAAGCACACACCAAGTGGGCCCCGAAAGTGGATTTCTGCACTAATTGTCTTAGTTTACCCATTTTCTGTAATCCTAGTTTACTAGTTTAGTATAAAAACTACTTTTTGAGATTCATTTTGTACCTCATGAGATTTTACATCTGAATTTGTATCTTCTATAGCATGAGTCTCTAAACCCCATGGTTGGGGGTGAGGAGCTCTGCCGTGTCTCGATGATTTAATGCAATTACTTCTGTTTTCTTTTTAATCATGCTTATTTCTATTCTAAGATATTCATTCGCACTTCAACATGATAAATGTGATAATCTGTGACACTCATCACCATTCTCAACTTATGAAAGCGTGCCTGACAACCACTTCTATTCTACCTTAGATTGAGTGTGTATCTCTTGGGTTCCTACTCCACAAGTTTGATTGCTTTTTTTGACAACAGAGTATTCAGATTCGTGGAACCAAAATCTTCGTGGTATAAGCTAGAATCAATTGGCAGCACTCTTGAGATTCGGAAAGTCAAAACCTTGTCTGTGGTATTCCAAGTAGGATCTGGGAAGGGGTGACTGTGACAAGCTTCAAACCCACAAATGCCGGGTGCAGTGACAGTGTGCAAAAGGATCAATGGATCCTATTCCACCACGAGTGAGAACCGATAGATGATTAGCCCTATGTAACCTGTAGTTGGACCATTTTTATTGAGATGACGGATGGTAGCCATTGACAACGGTGATCCACCAACATACAGCTTGCCATGGAAAGAACCTTATGTGCGTGAAGAAGACAATAGTAGGAAAGTAGAGATTCAGAAGACAGAGCATCTCCAAAACCTCAATCTGTTCCTCATTACTAAATCACAAGTATTTTTTATTTCATGTTATTCATTCTTCATAAACAAAAATCATTTTTATCATTAATCTCATGACTAAGAGTTACAAGATAACCATAGCTTGCTTCAAGCCGGCAATCTCCGTGGGAGACCCTTACTCACGTAAGGTATTACTTGGACGACCCAGTGCACTTTCTGATCAGCTGCACGAAGTTGTGTATCATGATTTCGTGTACCAAGTTTTTGGCGCCATTGCGGAGGATTGTTCGAGTTTGGACAACTGACGGTTCATCTTGTTGCTTAGATTAGGAATAATTTATTTTTTGTTGGTTTAGAGTCACTAAATTTGAGTCTTTTGTTTGAGTTTAGTTTCATGTTTTAAGTTTGGTGTCCTCTTTGTGTTTTTCCTTTTAATTTTTGAAAAAAATTGTTTTTGGTTTTCTAAAAATTCTAAGTTGGGTGTCTTTTGTTGCTTATTATCTTATACATTTTCAAATTATTAGTGTTCCAAGCATAAAAATTTTTATGTTTGGTGTCCCTTGTGTTCTTATGTTCTTAAAAATTTTCAAAATTTGTTCTTGGTCTTCATCTTGATCTTGAAAGTGTTCTTGGTGTTCATCTTGACATTCAAAGTTTTCTTGTTTGTTTCCATTGTTTTAATCTAAAAATTCCATGTTTGGTGTCACTTTGTTATTTTTCTCTCTCCATTTTAAATTCAAAAATAAAAAAATACCTTTTCCTTTAATTCCTCATAAAATTTCGAATCCCTTGGGTTGACTTGGTCAAAATTTTTAAAATCATATCTTTTTCAAAACTTCCTAACTACTTTCTCTCTCTATATTTTTCGAAAATATTCTACAAAATCTTTCAAAATCTTTTTATTTAATTAATTAATTAATTATTTTAGTTTTCAATTTCCTTTTATTTCATTTTTTTAAATTTCAGTATTTTTAAAAAAAAAAGAAAAAATAATAAATAAATATAAGAATAATTTTTTTACAATCCACATCATCTCCCTTTCTCCATCATGGACCTAAGTGGAAATGAACAGTCCAGAAGGACTCTGGGGTCATAAGCTAACCCTATTATTGCTTCATATGGGAGTAGTATCTGTATACCCCCCATAAGAGCTAACACTTTTGAGCTAAATACTCAGCTCATTATCATGGTGCAGTAAAACTGCCAGTATTACGGTCTTCCACTGGAAGAGCCTACTGAGTTTCTGGCACAATTCTTACAAATTGCTAACATAGTACGTGATAAGGAAGTGGATCAGGATATCTACAGATTATTGCTGTTTTCCATTTGTTGTAAAAGATCAAGCTAAGAGGTGGTTAAATAACCAACCCAAAGCCAGCATAAGAACATGGAAACAGTTATCAGACAAATTTCTGAATCAATATTTCCCTCCAAAAAGGATGACACAGCTAAGGCTGGACATCCAAGGCTTTAACCAAGAGGATCATGAATCTCTTTATGATGCTTGGGAGAGGTACAAAGAGATGCTAAGGAAATGCCCCTCTAAAATATTTTCAGAGTGGGTGTAGTTAGACATCTTCTACTATGGGCTTATAGAAAAAGCCTAGATATCTTTAGACCACTCAGCTGGTGGATCTATACACATAAGAAAGACAATTGAATAATCTCAAGAGCTCATAGATACCGTTGCTAGAAATTAGCATCTGTACTTAAGTAGTGAGTCCTCCATGAAAGAAGAAGCTAAGGTAGTATCCACTGAACTTATTCCTCTAGAACAAGTTGCTGAATTCAATAAGCAATTATGCTATCTTACAGAACAGCTACCAGAATTTAAGGCAATGCTACAAGAAACCAAGGATGCCAACCAACGTTTAAAGGAACAATTAAATCAAACAAAACAACAATTATCCAGACAAATAACAGAAGAATGCCAAGATATTCAATTAAGGAGTGGGAACACATTAAATGTCTCAATTCAAGGCAACAGAAAGTCAAGGAAGGAACAGCTGACAGAGGATGAGCAAACCACTGCCCAAAATCCTTCTGAGGACAGTAAGAGCCTAGAGAAGAATACTTCTGTCTTTCAAACGTCAGAAAAGGATAAAGAATTGGCGTTAAATGCCCAATGGATGCCCACTTCTGGCGTTCAAACGCCAGAAAAGGGTGAGAAACTGGCATTAAACTCCCAGCCCATGTCCAGTTCTGGCGTTCAAACACCAAAAAGGGGGAAAATATGGCGTTAAACGCCTATCCAGCCCCCAATCCTGGCGTTCAAACGCCAATGAGGGATCAGACACCTTCAAGTGCTGATAGAAACCCCTCTAAGAAGGCTTCTCCAACCACCTCTGTAGGAAATAAACCTGCAGCAACTAAGGTTGAAGAATACAAAGCCAAGATGCTTTATCCTCAGAAACTCTGCCAAGCGGAATAGGATAAACAATTTGCCCACTTTGTAGACTATCTCAGGACTCTTTAAATAAAGATTCCGTTTGCAGAGGCACTTGAGCAAATACCCTCTTATGCTAAGTTCATGAAAGAGATCTTAAGTCATAAGAAAGATTCGAGAGAAACTGAAAAAGTTCTCCTCACTGAAGAATGCAGTGCAGTCATTCTGAAAAGCTTACCAGAGAAGCTTAAGGACCCCGATAGCTTTATGATACCATGCACATTAGAGGGTACTTGTACCAAGACAACTCTATGTGATCTAGAGGCAAGTATCAACCTGATACCTGCATCTACTATCAGAAAGCCTGGTTTGACTGAAGAAGTCAAACCAACCCGGATATGTCTCCAACTTGCTGATGGCTCTATTAAAATGCCATCAGGCGTGATTGAGGACATGATTGTCAAGGTTGGGCCATTCGCCTTTCCTACTGACTCTGTATTGCTGGAAATGGAGGAGCACAAGAGTGCAACTCTCATTCTAGGAAGACCTTTCCTAGCAACTGGATGAACTCTCATTGACGTCCAAAAAGGGGAAGTGACCTTGAGAGTCAATGAGGATGAGTTTAAGTTGAATGCTGTCAAAGCTATGCAGCATCCAGACACTTCAAGAGATTACATGAGTATTGATATTATTGACTCCCTAGTAGAGGAGATCAATATGACTGAGAGTCTCGAATCATAGCTAGAAGATATCTTTAAAGATGTTTAGCCTGACTTGGAGGAATCAGAGAAAATAGAAGAACCTCTGATAACTCCTCATAAGGAGGAGAAGCCTCCTAAACCCGAGCTCAAACCACTACCACTATCTCTAAAATACGCATTTTTGGGAGAAGATGACACTTTTCCAGTGATCATAATTGATGCCAGGGCATTTTGGCCAGTTTCACTGACCTTTTCTTTACTGTTTTTAGGTAATTTCATGCATTTTCTTAGGAAATAAGTTAGTTTAGGGCAGATATTCACTCAGACCTTGATTCAAGCATACATTGTGCATTTTACATTGTTTCATGAGGATTTTGCATGATTTTAATGACAAAATTGTATATTACATTACCCATGACTTGGACTAGAACTTTGATGCACTCTATTGCTTGATTTCAGGACCAAAGGAAGCAAGGAATGGGAGGTAACTTACAAAGTTAAGGAGAAAAGTAATTGCCAAAATCACTCTCAAAAGCCATCAATGCCCACGTTAAAGAGTCACGTTAACTAAGTTAACGTGAACTCTAACGTGGAGAAGAGAAGTTGAGCCAACGTTAGTGACACTCAACATTGTCACTAACGTTGGCAATTGCTCACAACTGGCCACGTTAGAAAGCCACGTTAACCTAGTTAACGTGGCCTCTAACGTTAAAGGGGGAAGAGAAGCCAACGTTAGTGACACTCAACATTGTCACTAACGTTGGCCTAAGGTGCAAAGAGCCACGTTAACTCCCACGTTAACTTGGTTAACGTGGGAGCTAACGTAAGAGATGGAGAGTTGTCGAAAACGTTAGTGACACTCAACATTGTCACTAACGTTGGAGCAACCACACAACCCCCAAGAACCACGTTGACTTCCACGTTAACTTGGTTAACGTGGAATCTAACGATGAGGAATGAAGAATGAGCCAACGTTAGTGAACTCAACATTGTCACTAATGTTGGGATGGCTAAAAATGGCCACGTTAGAAGCCACGTTAACCTAGTTAACGTGGACTCTAACGTGAGACCTAGGGGCACACTTGAACGTTAGTGGCAATGTTGAGTGTCACTAACGTTCTCGAAGGCTAACAAGGCAACGTTAAAAGCCACGTTAACCCAGTTAACGTGGGCTTTAACGTGAGGGAAAGGGGTGCATGGCAACGTTAGCGACAATGTTAAGTGTCACTAACGTTCTCGAACTTGTATTTTCATTAAATGATAAAAACCCCTAACGTCTTGAGCTAAAGTCTAAGCCCACTTCACACTATCTCTCTGCAAGTAAGCCAAGCCCAATTGAAGAAAGGAACTGCTTCAAACTTAAAGATCCAGAGGCCCAAGACTTGAAGAGCTAACTAGAAGCTGAGAAGAGTAATATATATAGGAGTAGTTTTGAAAGAAAGAGCAGCTTTTTGGGAAGGAGCTAGGAGAGAACTACTCTTTGTATTTACTTTCTTTGTACTTCTAGCTTTATCATGTATTTTCCATCTTTGATTTTGATTTCTAGAGCTATGAACAACTAAAACCCTTTTCATTGGGTTAGGGAGCTCTGTTGTAGTTTGATGGATCAATACTAATTTTCTTATTCTTCTTCTATCTTTCCTTTTGATTTTACTTGAAAGCTTTCGATCCTCATCCAATTGGATAGTTATCTTGGAAAAGAAGCTATTCAAACATGGATCTCTTCGGATCCTTGAAAGAGGAATGAAGAGATTAGCTAGAAATGCTTTCTCATGCTGGACCAAATTGAGTGTGGATGGGTATGTGGCTATAACCCTCTAAGCATTTGATTTGGGAAGTGCATGTGGTATAATTAGTGACCACACTTCATCTCTTCTCATGAGCAATTGACCAAGGAATTGGCTATTGATCAAGATTTGAGAGATTGAATTGCAAGAAATTGTGATTCAATCACTTAAGATTGCCAAGGAGATCAATGAGTGCATTGATTGAGGAAGAGATGAAAATGAAATTGATCCGGAGAATGCAACATCTCCTAAGCCCAATGAACTCCCCATTTCTGATCTTACCCATTCTCTTTATTTTCTCCAATTTACTTTTATGAGCAATTCCCCCATTCCCATTTACAATTCTGCTATTTACTTTCAGTCAATTACTTTCCTGCCATTTTAATTTCTGCAATTATCAACTCTATTCATGGATTTGCTCAACTAGATTATTCCTCTAATTAAAGTTTCTTGATCAATCAATCCCGGTGGGATTTGACCTCACTCTATTGTGAGTTTTTACTTGACGACAAATTCGGTACACTTGCCGAATGGGAATTTGTTGAGAGACAAATTTTACCCCGATCAAGTTTATGGCGCCGTTGCCGGGGATTGATTGTGCATCGACAATGATTACATTAGAGGATCACTAGATTGAGCATTTGTATTTTGTTTGATTTAATTTTCTGTTTGGTTAATTTGCTTTTCGTCTTAGTTTAATTCTTCCCCTCCCCTGTTTCTGAGTTTTTCTTTGCTATTTATAATTCAGTTCACTAACCCACTAACTGTTTGATATATTGCATCACTGACACTAACAAGTTATTCTAACAAGATACTTTCGGCATTGCTTTTCTTGCTTGTACTCTGTTGGTTGTATGACAGGGAGAAGAAGCGGAGCTTCAACTTCCTTTGATTCTGAACCTGAGAGAACCTTCTTAAGATTAAGAAGGGAGGCAAAAGAAAAACGTGTAGTGGGTGCTGAAGAAGAAGAGGAACACTTTGAGGAATACTTTGAAACAACCATGGAGGACCATCGTGAGGAAGAGGTGCACAACCATGGTGGAGGAGATAGAGCAAATCCTGGTGGGGAAGATAGAAGAGTCTTGGGCTCTTACATTAACCTAAACCCAGGGAACTGCGGAAGTAGCATCCAAAAACCAACCATCCATGCCAACAACTTTGAACTAAAGCCACAGCTCATCACCCTCGTTCAGAACAATTGCTCGTTCGGAGGAGGTGTTCAAGAAGACCCCAACCAACACTTAAACACATTCCTGAGAATATGTGACACAGTGAAGTCCAATGGCGTTCAACCAGACGTCTATAGACTGTTGTTGTTCCCATTCTCTCTCAGAGACAAGGCAACCAAGTGGTTGGAGCCTTTTCCAAAGGATAGCTTGACAACTTAGGATGATGTTATGAACAGATTCTTGGAAAGATTTTACCCTCCTCAACGAGTCAATCGGCTGAAAGCTGAGGTCCAAACTTTCAGGCAACAAGATGGTGAGACTCTATATGAAGCATGGGAGAGGTTTAAAGACCTAACAAGGAGATGTCCATCTGATATGTTCAACGAATGGGTGCAGCTGCACATCTTCTATGAAGGACTGTCATATGAATCTAAGAAGGCCGTAGACCATTCATCCGGAGGTTCTTTGAACAAGAAGAAGACCATCGAGGAAGCCATAGATGTCATTGAAACTGTAGCTGAGAATGACTACTTCTATGCTTCCGAAAGAGGGAACACTAGAGGGGTAATGGAGCTGAACAATGTAGATGCTCTACTCGCTCAAAACAAGCTCATCACCAAGCAACTAGCTGACCTCACCAAGAAGGTGGAGAGAAGTCAAGTGGCAGCAATCACCACTTCAACTCAAGAGGAAGCAAGTGAAGAGGAAGAAGGCACTCAGGAGCAAGCCAACTACATTGGGAATTCACCTAGATACAACCATGATCCATACTCCAAGACCTACAACCCTGGATGGAGGAATCACCCAAACTTTGGGTGGAGGAATCAACAAGACCAAGGCCAAGATCAGAGATGTCACAACCCCAACAACACAGCTCCCTAACAATTCACACAGAGGACATACCAACAAAACCACAGCAATAAATCTCACTCTTCTACCTCTACCCCCAACATACCATCATTTGATGACAGAATCTCTAAGATTGAAACCTTACTTGAAAGCATATGCAAAGACATTCAAGACAATAAGATGTTCAAAGAGGAGGTGAGAGCCAGTATGAAGAATCGGGGGGAAGCAATCAAGAAGCTGGAATTCCAAGTGGGATATTTGTCTGAGAAGATACCCAGACCCACTGATAGCTTCCCAAGTGACACGGAGAAAAATCCGAGAGGTGAAGCGAAGAAAGTAAGATGGGAAGACTGCAATATGGTCACTACAAATGACAAGGAGACTGAAGACAAGCCAAGCAAGCTGTCAGAACAACCTGAAAATACCTTAGTAGAGAAGGAGAAGAAAGACCAACAAGAACCAGAAATCTCACAACAGGAGCTGGTGAGACTATATGCACCATTTCCTCAACTGCTAAAGGGTGCTGTGGGAAAGAGAATGTACTCAAGGTTCTTAGACTCATTTGCATCTTTGAATGTGAACATACCATTCATCAAGGTCATTCAGCAAATGCCAGCATTCATCAAGTATATGAAGGAACTACTTCCTAGGAAGAGCTCACTCAAGGGGGGCCAGACTATAGTGATAAACAAGGATTGTAGCACCCTCATTCAAACACAATTGCCTGCAAAAAGAAAAGACCCAGGGAGTTTTCATGTCCCTTGTGCTATAGGGGAAACAAATTTTGATAGAGCACTTTGTGATTTGGGAGCAAGCATCAACTTAATACCCCTATCCCTGGTAAAAAGGCTGCAGATCAATGAGATACTACCTACAGATGTAGTCATAAGGCTGGCTGACAAGACTCAAAAGCAAGCAGTAGGAGTGGTGGAAAATGTGTTGCTCAAAGTTGGAAAATACTTTCTCCCAACAGACTTTGTCATTCTGGACATGGAAGAGAGTCACCTGCACCCAATCATATTGGGGAGACCATTTCTAGCTACTGCTAGAGCACTCATAGATGTGCAGAAAGGAGAGCTAATATTAAGGATCCATGATGAACAATTGAGCTTCAGTGTTTTCGAACTTTCACTGAAAAAAGATGAAGAGGACAAAGAACCGAGCAAAGTGCATCATGAGATACTAAAGGAAGAAGCAAGCACTGAAGCACAACAAGCTCATCCTGAGATTCACTGGGTTGATGGACAAGGCCAGCAGCAAGTGCCACAGGTCAAGGAAAAATTGGAGGAACCTAAGCCACCAGAAGTTTATGAGGACATTAACAAAAGCTCATCAAAAAGGAAGGTACCAAGGGGGTGGCGGAACAAGAAGATTCCTACGGAAGATTTCTCTCCAGGGGATAAAGTAATCTCAGCCTACTTCACAGATATCCCCCCTAATCTCCCCACTGTACCATCTCAGCTACCTAAGGTCTTCACCATCAACAGAGTTCTCTCCTTGGAGCATGTAGAGATCATTGATACAACTGATGACAAGTCATCATATACCCATTTTTCAAGCTAATTTCACTTGTTTTATTAGTCTTTATGCACTTTCTTGCATCCTAAGTAAGTGATTTGGAATGAAAATACATAACTTCTTTAGATCAAGCAACTACCATTAAATTGATGCTAACTCATGAGGTTTAAGCTAATTTTAATTGAACTTTAATTGATTTGTAAGCCTTATGAATTTAGTGATACTTTGAGTAGTTGTTTTGGTTGATTGTAGGTGAAGAAAAGAAGAAAAGAGAAAGCGTGGCTTAAGAAAGCGTGGCCCAAGGCGAAAAAGGCGTGGTGCATAAAGAAGGGAGCAAGCATTGCCCTTCACAAGGGCAGACTGCCCTCTAGGAGGGCAACATAAGGAAACAAGGCTTGAAGAGGCAACTCTGCCCTGCCCACGACAAGGGCAGAGCACAAAATTGTGCCTTGGATCAAAGAAGAGAAAAACCTTGCCCTGCCCTCCACAAGGGCAGTATCGGGCCTTCATGGAAAATAAATCAAAGGAAAAAGCCTACCAATGCTTGCCACAAGAATCGAACACGGCACAATGATGAAGCAAGGAACTAGGCCTCATTATGGTGCCAAGAAAGCCAAAGAAAAATAGTAGCGTGTGCATCGGCCAAGTCTCGAACACGGAACTTTAATTTGGAAACACTGCCCTGCCCTCCGCGAGGGCAGGGCAGCATTTTGTTGTGGCACGCACAGACGCACCAAACTGGCGCACCAAGGGACGGTTCGGCAGCACCAGCAGCACGCACAGGCACCAAACTGGCGCACCAGAAATTTCTGCCCTACCCTCCTCGAGGGCAGGGCAGCATCCTGCGCACCAAACTCGCACACCACGCTCGCACCAAGGCCGCACGCATCAATTTTTTGCCCTGCCCTCCACAAGGGCAGGGCAGCCTCCTGGAAGCAATTGTTCTTGGGCTGAAAATTGGATTAAAAATCCAATTTAATTCATTTCTTCACCAAATCAAAAGCCCATCCAAATCCCAAGATCCAAGAATAGAAAGTGTATAAATAGGAGCTAGTTTGATGTAAAAAAAAAACTTTTGACTTGACTTTTGAATTTTGCACTTTCTTTGGAGCTTTGAATTTTGCAACTTTTCTTTGAGAGACTTGACCGAGATTTCAGAGAATTAGGGAGGAGAATTGATCTCTCTTCTTCCTCGTTCTTGCTTGGGCATTTTCTACTTTTCTTGTTTGAGTCTTGGGTGTTAAGAATTGAGGAAATTCTGTCTCAATCTCCACTCAAGGGCTCTTTAATTTCTCTTCTGCATAATTGAATTCATTTACATTCCCTTTACTGCTTCTTCTTCAATTTCTTGTCAATTGCTTTGAGAACTTGGATCTGGGAAGGCAATCGAGATCTAAGCTTTGCTACCTAGTCTCTGGAGTCCTGAGATCCCAATTTCCTTTTGGTTCTTCTGTGAACCTTTGCTGCACTTAATTTCCTTACTGTTTGAGTTCTAATTGCTTCTAATTCAATTTCTGCTCTATTAATTGTTGCAATTCGATTTCTCTTTGCTTAGATTCTGAAATCCCAGTCCTCAAATCCCTTTTACATTCAAGCAATTTATATTACTTGCGTTTTAAGTTACTGCAATTTACATTTCTTGCACTTTAAGTTTCAGTCATTTACTTTCTTGTTCTTTAAGATTCAGCAAGTTTACTTTCTTGCTCTTTAATTTACTGCAATTCTCCCCTCTCCCTTTACATTCCAAGCAACTTAGCTTCTGTTAAATACAAACCACTCAACCAAAACTTAATTCGCTTGACTAAATCAACCACTAAACTAAAATTGCTCAATCCTTCAATCTCTGTGGGATCGACCTCACTCATGTGAGTTATTATTACTTGATGCGACCCAGTACACTTGCCGGTGAGTTTTGTGTCGGATCGTTTTCCGCACATCAAGTTTTTGGCGCCGTTGCCGGGGATTGAAATAGATTGACAATGATTAAGTGAAGTGGAGGTCTAGATCAAGCATTTTTTTCTTTTCTGTTTCTCTAACACACTAACTGTTTGAATTTTTGCTTAAACTAACTAAAAATTCATTCTAGCAATAGACTGAAGTTTTATTGATTTTCTGGTTCTGTGTGTGTCTTATTGTGTGTTTGTATGTCAGGTACAGGAAGAGCCTCCCCTCTTCTTTCTGAAATTGACCAAAGAACTCTTCGAATAATAAGAAGAGCTGAAAGAGGGAAGAACGTCTTTGGAGAGGAAGAATTTGAGGAGGAATTCCAAGAAATGGAAGGAGATCCATCAAATCCCAATCAACCAGAAGGAGGAGCCAATAATAACCAACAACAAAGAAGAGTAATGGCTTCCTACACATTTGCAAACGCTAGACATTGTAGGAGTAGCATTCTTCCCCCCAATGTCAATGCAAACAACTTTGAACTAAAGCCACAGCTCATCACACTGGTCCAAAACAACTGTTCTTTTGGAGGAGGGCCATTGGAGGATCCGAATCAACATTTATCTACCTTCTTGAGGATTTGTGACACTGTCAAAACCAATGGTGTGCCTCCTGACAGTTACAAGTTGTTGCTCTTTCCATTCTCTCTCAGGGACAAAGCCACTCAATGGCTAGAAACGTTCCCAAAGGAAAGCATCAACACTTGGGATGACTTGGTGAGCAAGTTCCTTGCCAAATTTTATCCCCCTCAAAGAATCATAAGATTGAAGACTGAGGTACAGACATTCACTCAAATGGAGGCTGAGAATCTATATGAAGCATGGGAAAGATATAAAGCACTATTGAGAAAATGTCCACCAGAGATGTTTACTGAGTGGGATAAGTTGCAAAACTTCTATGAAGGACTTACTCTGAAGGCTCAAGAAGCACTTGATCACTCAGCTGGAGGCTCATTACAACTCATGAAAACTACAGAGAAAGCTCAAAACCTCATTGATATGGTGGCCAACAACCAATATTTCTTTGCTCATCAAAGACAACGCCAACCATCACAGAGAAGAGGAGTAATGGAGTTAGAAGGAGTGGATTCAATTCTAGCTCAGAACAAGATGATGCAGCAGTAGATTCAACAACAGTTTGAGCAAATGGTCAAAAGAATTGATGGCCTGCAAGTAGCAGCAGTGAGCACCACAAGCCAACCATCAACCACATGGGTGCAAAGTGAAGAAACCCAAGAGGAGCAACAGCAAGAGCAAGTCCAATACATGCACAACCAAAATCCTGGAACAAATGAAGTCTATGGTGATACTTACAATCCATCTTGGAAGAACCATCCCAACCTCAGATGGGGAGACAACCCCAATCAAAGCCAACAACCATGGCAAAGAAACTCAAGTCAGAACAATTGGAAAAGCACAAACCACAACCCCCAGCCAAACACTAACCAAAATACATACAGAAAACCACAAAATAATTACCCCAACTCTAACCATCACCTACCCAATAACCACCCAACTAACCAAAGCACTTACCATCATCCAACAACATCCCAAAACCAACCCATCTCACAAGAATCTCAGAGGATCACTAATCTAGAGCAGCTCATGGAGAAAATGATGAAGAACCAAGAATTGACAACAAAGAACCAAGAAGCTTCCATGAAGAACCTAGAGAGGCAGATTGGGCAAATCTCCAAACAGATTTCTATTGAAAAACCATCAAGCTCACTACCAAGTGACACCATTCCTAACCCAAAGGAAGAATGCAAGGTCATGCAACTAAGAAGTGGAAAGATGTTAGTGGATGGTAACCAAAGAGCAACCAAGAATAATGACAATGAGCCAACAAAGAATGATGAAGCCATCAACAAGAACATGATAAGCAAGAATGTCCCAGAAAAACTCACAGAGGAAAACAACCAACCACAGAATCTGAAGAAGGGAAAGCAGATCATGGAAGAACCAATTCCAAGACAACTTCAAGGGGAGAAAAGCTTGACACCCCCAATACCTTATCCACAGAGATTCCACAAAGAGACAAAAGATCAGCAATTCCACAAATTTCTTGAGACTTTCAAGAAGCTGGAAATCAACATACCTTTGGCTGAGGCATTGGAGCAAATGCCTCTGTATGCCAAGTTCTTAAAGGAGCTTATCAACAAGAAGAGAAGTTGGAATGAGAAGGAGACTGTAATGCTTAGTGAAGAATGTAGTGCACTCATCAAAAAGGGACTCCCTCCCAAGCTTGAAGATCCTGGAAGTTTCTTCCTACCCTGCACTATTGGAAGCCTATTCATCAACAAGGGGATGTGTGATTTAGGAGCAAGCATAAATCTAATCCCATCTTCTTTAGTGAAAAAGCTTGGCATAGAGGGGGTGAAACCAATACAGATGTCCTTGGAGTTGGTGGACCAATCAGTAGTATATCCTAAAGGGCTGATTAAGAACCTTTTAGTTAAGGTTGACAAGTTTATCTATCCGGCAGATTTTGTGATCCTGGATTCTTCAGAAAATGGAAATGACTCCATAATACTTGGTCGACCATTTTTGGCCACTGCTAGAGCCATTGTGGATATAGAGCAGGGAGAGCTAACCCTCAGGATGCATGAGGAGAGCATCACCTTGAAAGTCTTTCCAGAATTACAAAGGAATGAAGAAACAAGCAAGACAAGTGGTGACTTCCTTCCAAAGCAAGCAACCGACAAAACAATAGAACAGGAGAGTGAGCTTGTACAAGGAGGAGAAGGAATTCAAAAAGAGGCCGGGATGATAAACAAAAAGGGGAGAATCATAACTCAAGTCACTGTCAAAGGAGACAGATCAACAAGGAAGAAAAAGAAGAAAAACAGGAAGAAGGCTTACAAAGGGTGGAAGAACAAGAAAATTCCAACTGAGGGATTTTCCAAAGGTGACAAAGTACAATTAGTATATCAACAGCTGGGAACAGAAGATCATTACACTGTCAACCAAGTACTCTCTCTTGAGCACATTGAAATTGAGCATCAAGGCACACAGAGAAAGCTTATAGTGAGAGGTGACAAGTTGAGACATCACTAGCATCAACCACCTTAAAGGGAGTTCAATGTCAAGCTAGTGACAATAAAAGAGCGCTTCATGGGAGGCAACCCATGATTTAAGATTTCTGTCCTTTCTTTTATTCAATAAGCCATGATTACCTGAGCATGATTTTTGAACGTCCATAAAAAAAATGCATACATTGTTTTGAAGCACATGTCAAACTTCTAAGTTTGGTGTACCTTAAGGCACACCCAAGTTCATTTTTCAAAAAAGGGGATTATTCTTAGAACATATGCATAATTCTTTTGATGAAGCATATGACCAAACACTAAGTTTGGTGTCTGCATGTATAACAATGTTCAGAAGATCATTTCCCAATCATGGAATCAAAACCATATAGAAAGGGATCATGCATCAAAAAATTTTTTTTTTTATAAAATACATCAATTGTGAAGAATGGTTTGCATTGCTAAGTCGTCCCCTCAATAAAAGATAAGTTTGGTGTTCACCAACTTTTAGCATCTTTAATTAAGGGACACAATTGACCATGAAAGAAAAAAAATAATAAATAATAATAAACAAAACAAAACAATTTTTTTTATTGCAAATTCATTACCAACGACTATATTAATGATCTAAGGCTAGCTGTTTTGGTTCATGCAGGAGAAAAGGATTGAGACAAAAGCAAGGAGGGGCCACGGCTAGGATAAGCTATGTGAGGATGGTCACATGTGCCTAGAAGAATGCACTCATGGGGAAGCAGAATTTGCATGCATACATCATCGAACACCTAAATGCATGCAGCCAATGGGAAGAGGATCCTCGTCAAAGCCTCAACAATGCATGCAGACCGTCCATTCCATGAACCCCTTAGATGAACAACTCAATCTCAACCCTTCATGAGCACCAACGAGCTCCTTCCTCATTCATTGTGGTTTTGTTGGAAAGCTTGAAGAATCTGCCTATTAATAGCCGTAGCACTAAACGGTTTACACAATCATTCAAGCCACCTTCACATGAAAGCCATAATCCCCTCTATTCCCAAAACTAAAACAACTCCCTTATCTCACACAACAGAACCGAGAATCATCCCAAACACAACACATACTTCTTCTATTCTCACTTTTCCTTTCTTCTCACCTCAAATCCAATGGCATCCTCAAGTTCAAAAAGAAGGCCGGGAAAGGAACCTATGGTAGCCAAACCTCCATCATTTGATGCAAACAAATTTAGATCCCAATTCCATGAAGGGAGATATCATAGGTTCATAGAGACAAAGAATGTAATCTATGAGAAAGGCCTTGAGTTGAGAGACGGGGAATACCCCATCATGAGGCAAATCACTAAAGAAAGAAGGTGGGAACTTTTATGTGCTCCTCTTGTTAACATCAGTGCAGTCATGATCAGGGAGTTCTATGCAAATGCTGTAAAAGAAAACAAAGATAGTGCCCCTTACACAAGTTATGTCAGAGGAGTTGAAGTGAGTTTTAGCCCAGCAGCCATCACAAGGGCCCTAAAGTTGAGAACCATAACTTATGCAGAGCCCAGTTATGAAACCAGATTGCAGATGGAAAACAATCCTGATGAGATCTTGCAGGGGTTATGTGTGGAGAATACAGATTGGGAAAGAGATTGAAAGGGAGTTCCAAGTCACTTGAGGAGGATAAATCTCACTCCTGTGGCCAAGGGATGGTATGAAATAGTGAGGAGATCTATCCTTCCTACTGGAAACGCCTCATGGGTTACAATCAAACGAGCACTCTTGACATACTGCATCTTACATGGAGGTGAAATCAACCTCGCACAACTCATAGCCGACAGTATTCAGGAGATGGCCAATAGCACAAGCAAATCAAGTGGTCTTGGACATCTAAGTACCATTCTCAGGCTATGTGACAAAGCTGGAGTAATCTTTGAAGATGAGGACACAGAAAAAGTGAAAAAGGGAAAAGGGATCACTAAGAAGAGTATGGAAGGAATAAATGAAGAAGATGATCCAGAGGGGGTGGTAGCTCCCAGACAAAGGAGATCACAAAGAGAGGAAGGATGAAATCAAGCTCATGATGCCATAGACATGAGCCAGCTACACAGAGCGATAGAAGAGCTATCTCAACAACTCATGCAGACTCAACAAGAGCATAATCTGGGGCGCCAAGAGCAATATCTAGAGCCCCATCCAGAGTTTAGGGAGCAATATCTGAAAGACAAAGAGGAGAGAGAAGCTTGGCAGCGTCAAATGGAGGAGAAACAAGAGAGATGGCAACAGCAAATGATGACTCAGCAGCAAGAATTTCAAGCACAGATTCTTGAAGGACAAAAAGAGCAATACAAAGAATTCAAAGAATCATATGACAAGCTATACTTTAGTCAAGCTAAAGCAGGGGAATATAGTCACAACCTGTATCAATGGAAGAATATTCATCACACCATTGGAGAAGTTAGATATGCGCAAAGAATGGAGAATGATGAAAACATGCAAGCAAGGTTGGAGTACTTGACCCATAATTTGCCAACACTCAATCCTCAGATCAAGCCATTTGAGCAATGCCCTGAATTTGGAGCCAAGCAACAAGCAAGGTCTCGTCACTATACGGAGGCAACTTTTAAAAGATTGGAAGACGTTGGGCTCTCAGGACTCTTAGATTCTGTCTGGGGTAGAAGATGTCCTGGTGAAGAGATCAGAGATTATTCCAAGCTAGGGAAGAGAAAGAAGAAAAAGGGAGAATCAAGCAGTAGCCACGACCAATAGAAGGTGGAAAAGTTCTTTCATACCCCTTCCTTCATTCTTTTAATAAGGAGAAGCATGTCTGAAACATGATATGCCTCCAATGTTTATTTCCTTTTTATTTCATTTTCTTGTACTTTCCTTTGTTCAATAAGTAGCTAGAGAAATGATCTGCATAATGCTTGTCATTCATCACTTAGCTTTAATTTTGTTTTGTTTCCCATATGCTTGAATAAAAGAGATTTTGTTTGAATTGAAAAGTAAAAATCCAATGTTGCATAAGTAGAATGGAAGTTAATGGTGGTATATATGTTTGATTAAATGCATAACTCATGAAATAATTGTTGCATAATATCAATTTCATTTAAGTGAGAGTTAGCTTGCTGTACAAAGATTCTTATCAATAAAGGAAAAAGCCCTTGGGAACAAAAACAGAAAGAAAAGGAAGAAGAAAAAGCCAAAGTGGCAAGAAAAACAAAGAATAAAGGTTGGACACCAATAGCTTGGACCCTAGGACATATGCCTGTGGTGTTTTTGTACTAAGATATGCTTGGATGAGTAAATTCTAAGGGGTATTTTAAAACCCGGTCACTTAGATCAACTGATTTGGGATGGCCAATTGAAAGTCCACAATAAAGAGCAACTTAGGTACAGAACATTTAGTTATCCAAAGAGATGCTGGGCATCAATGATCCTAGGAAGAAATAGTGAGCCATGTGTCTGTGGTGGAAAGATGTTGAGTAAAAGAAAAAAAAATAAAGCCAAAGGCTACTACTTCAATATTAGACACCAAAACCTCCAAAAGAATAAGCTTGTTAAGCATTATGTGTAAGAAAAGTTAGCAAGGGAGAAATTAAAAAGTAAGTCTTATAACAGCAAGTTTAGCAAGCCTTTGAGGAAAGATGTATACTATGTAACAGCAACAATAATTGAGTTATCATTGTCTGCATAAAGACTCCATAAATCAAATTCTGCTATTTGCTTAATAAGGATATGTTTCTTTTCTTGTTCATTTCATTTTCTCTTAGTTTTGATGCTTGCTTGGGGACAAGCAAGATTTAAGTTTGGTGTTGTGATGACAAGTCATCATATACCCATTTTTCAAGCTAATTTCACTTGTTTTATTAGTCTTTATGCACTTTCTTGCATCCTAAGTAAGTGATTTGGAATGAAAATACATAACTTCTTTAGATCAAGCAACTACCATTAAATTGATGCTAACTCATGAGGTTTAAGCTAATTTTAATTGAACTTTAATTGATTTGTAAGCCTTATGAATTTAGTGATACTTTGAGTAGTTGTTTTGGTTGATTGTAGGTGAAGAAAAGAAGAAAAGAGAAAGCGTGGCTTAAGAAAGCGTGGCCCAAGGAGAAAAAGGCGTGGCGCATAAAGAAGGGAGCAAGCATTGCCCTTCACAAGGGCAGACTGCCCTCTAGGAGGGCAACATAAGGAAACAAGGCTTGAAGAGGCAACTCTGCCCTGCCCACGACAAGGGCAGAGCACAAAATTGTGCCTTGGATCAAAGAAGAGAAAAACCTTGCCCTGCCCTCCACAAGGGCAGTATCAGGCCTTCATGGAAAATAAATCAAAGGAAAAAGCCTACCAATGCTTGCCACAAGAATCGAACACGGCACAATGAGGAAGCAAGGAACTAGGCCTCATTATGGTGCCAAGAAAGCCAAGGAAAAATAGTAGCGTGTGCATCGGCCAAGTCTCGAACACGGGACTTCAATTTGGAAACAATGCCCTGCCCTCCGCGAGGGCAGGGCAGCATTTTGTTGTGGCACGCACAGACGCACCAAACTAGCGCACCAAGGGACGGTTCGGCAGCACCAGCAGCACGCACAGGCACCAAACTGGCGCACCAGAAATTTCTGCCATGCCCTACTCGAGGGCAGGGCAGCATCCTGTGCACCAAACTCGCACACCACGCTCGCACCAAGGCCGCACGCATCAATTTTCTGCCCTGCCCTCCACAAGGGCAGGGCAGCCTCCTGGAAGCAATTGTTCTTGGGCTAAAAATTGAATTAAAAATCCAATTTAATTCATTTCTTCACCAAATCAAAAGCCCATCCAAATCCCAAGATCCAAGAATAGAAAGTGTATAAATAGGAGCTAGTTTGATGTAAAAAAAAAAACTTTTGAGTTGACTTTTGAATTTTGCACTTTCTTTGGAGCTTTGAATTTTGAAACTTTTCTTTGAGAGACTTGACCGAGATTTCAGAGAATTAGGGAGGAGAATTGATCTCTCTTCTTCCTCGTTCTTGCTTGGGCATTTTCTACTTTTCTTGTTTGAGTCTTGGGTGTTAAGAATTGAGGAAATTCTGTCTCAACCTCCACTCAAGGGCTCTTTAATTTCTCTTCTGCATAATTGAATTCATTTACATTCCCTTTACTGCTTCTTCTTCAATTTCTTGTCAATTGCTTTGAGAACTTGGATCTGGGAAGGCAATCGAGATCTAGGCTTTACTACCTAGTCTCTGGAGTCCTGAGATCCCAATTTCCTTTTGGTTCTTCTGTGAACATTTGCTGCACTTAATTTCCTTACTGTTTGAGTTCTAATTGCTTCTAATTCAATTTCTGCTCTATTAATTGTTGCAATTCGATTTCTCTTTGCTTAGATTCTGAAATCCCAGTCCTCAAATCCCTTTTACATTCAAGCAATTTATATTACTTGCGTTTTAAGTTACTGCAATTTACATTTCTTGCACTTTAAGTTTCAGTCATTTACTTTCTTGTTCTTTAAGATTCAGCAAGTTTACTTTCCTGCTCTTTAATTTACTGCAATTCTCCCCTCTCCCTTTACATTCCAAGCAATTTAGCTTCTGTTAAATACAAACCACTCAACCAAAACTTAATTCGCTTGACTAAATCAACCACTAAACTAAAATTGCTCAATCCTTCAATCCCTGTGGGATCGACCTCACTCATGTGAGTTATTATTACTTGATGCGACTCGGTACACTTGCCGGTGAGTTTTGTGTCGGATCGTTTTCCGCACATCAACAACCAACGGATACAAGTCCACTGCCATAGGAGAAGACTTCAAGCATTACCAACCACCATAATAAGGGGGTAACGTCAAGCTAGTGACGCTAAAGAAGCGCTTCATGGGAGGCAACCCATGTTTACATGCTTTCAGAAGTAGTGGATAAATCAATATTCATGAATTCCAACCAAAACTTGACGAACTCGTGTGAAATTTTTATATGCAGAATATAGTAAAGAACAAGTTTGGTGTTCAAAGCATTATTCTTAAAATTTTGAACACAACTTTTCATCACAGTGTTCCAAACTAAGTTTGGTGTCACCCTATAGTGCCACCAATTTGCATATGAAGATACACAGTTAGTCATTTAGTGGAATTCAGGAATAAACAAATTCTTTTATTATTCAAGCTGTAGATGTTAAAGCATTTTTGTTTCTTTTATAAAAGTAGTTCTTACTCTTCTTATTTCATCTTTATAGGGAAAAGAAAGGAGCATTGAGGAGATTGATAGGACAAGTGAAAAGAAATGGTTCAGCATTTTATGAAGAGATACACACACACGTGACTCAAGGAAGAATGCATTGGAAAATGTTGCCATGCAACATGGAAGAAAGAGGAAACTTGATGACCGAACCAATAACCACAATAAAGTGGTGATCCTTGTCCATGAGCAGGCATAACCCCAACCGTCCATCGAGAGACAAATCCATCAATCCACACCATCCATTCACTTACAACTCGCCTATATAAGTAGCCCTTGTTCCGTACCCAGCCTTAACTTTCTTTACACACTCTTCATACATATTCATTTCGAAACGCAGCACTTCTTACCTCATTACAAACGTTCCCTCCCCCTCACTCTTTTCATTGCCATAAAACCCTAAACAATCAGAAGTCTCCACAACCTTACCACCTTCACATAAGAATTATCATTCATGGCATCCTCAAGTGCCAAGAGAAGGAAGGGAAAGGAACCCATGGAGGAACACCCGTATGATGAGAAGAGGTTTAGAAGCTTGCATCATGCATTGGAATACGGGTGGATGGTTGGTAAGGAAATCATTTATGAGTTGGGATTTCAAGTTCGGAAGAGTGAGTGCCCGGAAATCTCAGAGAAGGTAGAAAGGAGAAGATGGGAGCTCCTCACTGACCCGGTCACTAAGGTGAATGCAAACCTCATAAGAGAATTTTATGCAAATTCAGTCCGGTATGATAAGAAAGATGAGTCATATATAAGCTTTGTGAGAGGAAAAATGGTGGATTTTGGTCCCATGAGTGTAATGAGGGCATTGAAGCTACGGTCTATACCATTTGAAGAAGAAAGTTATCACTCAAGGATGGACAACAACCCCAATTATGACCAGATCCTGCGAGACCTTTGTGTACCCGGAGCTGACTGGGAAAGGGGCGTAGAAAATAAGCCAAAATTCATTAAGAGAACAGATCTCACTCCTGAAGCCAAAGAGTGGTTTGAGCTAGTGAGGAGGTCCATCCTCCCAGCTACAAACAACTCGGAGGTGAATTTGGAAAGGGCAACAATGGTGCATTGCATACTCAAGGGAGGAGAAATCAAGGTTCATGAAATCATAGCTCAAGGCATTAGAAAGATGGCAGAGAAAAGTGATGCAAGAGGGACGTTAGGTTACCCTAGCACTATTTACCGACTATGCAAGAAAGCTGGGGTGGAGTTTGAGGATGAGGATCCTGTATGGATAAAGGAAGGCATTCCAATAACAGTTCGAAGGATGAATGCTGCAGCATCCCCCATACCTCAAAAGAAGCAAAGAAAGAGTAAAGGCCCTCAAGGAGTGGAAGGACAAGCCCCAGAGGAGCAAGCACTACAGACCTTGGACATGCATCAACTTCAGGAAGCCCTTGATGGCTTGTCTAGACAGTACTTGGAAGGCCAAGGAGCACAGAAAGAGTTACAACTACAGATGATGAGGCAGCAAGAGGAAGCACTATCAAGATGGATAACTCAACAAGGAGAGTGGCAAAGGCAGATGATAGAACAACAACAAAATTAAGGGCAACAATGGGGAGAAACATTCAATAGGATGGAGCAAAGGCAAAATGAGCAACAAGAGTCCATCCAGAGGCTAATCAACATCCAAGCACATCAAGGGGCACACATACATGAGATGCATCGAAGGCAGCTAGAACACACAAAACTACTGGACGAGCAAAGGGCATTTGCAGAAAGTGTTTACATGAGCGAGACAGGACATCACATAAACACTCAAGCCAGGCTCGGTACCTAGTAGGACAGCTGCCTATATTACACCCAGGAATCGCAAGGTATGAAGAAGTGAGGGATGAATTAGCACGAGAAGAGAGAAAAAGGGTGGAAGAGTGATGACAAGTCATCTTAGCCTAGTTTCACTAGCCTTTTTCTTTTGTTTTCAATTGAATTATGTACTTTCTTGAGCCATAAGCAAGCCAATTGGGTAGATTTTCATGTTTCCTTTGATTTAATCAACCATAGATGAATTAATGCAATTTCATGTGGTTTTATGCTATAATTGTCACATATTATGAAAGAATGAATATCTCATGATTTTGAGCATAGCTTTGATGTGTTTGGTTGATTAATGATAGGTGAAGAAAGCTTGGAGAAAGGTTGAAGCAAGACGGAATGGCTAGGAGGAAGAGAGAACAAAAAGTTTGAGCAAAAGTTTGCCTCAAACTTTAGCTCAAACTTTTGGAATAAGTGAAAATGAACCAGGGAGCAAAAAGCTTGACCAAAAGTTTGCCTCAAACTTTTGTGCAAACTTTTGGGAGAAAAGCTTGAGCCAACGTTTGCCTCAAACTTTTGGGCAAACGTTGGCATCACAAATCAACACCCTGGAGAGCAAAAGTTTGCGCCAACGTTTGCCTCAAACTTTTTGGCAAACGTTGGCGCCATGAACAACACACCCTGGAGAGCAAAAGTTTGCGCCAACGTTTGCCTCAAACTTTTTGGCAAACGTTGGCGCCATGAGTGTGCAAGGGGGAGCCAACGTTTGAGCAAAAGTTTGACCCCAAACTTTGGCCCAAACGTTGGTAGCAGCGAGATAAGCCATCTGGTGTAAAAAGTTTGAGTAAAAGTTTGCCTCAAACTTTTACTCAAACTTTTACTCAAGCTTTTATAATTTACAACCCAGTTCACATTGGTTCTTTCTCCAACTTCAAGAGCAATCAACCAAGCCCTTTTTCAACCCAATTCCATCAAGAACAAAGGCCCAATTCAAGGCTTGAAGACCATTTGAAGAAAGTGTGTAAATAGCATAGGATTTAAGTTCTTAGGGAGTTTTCTTTTCGGTTTTGATTGAGTGCACTTAGTAGAGAGCTCACTTTACATTTTTTTGAATTGTTGTTTTAATTCAAGGGAATTTGGAGGAGAATTGATCTCTCTTCTTCCTTGTTCTTGCTTGAATACTCTTTACTTTTCTTGCTTTGGATCTTGGGTGGAGAATTGAAGAACTTCTGTTTCAATCTCACCTTGGGATCTTGTTTAATTCTCTGCTTAATTGAATTCCCGTTTCTGTTAATTGCTCTTCATCTACTTTCTTTACAATTTACATTTCCTTTGCAATTGTTCTTGTTGGATCTAGGAAGGCATTGAGATCTAGACTTGGTTATCTAGTCTCTTGGATCCTAAGATCTGAATTCCCATTTTACATTCTCTGTTTAATGCTTTTCAATCTCATTTACATTTCTGTTTTTAGATCCGATTCAATCCAAGTTTTCTTCTACTTCTCTGTTTGTTGCAATTTACTTTTCCTTGTTTAATTTCTGCAAATCCAATTCCCAGTTCCCTTTACAATTCAAGCCATTTACATTTCTTGCAATTTAAGATTCTGTAATTTACATTTCTTGCGTTCTAAGTTTCTGCCATTTAATTTCTTGCACTTTAAGATTCAGCACTTTAAATTTCAGTTCTCTTTAATTTCATGCAATTTACCCATTCCCTTTACTTTCCATGCAATTTAAATTCTGCAAATCACAAATCACTCAACCAAATCTTCATTCGCTTGACTAAATCAACCACTAAACTAAAATTGCTCAATCCTTCAATCCCTGTGGGATTGACCTCACTCCCGTGAGTTATTATTACTTGATGCGACCCGGTGCACTTGCCGGTGAGTTTTGTGTCGGATCGTTTTCCGCACATCAAGTTTTTGGCGCCGTTGCCGGGGATTGATTAGATTGACAATGATTAAGTGAAGTGGAGATCTAGATCAAGCAATTTTTCTTTAATTTTTGACTAACCCACTAACTGTTTGAATTTTTGCTTAAGCTAACTAAAACTTCATTCTAGTAGTAGATTGGAGTATCACTGGTTTGAGCGTTTCTTATGTTATGCTTGTATGTCAGGTACAAGGAGAACCACACCCACCTTTCATGAACAAGACGAAAGAACTCTTAGGAGGTTAAGAAGAGCTGAAAGAGGAAAAAATATTGTTGGAGAAGAGGAATCCGAAGAAGAATTCCAAGATATGGAGGAACATTCAACCAATCCACTTGGTGGAGCAGACATCAACAATAACAACCCACCCCAGAGGAGAGTTTTGGCCTCCTATACCTTTGCAAATCCTAGACATTGTGGAAGCAGCATCTTAGCTCCAAATGTCAATGCAAACAATTTTGAACTAAAGCCACAACTCATCACTTTGGTTCAAAACAATTGCTCTTTTGGTGGAGGACCACTTGAAGACCCCAACCAACACTTGTCCACTTTCTTGAGGATTTGTAACACTGTCAAAACTAATGGTGTGCCTTCTGACAGCTACAAGCTATTGCTATTCCCATTTTCTCTCAGGGACAAGGCCACTCAATGGTTGGAATCTTTTCCAAGAGACAGCATCAACAATTGGGATGATTTGGTAACCAAGTTCCTTGCCAAATTTTACCCACCTCAAAGGATCATAAGGTTGAAGACAGAGGTACAAACATTTCCACAAATGGAGGCTGAACCCATCCATGAGGCATGGGAGAGATACAAGGCTCTAATCAGGAAATGTCCTCCTGAAATGTTCACTGAGTAGGATAAGCTGCAGAATTTCTATGAGGGCTTAACATTGAAATCCCAGGAAGCTTTGGATCATTCAGCTGGAGGTTCTTTGCAACTCATGAAAACTGCAGAGGAGGCTCAAAATCTCATTGATATGGTGGCTAACAACCAATATTTCTTTGCTCACCAAAGGCAACGCCAACCATCACAAAGGAAAGGAGTGATGGATTTGGAAGGAGTGGACTCAATTCTAGCTCAAAACAAAATGATGCAGCAACAAATTCAACAACAGCAAATTCATCTACTTCTACTTCTATCCTCTTAATTCCTTGTTGTTACATTCATCTTCCTCTATTCTTTTTTTGTAATTTCCTTTATGTTGTTCTTGCATTTTGTTGTAGATCTACTTTTGTTCCTTCCTTTCTCTTTCAATTCAATTCAAGGTAAATCATAATAATTGTGTTCCTTTTGCTTTGTTAGTTGTTAATTCTTTGTAATAATTGTTGTTAGATTTTGTTCTTGTTGTTGATTTACTATGCTTTCCTTTTATGCCTTCCAAGTGTTTGATGAAATGCTTGGTTGGATTTTAGAGTAGAGTTTTATGTTCTTGGCTTGGAAAGGTAACTTAGGAACTCTTGAGTTACTAATGTCCAAGTAATTGATGATTGGGATTGGGATCCATTGACTCTAGTTCTCACTAATTGAATTAGTGGAGAGTTAGGACTTATGGATTAAGATTGATATAGCTCATTTGACTTTCCTTTACTACTAGTTAGAGGATGACTTAGTGAGATTAATCCTTGCCAATTCTCATATTGTGGTTAGTAATTAGGATAGAGATTCTTGACCACCAACCCTTGCCAAGACCTTTTTAGCCATTAGTTTACTTTTTAGCATTTAACTTCCATGTTTCTTACCAAAACCCCAAAAATAACTCATAACCAATAACAAGACACTTTATTGTAAATCCTAGGGAGAACGACCCGAGGTTTAAATACTTCAGTTTATAGATTTTAGGGGTTTGTACTTGTGACAAACAAATTTTTGCATGAGAGGATTATTGTTGGTTTAGAGACTATACTTCAACGAGATTTCATTTGTGAAATTCTAAACCGTCAAAAATCTAATCATCAAAATGGCACCGTTATCGGGGACTTGCAATGGTGTTATGTTATTGGTTATTGTACATATGTGAATATTGTAAATAGCTTGTCTTTTGCTTGTTTACTAGATTTTGTTAGTTTTATTTTGTCTTTCCATAATGAATTCTCCCTATGGCTATGAGTTTGGTTCTAATTTTGTTGTAGGAAATGTGCACCTCAATGATGACACTCATTATGGATGGAACCAACAAAGATGGGAGGTGATGTTGCATAAACTTGTTATGCTACGATTTAGGAAATTGCACGATCGGCAAAATTCCTTCCGGCAAGTGCACCGGTTATCGTCAAGTAAAAACTCACAATAGAGTGAGGTCGAATCCCACAAGGATTGGTTGAATGAGCAATTCGAATTAGAAGTTTGTTTAGTTGAGCGGAATCAACTTGTGGATGAGAATTGCAATAAGTAAATGTGGCAGGAAAGGTAAATTGCAAGGAATTGAAATTGCATAAACTTAAATTGCGAGAATTAAGGTGCTAGAAAGTAAATTGCCGAAATTAAAAGGGGATTGGGGAGGATTTGCATGAATTGAAATTTGCAGAATGTAAATAGAAAGTGTAGATCAGAAAGAGGGGTTCATTGGGGTCAGGAGATATTGAAATCTCCGAATCAAAACATTTTCATCTCTTCCTCAACCAATGCATTCATTGAATCTTGCTTGGTAATCTTATATGATTGGATCCCAATTCCTTGGCTCACCAATTCTCTCTAAAAACAAACAAATTCCCAATCCCTTGGTTTAAATGTTCATAAGAAGAGATGAAGCTCGATCACTGATTATACCACACAGTTTCATGAGCCACAATTTGGTAGGATTACATGTCACAATATCCATCCAAACCCCAACCCAATTCACTGTGAGAAAGCTTCTCTAGCATGAATCCTCCATTCCTTTCCCAAGGTTCCGAAGGATTCCAATTATGGGTAGTTTCTTTCCCAAGACAACTACCCAATGGAATTAGATCGAGAAGCTTTCTAACAAAATTCAAGAGAAAAGATTGAAGAAGAAGATAAAACTATTGTTGATTCATTGAATTACAATAGAGCTCCCTAACCCAATGAAAGGGGTTTAGTGAATCATAGCTCTGAATTCAGTTACAAGCAAAATGATCAAAAGTTCCGAAATGTCAAAAGTGTGTCCAAAGTCCTAACTAACTTCCATTCTATCCTATTTATACACTTTCTAAATTGAGCTTCTGTGTTGTTCTTGGGCTTTGAGGCCTTTCCTTGATTTCCTTTTGCTTTGGGTTTATGGTCCATAATCCTGATGAGGCTGTGATCCAATTCTGTAACATTCATTGAGAAAATTTAGTGATAAACAAGTAATGACACAAGACTCAACAAATGGATGCTCCAGACTCATTAATTCTTCAAGCCCAATCCCATAAACCATGATATTCAATTGGGTTTCATACCATAATACGTTTAAGTTAATATTTGTGCTCAAATGCTAACTTAAACTTCAATATATTTGGCCCAGAAAACTTTTCAAAGAGTGGCGTTAAGTTGAAGTTTAAGTTTCAGTTTAAGGTTAAACTGAAACTTAAACGTGGAAATGGAAGAAAGCAACTATGGGTTGTGTATAGGTCGAACACGTTTAAGCTTTAGTTTAAGGTTAAACTAAAGCTTAAACGTGGAATTGAAGAAAGCAACCCCTGGAGGCAATTTGAGTCGAACACGTTTAAGCTCCAGTTTGAGGTCAAACTGGAGCTTAAACGTGGAAATGAGAAGGCAACCCTGGAGGAGCAAAAACGCCGAACACGTTTAACCTCTAGTTTGAGGTCAAACTGGAGGTTAAACGTGGGAATGAAGAAGGTAGCCCAGGAGTGTGAATGGGTCGAACATGTTTAAGCTCCAGTTTGAGGTCAAACTGGAGCTTAAACGTGGAAATGGCTTCCTGGTGCATAATATGGTTCGAGCACGTTTATTTTCTTAATTCTTTTGCTTTTTGGTTGCCCTTTTTCAGTGGCTTTTCTTCTTCTTTTTCTTTCTTTTTCAAGGCCAAAGACATTTATTCATCAAGATCCATAGACAGTATCCAACTTCTACACAAAAAATGATAATTCTACACTCAATTTCCAGTGAGCTAACTAAACAATCAAGCATGCATACCACCACTTAATTCTACTTGATTTGTCACTAATTGAGCCAAGTTACTTTTGTTCAAACTTTTCTTTTAATTTTTGGAAACAGAACAAGCATGGCAAGCATTTGTTTAAGAAGGTGGAGTTATATCCAAACATCTAGGCATTCACTTTATTCAAAGCAATAAACAGACAAACGTACTAAAAACTTCACATTCCAGAAAGATTCAACAATTTCAGTTTAAACCAGAACAAGCATGCTTTTGTTTGCCTTTTAAAGAAAGGTCAAGGAACAACACCACCTTGTGAAATTTCTTGTTTTCTCTTTGTTGCCAGGAAACAATTTGATTTCTCCTTCTTCTACTAGTTGTTGCATCATGTTCTTTCTAAGATCCTTGTTTCCTTTCCTGCAAAGAGTGATGAAGTTGCTTGTTTCTCAAGCACTTGAATGGTTAGCTCACTATATCTGGGCAAGTGTCTGAGTCTTAAGTTGGTGTGTGAACACCAAACTTAGTCTCCTACTTACTCCTCTGCTCTTTGAATTCTTGAATTCTCTTTGGAATGAAGTTGCTGCTAAGGATTTTAAGCATTTCTGTGATTGCTTAGAATGATTATTCCTTTCATATAATTCAAAGGTTGTTGTGTTCAGTTGATCTTTATGGTGGAACACCAAACTTAGAGTTACACATTCCCCTTTGAATTATTGATCCACGAATTCATTGTTTGGTGTGAAACACCAAACTTAATTCTTTGCAATGCACAGAAACTACTTCACCTTTTTATTGAAACAAATAAAAGAAACAGCAAAAGAGTGTTACCTCAGGTTGGGTTACCTCCCAACAAGCGCTCTTTTAACGTCATTAGCTTGACGGTTGTCCCTTGTTAGGGAGGATTGTAGTGCTTGATGTCCTCTCCTCTCACTATGGAAACATCCCCATTTGATTCCTTCATGATTTCCAAATGTTTCATAGAAAGAACTTTCCTGATTGTGAACACTTGAGGGAGCTGAGAAGCAATGGGTTTGAGGCCAGGTGGGATTGGCAGATAATGACTTGATATCACTTTATCTCCCGGAGAGAAACCTTCAGTGGGAATTTTCTTGTTTCTCCACCCTCTTGGCAATTTCTTTACAATTCTTCCCTCTCTCTTGAGGATTTCCTCATTGACCCTTATGCTAGGAGGATCCTTTTGATCTGTTTCTATTGATCCTTGTGGCTTTAACTCTTGCAATTCTTGTTTGCCTTCAAAGGATTGTTTTAGAGTTTCAGCTGCTAGATTGCTCTCCTCCAAACACAGATGGCCACTATCATCCTTAGGCTTTTCAGGTTCTGGTTCAGGCTCAGATGCGGATTTAAAAACATGGAAAATGAGCTGTTCATCATGTACTCTCAAAATTAGCTCTCCTTGTTCTATATCTATGAGCGCTTTAGCAGTGGCTAGAAATGGCCTTCCCAGAATGATAGGGTGTAGGTAGCTTTCCTCCATGTCCAAAATGACAAAGTCTGTGGGGAAAAAATAATATCCCACTTTCACCAGCACATTCTCAATTACCCCTTCAGCTTGCTTTTGAGTTTTGTCAGCCAGTTGTATGATTACATCAGTGGATCTCACCTCATTCAGTTGTAGCCTCCTCATAAGAGTCAGAGGCATCACATTTATGCTAGCTCCTAGATCACAGAATCCTCTGTCAATTTTTGTTTCCCCTATGATGCAGGGGATATGAAAACTTCCTGGGTCTATTTTCTTAGAGACCATATCCTTCTTGATGAGTGCACTGCATTCTTTGTTCATTATTACAGTTTGTCCTCCCTTCAAAACTCTTTTCTTGCTCAGCAATTCCTTCAAATACTTGATATGTGTAGGCATCTGCTGGAGGATCTCAAGAAAGGGAATATTGATGTGGAGAGACTTAAATGTCTCTAAGAACCTTGAATATGTTTTCCCTTTTTCACCTCCTCCTAACCTCTGAGGAAATGGTGCTTTTGGTTGGTATGTTCCCAGCATGCCTTCCTTTTGCATTTCCTTGGCTTGCTCAGTTTCACTTTCCTGCTTAGCTTCTTCCACACCTTCCTTCAAGATTTCTGACTCCTTTTCTGAGGGTCTGATTCCTTCTTCTTCTGAGACTTCCTTCAATATGGTGATGGCCTTGCATTCTTCCCATCTCACTCCCTTTTGTACCCCCTTAGGATTCTTTTCAGTGTCACTAGGGAACACTGCAGTTGACTTGGGGGCCTGTTGAGATAACTCTCCTACTCGAGACTCCATCCACTTGAGTTTTTCACCATGGTTCCTTAAGGTCGATCTCACATCTTCCCTAAAGCTTTTCAACTCATTTATGTCCTGACCCATGTTTGCTAGTATTCCTTCTATCCTGTTTAATTGATCTTGAAATTGTTGGTTCGGATTTGATTGGGCAGGTTGGTTATTTTGGCCATGATATGGTGGTTGGGAGTAAGTGTTTTGTGTGGCTTGGTATGATTTTTGGTTGGAGTTTTGGTATGTGGAATTGTTATGTTGGTTGTGGTTGTAAGGTTTGTGGTTTTGTGGTTGGGTTTGCTGGTTTCCCCACCCAAAGTTTGGGTGGTTTTTCCATCCTGGGTTGTAAGTGTTAGAATGTGGATCATATGATTGCCTTTGTTGATTTCCCACATAGTTGGCCTCTTCCCAATCACCTCCTTCAATGCCTACTTCCTCTTGATCTTGTGTGTGTATTGCAGCCACTTGCTTTGTGTCTAATTTCTTGGTGAGTTCTGCTAGTTGCTTGGCAAACACCTTGTTTTGGGCTAGAATTGTATCAACATGGTTCAGCTCCATGACTCCCTTAGTGTTGTGTCTCTCTGAAGCATAGTAGTACTCATTCTCAGCCACTGTCTCAATCACTTCAATGGCTTCTTCCACAGTCTTTTTCCTGTTCAATGAACCTCCTGATGAATGGTCTATAGCCTTCCTTGATTCATAAGAAAGTCCATCATAGAAAATATGCAATTGCACCCATTCAGGGAACATGTTGGGTGGACATTTCCTTGTCAATTCTTTGAACCTCTCCCATGCCTCGTAGAGCGTCTCACCACCTTGTTGTCTAAAAGTCTGAACCTCAGATCGAAGCCTATTGACCTTTTGTGGGGGGTAGAAACGTGCCAGAAACTTGCTCTCCACCTCATCCCAGGTTGTTAGGCTGTCCCTTGGGAATGATTCCAGCCACTTAGCTGCCTTGTCTCTAAGTGAGAATGGAAACAAGAGCAGTTTATAGGCATCTTCCTGGACTCCATTGGACTTCACAGTGTCGCAAATTCTCAGGAATTTTGTGAGATGTTGGTTTGGGTCTTCATTAACACTCCCACCATATGAACAATGGTTCTCCACCAGTGATATTAACTGTGGTTTGAGTTCAAAATTATTGGCCTGAATGGGTGGTTTCTGAATGCTGCAACCACAATTCCCAGAGGTTGGGTTTATGTATGAACCAAGAACCCTCCTCTCAGGAATGGCATTGTTTCCATCAGCCCTCTCATGGTTGTGAAATTCTCTATCCATGTTGAGATCTAGAGCTTCCTCAAAGTTGTCCTCAGATTCTCCTTCAGATTCTTCTTCTCTCAGTACTCTCTTCCCTCTTGCTTCCCTTCTAAGTCTATGAAGGGTCCTCTCTGGTTCGGTATATGGAGGAGTTGATGCCTCTCCTCTCCTACCTGTCATACAAGAACACACCACAAGCAACAAACAAGTGGAATACTCTTGGTTAATGAAAGAGTATGGTTAGAGCAGTTGAGGAATTAATTCAAATAGTTAGTGGGTCAGTGAGTTAGTTGCTTGAATTGAAAGGCATAAAAAAGAAAAAGCAAATAACAAAGTGCAGAAACTAAAATTCAACAAGTAAATTAACAAAACAAGAAAAATGCTCAATCTAGTTAACTTCCAATTTGAGAATTGTCAATCGAAAACCAATCCCCGGGAACGGCGCCATAAACTTGATGATGCATAAACTTGTTATGCTACGATTTAGGAATTGCACGATCGGCAAAATTCCTTCCGGCAAGTGCACCGGTTATCGTCAAGTAAAAACTCACAATAGAGTGAGGTCGAATCCCACAAGGATTGGTTGAATGAGCAATTCGAATTAGAAGTTTGTTTAGTTGAGCGGAATCAACTTGTGGATGAGAATTGCAATAAGTAAATGTGGCAGGAAAGGTAAATTGCAAGGAATTGAAATTGCATAAACTTAAATTGCGAGAATTAAGGTGCTAGAAAGTAAATTGCCGAAATTAAAAGGGGATTGGGGAGGATTTGCATGAATTGAAATTTGCAGAATGTAAATAGAAAGTGTAGATCAGAAAGAGGGGTTCATTGGGGTCAGGAGATATTGAAATCTCCGAATCAAAACATTTTCATCTCTTCCTCAACCAATGCATTCATTGAATCTTGCTTGGCAATCTTATATGATTGGATCCCAATTCCTTGGCTCACCAATTCTCTCTAAAAACAAACAAATTCCCAATCCCTTGGTTTAAATGTTCATAAGAAAAGATGAAGCTCGATCACTGATTATACCACACAGTTTCATGAGCCACAATTTGGTAGGATTACATGTCACAATATCCATCCAAACCCCAACCCAATTCACTGTGAGAAAGCTTCTCTAGCATGAATCCTCCATTCCTTTCCCAAGGTTCCGAAGGATTCCAATTATGGGTAGTTTCTTTCCCAAGACAACTACCCAATGGAATTAGATCGAGAAGCTTTCTAACAAAATTCAAGAGAAAAGATTGAAGAAGAAGATAAAACTATTGTTGATTCATTGAATTACAATAGAGCTCCCTAACCCAATGAAAGGGGTTTAGTGAATCATAGCTCTGAATTCAGTTACAAGCAAAATGATCAAAAGTTCCGAAATGTCAAAAGTGTGTCCAAAGTCCTAACTAACTTCCATTCTATCCTATTTATACACTTTCTAAATTGAGCTTCTGTTGTGTTCTTGGGCTTTGAGGCCTTTCCTTGATTTCCTTTTGCTTTGGGTTTATGGTCCATAATCCTGATGAGGCTGTGATCCAATTCTGTAACATTCATTGAGCAAATTTAGTGATAAACAAGTAATGACACAAGACTCAACAAATGGATGCTCCAGACTCATTAATTCTTCAAGCCCAATCCCATAAACCATGATATTCAATCGGGTTTCATACCATAATACGTTTAAGTTAATATTTGTGCTCAAATGCTAACTTAAACTTCAATATATTTGGCCCAGAAACCTTTTCAAAGAGTGGCGTTAAGTTGAAGTTTAAGTTTCAGTTTAAGGTTAAACTGAAACTTAAACGTGGAAATGGAAGAAAGCAACTATGGGTTGTGTATAGGTCGAACACGTTTAAGCTTTAATTTAAGGTTAAACTAAAGCTTAAACGTGGAATTGAAGAAAGCAACCCCTGGAGGCAATTTGAGTCGAACACGTTTAAGCTCCAGTTTGAGGTCAAACTGGAGCTTAAACGTGGAAATGAGAAGGCAACCCTGGAGGAGCAAAAACGCCGAACACGTTTAACCTCTAGTTTGAGGTCAAACTGGAGGTTAAACGTGGGAATGAAGAAGGTAGCCCAGGAGTGTGAATGGGTCAAACACGTTTAAGCTCCAGTTTGAGGTCAAACTGGAGCTTAAACGTGGAAATGGCTTCCTGGTGCATAATATGGTTCGAGCACGTTTAACCTCCAGTTTGGGGTCAAACTGGAGGTTAAACGTGGAGAAGCTCCCTTGGTGCCATTCTCATTCTGGCGTTTAACCTTCAGTTTGAGGTTAAACTGGAGGTTAAACGCCAGTTTCCTCTTTTCTCAGCTTTCATGATTCTGGCGTTTAACCTTCAGTTTGACCTTAAACTGAAGGTTAAACGCCACTTTTCAGCTTTGGTGCATTTCTTATTCTGGCGTTTAACTTCCAGTTTAAGGTTAAACTGGAGGTTAAACGCCAGTTTCAGCATTATATGGCTTGGCACATGTGATCTTCAAGCTTCCTTTATTGATTTTGTTGCTTCCTTGCCTAGCCTCTTCTTCCCTGAAATCATCCAAACAATTGCATCAAAGTCTTGCAAAATTTCATGAGAATTCTTCTATTCATAACATTCAAGTAATATAACTAAAACTCATGGAATTTGCATCAAAATTATACTGCTTGGATGATTCATTACTTTGTTGTTCATTTAACCATTCTTGGTTACTTTAAGCTCAAGAAAATGCATAAAACAACTAGAACTAACAAAAAAAATGCTAGTGAAACTAGCCTAAGATGCCTTGGCATCAGGAGGAGCCTCAAGGAATTGATCACTCCTATTGGCAACAACCTCCGGATACTTATAAGTATAATTTCCATCCTAATGCATGCCAATTTAACGGCTATGATGACTCTTTTTGTGACACTCAACAACCACCATCATATGCCTATGAATCTCATCCTCAACATGAGCCTCAACCATTCTCATGAGCCTTTCATTACCAAACACCGCCCTATGATCCATATCCATCATATGACCAAACCCCCATACCATACTCTTATGACCATTATGAGCAAGAACCCTTAAAACCACCACAACCCTATCAAGATTACTCCCAAGAACCACCTCAATACACATAATCTCCACAACCTTACCAAGAAAAACCACCTTCCTATTATGAACCCTCTCTCCAAAATGATGAACCTTCCTACCTACCCCAAGCCCCAATAGACGATTCTCTCACTTTGTTACTTCAAGGACAAGAGGCCATGAAGCAGGATACACTTGAGTTTGTGACCAATTTGACCAAGGTGGTGCACACTTTAGCCCACCAATGTTTGAATACTCAACTTACTTCCGTGACCACATGTGAAAAGTCAAAAGAAGAGCAAAGCATGAAGGAAAAATTGGAAAATCCGGTGGAGAAGGAGGAGTCAAATTTTGTGTTGGAACAATTGGAGGAGCCTATGATCATTGAAGAAAAGGAAGAGGTGGTTGAAGATTTAGGAGATGTTGAAAGTCCAAGGGAATGTAGCATCATGGAGCACTCTTCCAAGAAGCTTGATATTGATATTGAGGAGGGTGCGCAACCTCCAAGGCATATCATCGTTGGAGACTTGGAAGAGGCTTATCAAGAGATGGATTCAATCATGGATGAATTTCTCTCTACAATGGAATCCTCTCCCATTGGACATGAAGTTGAAATCATAAAAGAATATGCACAACCTCCCATACCCTTGGTGAGCAACGAAAAAGAGAGTGAATTGGAGGAGAGCTACCAAGAGGGAAAAGTTGGCATGGTGTATATAGAAATTGAAGAATATGAAGAGGTTGATCAAGAGATGGATTTATTCATCAATGAATTCCTATCCAAAATTGACTCACCTCCCATTGGGCAAGATGAAGTTCTTGAAGACAACACCAAGCCAAGTGAAAAAGGAGAAAAGGTTGAAATTGAAGAAGCTTGTGAAGAGGTGGAAACAACTAAAGAAGAGCCTAAAGAAGTAGACCTTGCATTGTCTAAGTGTGGGGAGGTCTCCCTCCCTAAGTCACCATCCAACACAACATTCAAGTGGGTAAAACTCTTATCCCTAAGCTTTACTTTCTCACTTGAATATGGTTTAATTGAAAATGATGGTCAACTTAGAGCTCTTTGTGGAGTTAAGAGTAGGAAAGAATTGTGTAGCGATTGGAAACATCATTCTAAGCTCATGACGGTTGCAAGCTCAAAATTCAAGAGCAATGGTTGGTGTGGAACCAAATTGCATGGGTCTAGGAAGTTGTTTGGAAGCTTCTTTGAGAATTCTAAGGCCATGCTACCCAATTGGAATCATGATGATCAATTTGAAGATGGGTGCCAAAACAAAGTGTGGGATCCCGGATCTCACAAAGAGAATCAAATTTGGGAGCCCATGGTGTGGGTAGAACTCCATCATAGCTTGGAGATATTGATTTTGAACAATGGAGCTTATTGGAAGTCCAAGAATTGGTAGGAGTTCCAAGAAGAATTCAAGCACAAGCCACCTTGATAAGAAGCTCCCCATAAGTCCAACTTAAGGACAATAAATAAAAGTGCTAGGTGGGAGACACCCCACCATGGTAAACTCTTTCCATTCTCTTGTATATATACTTAATAAGTGATTTGAGTTGCCATTATAGGTAGTTTTCTCCTTTTCTATACTCTTATACATTTTGTTGTGATTGATAGGTTGTTGTAGTGTATTTTGATTAGTCTAGATTGTTGTTAAAGTAGGTTACTTGAAGTACAAGTTTTGCTTTTTTTTGAAATTTTTTTTTTCGAAAACTTGAAGATTTTTGTTAAAATTGCATTTTAGTTGCTTTAGAACGTTTATAGGTTAGGAGGATATTAAATTGTGTTCTTATGTTTCTTTAAAAAAAAAAAAAAACGGGCATCGGCGCGCTAGCACGCTGTGCGCGCGCGCGGATTGCACTTCTGCAACTTCTAGTACAAAAACTAGAGAGTTGTGCGTGCTTTGTGCTAGCATTGTGCTGGGAGCACAACCTCATCCACGCGTAAGCGCGCCGTATGCGCGCGCGCGGATTGTCCCTGCTACATCCACGCGTAAGCGCCGATTTGCACCCTGCTTTTCTCCTTCCTCCTTTCTCCTTCTTTCCTCTTTTCTTCTTCTTTCTTTCTATTTTTTTCCCTTCTTCCTCTCTGGGAAAGTTTTTTTTTAATATAAATAAAAAAAACAAAAAAAATTTGTTTTTTTTCTTTTCCTCCATTTTCTTTTATTGCATTTGCTTATTTTCATTCATTGCATTTTAATTTTGTTTTTTTTCTTCTACCTTGTTCTCATTTTATTTTCTAACTTTCTCATTTTAATAATGGTGTTGAACTTTCCTACTCAATTGTTGAGACCTTCTTGCATTATTTTGGTATTTCTTGACTTGTTTGATATTGTTGGGTGATGAAACTTTTAAATCAATGCTTCATCTTGTATGACTCTTGTGTCTAGTGCATTGATATGACCTCATATTGTCTTTCATGACCCGTTTTTTCTCATTTGAACTTGATGCTCAATACACTCTTCATGCTTTAACTTTACTCTTGCATCGATCTTAATGATATGCCTTAGCTTACATTGTTTTCTCACTCACATGCTTAGCTAACATGTAGTAGAGAATCATACTCTTATTCGGCATTAGCCCCTACCTATGTTCTAATTGCTTTGATATCTTTGTTATAGGCTTAATTTTCTTTCTTTTTCTCCCCTTTTAGGTTGGCCACAAAGAAAAAAAAGGAGGAAAGTTTCTAAATGGGGCAACAAACAAGTCATCCGCACAACCTTTTGAAGGAGCTCATCAATTGTAGCAACCCATCCACCTTGCTCTTCTTTGCATGCACCGAGGACGGTGCAATCTTCAAGTATGGGGAGGTCGTTCAACCGATCTCCATGGGTAAAAATTTCCTTTTCAACACCAAATTTTTTATTTTCTTTGTTAGATTAGCTATTGCATTGCATGATAAGTTGCATGTTAGTTAGAATTTATACATATTTTACCACTTCTCTCCTATTAGGACTACTTGGTTAGGGTGATGATTTCTTTTCCAAGAAACTGTTTTAGGGCACCCTACCAATTTGAAAAAAAATACTTTGTGGAATTTGCTTGAAAGAATGTATTTTGGAACATGGTTTTTGAGCTAAGAACACACAAGCATGTGAGTTTTGAGCCTAATTGCGTGGTTACATCTTATAACCACTTATCGTCCTTCTTGTGTGCATTATTCTCTTTCTATGAATGTAATCTTTGATTTGTTTGATTCTTTATGTCCATTATTTTATGTATTCATGCATTTATATGAGTGAGGCCATCATTTCATTAGCTTACTTACCCAAATAGCCTACCTTTTACTCTCCATTGTAACCAATTTTGAGCCTATGCTTAACCCACTTATTCTCAATTTTAGCACATTACAAGCCTTAAAGTGAAAAATAATAAATGTCCTTTATTTAGATCTTTGATTAGCTTAGGTTAGTGTGTGTGAGCATCATTCAAGTGTGGGAAACTTGGGAGGGACATTGGTTGAGGTAAAAGGATGTGTTTTGTTTTGTACTCTTATATTTGGGAATCGGGTACATACTCATGTGTTAATTAAATGTAAGACCTTATGCATTGATATTCTAGAAAGAAAAAAAATGAGAAAAACAAAAGAAAAAAAATAATATATATGAAAATAGAAAAGAAAAAAAAAAGAAGAAGAAAGGAAAGCAATAAAAGGGGACAAAATGCCCCAAAATAAAGTTAAAATAAAATTAATGCATATGTGTGATAATCAAAAGAGAATGCATGAGTATGCGAAAAAGTGAGGAATGGGGAGTTAGATTAGTACTTAATTGTATATGTTATTATATAGGCTAGGTGGGAAAGTTTAAGCTAATCAAAGATTCAAATCCTAGTCCACTGGCCATATATGACCCTACCTTGACCCTAGCCCCATTACAACCTAAAGAAAAGACCTCATGATAATTGTATGCATGCATGAAATAATTGTTGATTGTTAGATGAAAAACAAATTTTGGAAAGCATGATTAGGGGAGAATTAAGAGAATCGACCCGACACACTTGAGCGACTAGAGTGCAAACACTTCTGGTGAGGGTTCGATGCTGAATTCCATGATTCCCGGCTTTCATAAGCTTTCTTCTCGCAAGTCTACTTGAACCTCATTTTGATATTCGAATTGGTAGGATTCATGAATCGTTATATGATCTTAGCCCTACTTGTGCATGTATGACTTGGAGGATTGATTTATTTTTAACCAAGTAGGTAAAACCATTTTGCATTTAGTTGCATCCATTTAGATAATTGCATATAGTTTAGGTTGCATATAGTTTATTTACATTGAATAAATGTTGATACCCTTTGTTTCTCTCTTGGCTTAAGCATGAGGACATGTTTGGTTTAAGTGTGGGGAGGTTGATAAACCCCATTTGTAGGGTTTATCTTGTATTGATTTTTGGGGATTTTATCACCTTTTACCCATATTTATTCAACAAAATAGCATCGTTTTGTATATTATCCTTTAATTGTTCTTGAATGTGAAAACATGCTTTTTAGGTCTTAAAATAGCTAAATTTAATTCACCTTGATTCTATTAGATGCCATGATATGTTTGTTAAGTAATTTCAGAATTAGGAGGCAAAGATTGGATCAAAGGGAATGGAGAAAAAGCATGTAGAAATGGAGAACTCATGAAGAAATGAAAGAATCGCAAAAGCTGTCAAGCCGACCTCTTTGTACTTAATTGATCATAACTTGAGCTACAGAGGTCCAAATGATGCGGTTCTAGTTGGATTGGAAAGCTAACATCCGAGGCTTCGAAACGATATAAGATTTTCCATAGTTGCATTCCGCATATGGGCGCGCACACGCACAGTACGCGGACATGCCGATGGTGGCACATGACCCACTTAATGCAACACGTGGCCAGTGATTTTAGAGGCCTTGGGGGCCCAATCCAACTCATTTATGATGCTATTTAAGCCAAGGATTGAAGAGGAATCAACATACTTTTGATCATTAGTTATAGTTTAGCTTAGTTTAGTAGTTAGAAGTAGTTTCTAGAGAGAGAAGCTCTCACTTCTCTCTAGGATTAGGATTAAGATTAGGTTTAGTTCTTAGATCTAGATTTTAATTCATCTTCTTCTACTTCTATCCTCTTAATTCCTTGTTGTTACATTCATCTTTCTCTATTCTTTTGTTGTAATTTCCTTTATGTTGTTCTTGCATTTTGTTGTAGATCTAATTTTGTTCCTTCCTTTCTCTTTCAATTCAATTCAAGGTAAATCATAATAATTGTGTTCCTTTTGCTTTGTTAGTTGTTAATTCTTTGCAATAATTGTTGTTAGATTTTGTTCTTGTTGTTGATTTACTTTGCTTTCCTTTTATGTCTTCCAAGTATTTGATGAAATGCTTGGTTGGATTTTAGAGTAGAGTTTTATGTTCTTGGCTTGGAAAGGTAACTTAGGAACTCTTGAGTTACTAATGTCCAAGTAATTGATGATTGGGATCCATTGACTCTAGTTCTCACTAATTGAATTAGTGGAGAGTTAGGACTTATGTACTAAGATTGATATAGCTCATTTGACTTTCCTTTACTACTAGTTAGAGGATGACTTAGTGAGATTAATCCTTGCCAATTCTCATATTGTGGTTAGTAATTAGGATAGAGATTCTTGACCACCAACCCTTGCCAAGACCTTTTTAGCCATTAGTTTACTTTTTAGCATTTAACTTCCATGATTCTTACCAAAACCCCAAAAATAACTCATAACCAATAACAAGACACTTTATTGTAAATCATAGGGAGAACAACCCGAGGTTTAAATACTTCGGTTTATAGATTTTAGGGGTTTGTACTTGTGACAAACAAATTTTTGCATGAGAGGATTATTGTTGGTTTAGAGACTATACTTCAACGAGATTTCATTTGTGAAATTCTAAACCGTCAAAAATCCAATCATCACTCCTCAATGAGGATGTCTCCTTCTATGATAACTCCAGCTGAGTAACATAGATGGCAAATAAGATGAGGAAAAGCTAACCTTGCCAAAGTAGAGGACTTATCGGCTATTTTGTAGAATTCATAGGAGATGACTTCATGAACTTCTACTTCCTCTCCAATCATGATGCTATGAATCATGATGGCCCCATCCAAAGTAACTACAGATCAGTTGCTAGTGGGGATGATGGAGCGTTGAATGAACTCCAACCATCCTCTAGCCACAGGCTTGAGGTCCAGTCTTCTCAGTTGAACTGGCTTGCCTTTGGAGTCTCTTTCCCATTGAGATCCTTCCATACATATGTCCATAAGGACTTGGTCCAACCTTTGATCAAAGTTGACCCTTCTCGTGTAGAGGAGTTCATCTCCTTGCATCATGGGCAAGTTGAATTCCAACCTCACATTTTCCGGACTAAAATCTAAGTATTTCCCCCGAACCATTGTAAGATAGTTCTTTGAAATTCGGGTTCATACTTTGATCATGGTTCCTAGTGATCCATGCATTGTCATAGAACTCTTGAACCATTAAAATCCTGACTTGTTGCATGGGATTGGTTAGGACTTCCCAACCTCTTCTTTGGATTTCATGTCGGATCTCCGGATACTCATTTTTCTTGAGCTTGAAAGGGACCTCAGGGATCACCTTCTTTTTTGTCACAACATCATAGAAGTGGTCTTGATGGGCTTTGGAGATGAATCTTTCCATCTCTCATGACTCGGAGGTGGAAGCTTTTGTCTTCTCTTTCCCTTTTCTAGAGGATTCTCCGGCCTTAGGTGCCATTAATGGTAATGGAAAAAGAAAAAGCTTATGCTTTTACCACATCAAACATAAAATATTGCTCACCCTCGAGCAAGAGAAGAAAAAAGAGAAGAAGAAAAAGAAGAAAATATGGAGGAGAAGGGGAGGTGTAGGTTCGGCCAAGGTATAGAAGAGGGGGTTGTGTTGTGTGAAAATGAAGTAGAATGGAGGGGTATATATAGGGAGGGGGGAGAGGGTAGGTTCGGACATTTAGGGTGGGTTTGGGTGGGAAAGATTTTGAATTTTGAAGGTAGGTGGGGTTTATGGGGAAGAGTGGATGGATGTGAGTGGTGAAGGGGGTAATTGGGAAGAGGGGTTGAGGTGATTGGTGAAGGGTTTTTGGGAAAGCGTGTTATAGGATTATTAGGAGGTAAAGTGGGAATATGTTAGGTGGGGATCCTGTGGGGTCCACAAATGCTGAGGTGTCAAGGATTTACATTCCTGCACCAATTAGGCATGTAAAATGCCATAGCATACCATTCTGGCATTTAAACGCCGAAGTGGTGCACGTTCTGGGTGTTCAACGCCCATGTGTAGCATGTTTCTGGCGTTGAACGCCAGTTCCATGCTTGTTATTGGCATTCAGCGCCAGCTTTCCTCAGGGCATATTCCTGGCGTTCAAGTGCCAGGATGTTGCTTGTTTCTGGCGTTCAGCACCAGATCCATGCTCTGTTCTGGCGTTGAACGCCTGTAAGTCCTTCATCCAGGGTGTGATTTTTCTTCTGCTGTTTTTGATTCTGTTTTTAATTTTAATAATTTTTTCGTGTCTCCACATGATCATGAACCTACTCAAACATAAAATAACAATTAAATAAAAATAAAATTAGATAAATAAAAATTGGGTTGCCTCCCAACAAGCGCTTCTTTAATGTCAATAGCTTGACAATGGGCTCTCATGGAGGCACAATGGTGGTCAGGTCAATGTTGTGGACTCCCAACACCAAACTTAGAGTTTGGATATGGGGGTTCAACACCAAACTTAGAGTTTGGCTGTGGCCTCTCAACACCAAACATAGAGTTTGATTGTGGGGGTTTTGTTTGACTCTGTACTGAGAGAAGCTCTGCATGCTTACTCTCCCTTGTTACAGAAGGATAGCCGTGTGCTTTAAACACAAGGTAGTCCCCATTCAATTGAAGGACTAATTCTCCTCTGTTAACATCTATCACGGCTTCTGCTGTGGCTAGGAAAGGTCTTCCAAGGATGATGCATTCATCTTCTTCCTTCCTAGTGTCTAAGATTATGAAATCAGCAGGGATGTAAAGGCCTTTAACTTTTACCAACACGTCCTCTACTGATCCATAAGCTTGTCTTACTGACTGGTCTGCCAATTATAATGAGAATAAGGCAGGCTGTACCTCAATGATCCCTAGCTTCTCCATTACAGAGAGTGGCATAAGATTTATGCCTGACCCTAGGTCACACAGAGCTTTTTCAAAGGTCATGGTGCCTATGGTACATGGTATTAAGAATTTCCCAGGATCTTGTTTCTTTTGAGGTAGAGTTTGCTGAACCCATGTGTCAAGTTCACTAATGAGCAAGGTAGGTTCACCTTCCCAAGTCTCATTACCATATAACTTGGCATTCAGCTTCATGATGGCTCCTAGATATTGAGCAACTTGCTCTCCAGTTACATTTTCATCCTCTTCAGAGGAAGAATAATCTTCAGAGCTCATGAATGGCAGAAGGAGATTTAATGGAATCTCTATGGTCACTATATGAGCCTCAGATTCCTTTAGGTCCTCAATAGGAAACTCCTTCTTGCTTGAGAGACGTCCCAGGAGGTCTTCCTCACTAGGATTTTCGTCCTTCTCCTCCCTTGTGCATTCGGCCATATTGATTACATCAATGGCCTTGCACTCTCCTTTTGGATTCTCTTATGTATTGCTTGGGAGAATACTGGGAGGAGTTTCAATGACTTTCTTACTCAGCTGGCCCACTTGTGCCTCCAAATTTCTGATGGAGGACCTTGTTTCACTCATGAAACTTAAGGTGGCCTTTGACAGATCAGAGACTAAATTTGCTAAATTAGAAGGGCTCTGCTCAGAATTCTCTGTCTGTTGCTGAAAAGATGATGAAAAAGGCTTGTTATTGCTAAGCCTGTTTCTTCCACCATTATTAAAGCCTTGTTGAGGCTTTTGTTGATCCTTCCATGAGAAATTTGGATGATTTCTCCATGATGAATTATAGGTGTTTCCATAAGGCTCACCCATGTAATTAACCTCTGCCATTGCAGGGTTTTCAAGATCATAAGCTTCTTTAGAAGCTACCTCTTTAGTGCTGTTGGATGCATTTTGCCATCCATTCAGACTTTGAGAGATCATGTTGACTTGCTGAGTCAACACTTTGTTCTAAGCCAATATGGCATTCAGAGCATCAATTTCAAGAACTCCCTTCCTCTGAGGCGTCCCACTATTCACGAAATTCCTCTCAGAAGTGTACATGAATTGGTTATTTGCAACCATGTCAATAAGTTCTTGAGCTTCTGCAGGCGTTTTCTTTAGGTGAATGGATCCACTTGCAGAATGGTCCAATGACATCCTGAAAAACTCAGATAGACCATAATAAAATATATCTAATATGGTCCATTCTGAAAACATGTTGTAATTTAACTTCTCTTAGTTTCCTCTTCAGAAAGGTTGTCTCTGGATTGTTGTAATTTAACTTCTCTTAGTTTCCTCTTCAGAGTCCTTTCAGGTTCTGGATCAGCTTTAACAAAGATGCCTTTTTCCTTATTCCTGCTCATATGAAAGAGAAGAGAAAAAGAAAAGGAAGAGGAATCCTCTATGTCACAGTAAAGAGGATCCTTATTATTAGTAGAAGAAGAAAGGGAAGAAGAGTGAAGAAGAATGGGTAAGGATAGAGGTAGTGATTTGAGATGAAGAGAGGTGAAGAGAAGTGTTAGTAAATAAATAAATAAATAGAAGAAGAGGAGAGATAGAGAATTTTGAAAATAATTTTGAAAAAGTAGTTAGTGATTTTCGAAAATTAAAGATAAGATATAATTAAAATTAAAATTTAAAACAATTAATTAATTAAAAATAATTTTTGAAAAAGGATGAGATATTTTCGAAAATTAGAGAGAGAGAAGTATTAGGTGGTTTTGAAAAAGATAAAAAACAAACAAAAAGTCAAATAGTTAGTTGAAAAAGATATTAAAGTCAAATTTAAAAAGATAAGAAGATAAGAAGTTAGGTAAGATATTTTGAAATGAATTTTTTTTTGAAAAAAGATAAAATTTTGAAAAAGATATGATAAAAGATAAGATAAAAAGATATGATAAAAAGATAAGATTTTTAAGAAAAAGATATTTTGAAAAAGATTTAATTTTTAAAATTAAAATTGATTACTTGACTAACAAGAACTAAAAGATAAGATTCTAGAGTTTAAAGATTGAACCTTTCTTAACAAGAAAGTAACTGTTCATACCCTGACCGGGCTCCTCCAACTCGGAGAATCCATAAAAGGTCCGACCTCGTCCTAAGGCTCACGCCTCAAGGTCGGACCTCGGACAATAAAGCAAGGAAGGCCCATCAAAAGGAACGCAGCCCAAAGCCTAAAGGCCGAAAAGGCCTAGAAAAGGCGGTTCCACAAAGATAGAGATAAAACTCCCAAAAAGATAAGATAAGATAAGAATATCTTATCTAGGGAAGATCACGGCCAACTACTATAAATACACTGGAGCACCCAGGTATGGCATTCATTCACATTCTACACATATCTGCTTGGACCCATGCTAACTTAAGCATCGGAGTGTCATTGCAGGTACAACCACCAACCGCTTTGCATATCAAGCTCGGGCCACTGACCCCCCACCTCGGGTCTCTCCAGACGACCGAGCTACACGTTTCAGGTAACCCTCGGAACATTGGCGCCGTTGCCGGGGACCTGGAAGTCATCCCCCTACCATGGCGGACGATCCTCTCAACAATGACCACGCAACATCTGAACAAGAGGACGAAATCGATACCGGAGAACGACCGGACAGCCCTCTATCACCACGCACTCCAGGAGGAAACAAACAGAATCGCCCAAAGACATCACTCCCAAACAAAGATCCACAAAATTCCGAAAAAGAAAGAGCTCGGAAATTCTAGAAGCAGTCCGGGCACAACAAAACCGACTGAAACAACTCGAAGAGGACATAAAGAAGCAGAAGGAAACCGAACAAGATCTGAGAAGGGAGGCTCGAAAGCGCAGAGAATTAGAAGAAAAACTGCGGAAAATAGAGGCCAACCTGAAAGACCGGACGGAACGCGGCACCACCACCGAGGGCAACCACGATCCCTTCACACAAGAGATCATGAAGGAGAAGGTACCGCGAAACTTCAAACCACCCGATATGGACCTCTACGACGGCACCACCGATCCAAGCCATCACCTCAGCAACTTCAGAAGCAGAATGTACCTAGTCGACGCCTCCGACGCGATTCGGTGCAAAGTCTTCCCCACCACTCTCACCAAGTCAGCCATGAAGTGGTTCGACAACCTGCCACCAAGATCGATCACCAGCTTCGAAGACCTAACCAAAAAATTCCTAACAAGATTCTCTATTCAAAAGGACAAGACAAAACATGCCCCCAGTCTACTCGGGATCAAACAAGGTAACCAAGAAACTCTCCGAGAATACATGGAGCGATTCAACAAAGCCTGCCTGGACATACAACACTTGCCCACTGAAGCAGCCATCATGGGACTAGCAAACGGCCTAAAAGAGGGACCGTTTAGCCAATCCCTATCCAAACGATACCCGACCTCCCTATACGAGGTGCAGGAGCGGGCAGAAAAATATATCAACATGGAGGAAACCTCCCGGCTAAGAGACTCTGCTAGGAAGGAATCAACCTACCCACCCCGAGATCGGGATCGGGAACAGAAGAAAAAAGAAGAACCCAACTCGGACAAGCCACGGAAGTACCACAACTACACCCCCCTCCGAGTCTCGCTGGTAGACGTCTACAGAGAAGTATGCCACACCGAAAAGATCCCACCGCCCCGACCGCTAAAACACAAAAAAGCGGGGAGAGATCGGTCCGAATACTGTGAATATCACAGGCTCTACGGTCATTCTACTAACGACTGCTACGACCTAAAAATGTTATAGAAAAGCTAGCCAGAGAAGGAAAACTCGACAGATACATAGCAGAGAAAGGAGAAGAGACCAGGAAGAGAAGGCGGGGAGACAACGAAGATCGGGCCGAACAAACCCCGCGAACCCCTGAAAGACATGTTCACATGATAAACGGAGGTTTTGCAGGCGGAGGAACATCTAAATCTTCGCGAAAAAGACACCTCAAAGAAGTCTATCACGTCCGAGAAGACAGTCCCCTGCCCGAATTACCTACTATCTCATTTACCCGAGAAGATGCTCAAGGGATAATTCCCGGACACGACGATCCAATGGTAATCACCATTATCCTAGCAAACGCCAACTTACATCGAACCCTGATTGACCAGGGAAGCTCAGCAGATATCCTGTTCAAAACGGCCTTCGACAAGCTCGGACTTGAAGAAAAATAACTAAAGGCCTATCCCACCGACCTATTTAGACTAGGGGATACTCCGATCCATCCTTTAGGATACATCTCGCTACACACTACCTTTGGAAGAGGCGAGCAATCTAAAACATTAAGCATCGACTACATTATAGTCGACGTCACTTCAGCATACAATGCCCTCATCGGGTGACCAACCCTAAACAGATTGGCAGCTATAGTCTCGACCCCACACCTCTGTATGAAGTTCCCTACCGCAAAAGGAATCGCTACCCTAAAAGGCGACCAAAAACTAGCGCGGCGATGCTACAACGAAAGCCTGAGCCTAAAAGGGAAGGAGGTCAACACGATAGAACTCGGACGAGTTCAATCCCGAGAAGATCTTCGGCCACAACCAGAGGGAGAGACCGAAAAGGTCCAGATTGGGAACACACCTGAAAAAATAACAAACATAGGAGCAAACCTCGAAACGAGCCTAAAAGAGGAACTCATAACCCTCTTAAGGGAGAATTCCGACCTCTTCGCCTGGAAAGCCTCCGACATGCCAGGAATAAGCCCCGACCTGATGTGCCATAAGCTATCAGTTTACCCGGGATCCCGACCTGTCCAACAAAGGCGCCGAAAGCTCGGACCCGAGCGCATGCAAGCAATAGAAGAACAAGTACAAGCACTACTAGATGCAGGGTTCATTAGGGAAGTAAAATACCCCCTATGGCTCGCAAACGTGGTCCTGGTAAAAAAGCCCAACGGAAAATGGAGGATGTGCGTCGATTACACGGATCTCAACAAAGCCTGCCCCAAAGACCCATATCCACTACCAAACATCGACGCCTTAGTAGACGCAGCCTCAGGCTATAGATATCTCTCCTTCATGGACGCATACTCAGGATACAATCAAATCCCGATGTACGGACCCGACCAAGAAAAGACCTCGTTCATAACCCCAAAGGCAAACTACTGCTACGTAGTAATGCCCTTCGGGCTGAAGAACGCAGGGGCAACCTACCAGAGGCTAATGAACAAAGTGTTCTCAGAGCACATCGGACTACAGCTGGAGGTGTATGTCGACGACATGCTGGTAAAGACACAAGAAGACAGAAACTTGCTGACCGACCTCACCAGTATCTTCGGCACCCTCAGAAAACACAACATGAGACTCAACCCGACAAAGTGCACCTTCGCCGCAGAAGCCGGAAAGTTCTTAGGCTTCATGCTGACTCAAAGGGGCATCGAAGCAAACCCGGACAAATGCCAAGCGATACTCAATATGAAGAGCCCGACGTGTGTCAAAGAAGTACAACAACTGAATGAAAGGCTAGCCGCCCTATCAAGATTCTTGGCAGGATCAGCAATAAAGTCACTACCTCTCTACTCACTCCTAAAGAAAGGGAAACCCTTCTCATGGACCCCGGAGTACGAGAAAGCCTTTCAAGAATTCAAGGAATTCCTTGGGCAGCCACCAATCCTAACCCGACCTTTAAAAGGAGAAGAACTCGTACTATACCTCTCGGTCGGAAATCGAGCAGTCGCCTCAGCGTTAATACGAGAAAATGACCAAGGACAACACCCCATATACTTTGTAAGCAAGGCACTACAAGGGGCCGAATTAAACTATCAGAAGATAGAAAAATTCGCCTACGCCCTAGTATTCACAGCTCGGAGACTCTGTCCCTACTTTCAAGCCCATACCATCAAAGTTCGGACAAACCAACCCATGAGACACATCCTCCAAAAAACAGACCTGGCAGGACGAATACTGCAATGGGCGGTGGAACTGTCCGAGTTCGACCTCCACTATGAAACCCGGACTGCCATAAAATCTCAGTATCTAGCCGACTTCATCGCAGAATACACTGAGACCCCTGGAACCCCACTCTCATGGAACCTATATATCGACGGGTCCTCAAACAAAACTGGAAGCGGAGCCGGGGTTATACTCGAAAGCGACCAAGGAACGCGGATAGAACTGTCCCTAAAATTCGAGTTCCAGGCTTCGAACAACCAAGCCGAATACGAGGCCCTACTAGCAGGTCTAAAGCTAGCCGAAGAGGTCGGAGCCCAGAAAGTCACGATCTTCAGCGACTCCCAGGTAGTCACATCACAAGTAAATGGAAGCTACCAGGCCAAAGACCCAAATATGAAAAAATACCTGGACCAAACACAGGCACAATTACGCCACTTTTCAGAGATACAGATTCAGCACATACCTCAGGAACAAAACGCCCGGGCAGACGCCCTCTCAAAACTTGCCAGCACCAAGCCCGGAGGCAACAACAGAAGTCTCCTCCAGGAAACCTTACAATCCCCCTCCGTGCTAAGAGAGGAAGAAACGCTAAATATATCCAACCAACAGCAAGGATGGATGACCCCCATACTCAACTACCTGAAGTCAGGAACTCTCCCCGCCGAAAGAAAGGAAGCTAAAAGACTCACGAAAGACGCCCAGAATTATACACTAATTCACGACGTATTATACAGAAGAGGATTCTCAAAACCCCTCCTTAGGTGCGTCCCGACCTCAGAAACAAAAGCGTCCTCGAAGAAGTCCACGGAGGCATGTGGAAACCACCTCGGAGCTCGGGCATTATCCAAGAAAGTAGTCCGAGCCGGGTTCTACTGGCCGACCTTGCAAAGAGACGCAACGGAATTTGTGAAAATATGCCCCCCTGCCAAAAACACGCCAATTTTCACAAGGCACCACCCGAAGACCTTATCAGCATCACCGCACCATGGCCCTTCGCAAAATGGGGACTTGACCTACTCGGCCCGTTTCCCCAAGGACCGGGGCAAGTCAAATACCTCATAGTAGGGGTCGACTACTTCACAAAATGGATCGAAGCTGAACCCTTAGCCACCATCACGGCTCAGAAAAGCCGCAAATTCCTATACAAAAACATCGTCACAAGGTTCGGAGTCCCCTACTCCATCACAACAGACAATGGAACACAGTTCACGGATACAAGTTTTCAGAACTTGGTGGCCGAACTAAAAATCAAACAGCAATTCACCTCAGTCGAAGACTACAAGAAGCCAAAGGGGCATGGGCCGAGGAGCTCCCCCAGGTGCTATGGGCATATCGGACAACTCCACACTCTACAACGGGAGAATCGCCATTCCGACTAGCTTATGGGATGGAGGCAATGATTCCTATCGAAATAGATGAGGGGTCACCTAGAACCATCTTCTACAACGAAAAAGGTAACCCGCAGGCACAAAGGGAGGAACTCGACCTCCTCCCCGAGGTCCGAGAAAGAGCTCGGATCCGAGAAGAAGCCTTAAAACGGCGAACGGCCCTCAGATACAATCAGAAGGTAATAAAACGAAGCTTCTCCATTCACGACCTGATTCTAATCCGAAATGACATCGGAACACAAAAGTCAGGAGAAGGAAAGCTAGCTGCAAATTGGAAAGGGCCCTACAAAGTAACAGAAGTCTTAGGAACAGGCTATTACAAAGTATCTAACCTAGAAGGCAATGAGTTGCCCAGGGCCTGGCACGCCTGTAATCTAAGACGATACTACAGCTAGAAAAAGATAACCCGAGGTGTACTCTTTTTCCCTACAAGGGTTTTTTAATGAGACACCCGGTCAAGTAAGGCACCCGACCTAGTCAAGGGTAAACACTCTGTAAATATTCTTTCTTTTTTAAACACTAATCAAATTTTTCTATTCTCTTTTCTCCTTCCTCGCGATGAAATAAATCCTGAAAAGTACCCGCCAAGGCGCATTAATTTATGCTCGACAACACGCAAAAATCATTGCCAAGAGACCACACAAGGTCGGCAAAGATAAAGCGACGAGGTTCAAATTAATGTGAGAAGTTATAAAAGCAACTCTGAAAAGGCTCAAAAAGCCAAATAAAAGAGATTACAAAATAACTTAAAAGGCCGACCCACGACAAGGTCGGACCCAACGAAGGGAAGTACTCGACCACTCCACCCGAAGTCCGAGAAAAAGCCCGGATCCGAGAAAGAAGCCTTAAAACGGCAAAAACAATGATTTCGAAAATGCTTACTAAAAAGTTGCTATACAAAAACAACTAAAAAGTACGAGCGATAAAACGAAATCAAAAGGAAAAAACAAAGTTTCAAAGAAAAAGCGCTAGCTAAAAAGTTGTTATCCAAAAACAACTAAAAAAGCATAAAGCGGAGCAAAAAGTCAAAACGCGAACAAAACACCGCATAATAAGCTAAAAAGTTACTACAAGTAGCTAAAAGCGAAAAGGTGTCCAAAGCGTCCACAGAAACCCTCCAAAAACAAAAGAGCCCACAGGCCGGGCAAAAAACCAAAGATAAAAGGATTACAGAGAATCAAGGTCCTTTCCGGACTCAACATTAACAGAAGGCTGCGGAGGAAACATAGAGATCGGGACAGCATCGACGGCACCGTCATCTCGGTTTAAAACCTCCACACCAGATCCATCCCCGGCCAAAGGTGAAGTCGGGTTCGCAACCAGAACTTTGGGGTCGGACACCGGAACCTCATCCTCGTTGGGAGCAGGAACAATCTTTCCCTCCACAACAACGTTATCCGTACTAAATAAGCTCAGATCCAGGTCAGGAGCAAGAACCCGGACCTGAGCCTTCAAATTTTCAAACATAGCATCCATACCCTTAGCCACATGACCTTCTAGCTCGTAAAAATCATCCTGAGCAGATTGTAATCTCTCCTTTGTCTCCACGAGCTCGGCATATGTCCGAGTATAATTCTCCGTCGCCGCCTTCGCCATCTCCTCAGAAGCTTTCGCTGCCGCCACAGCCGCGGTAGCTTTAGCTTTCTCCTTCTCCAGAGACGCCTCCAGCTTAGTAATTCTAGCAGCCTTCAGTTCACTAATCCTCTCGAACTCAGACTGAGTCTTCTCAAGTCGGGAGCTGGTCGCACCAAGGGGGGATTTCTTAAACTCCCGGGCAATAGCGGCATGAAGACTAGCCATCCGGACACAACTCCGCGCCATATACTGAAAATGATGCTCCATAGACACATCATCAGTAGAAATAAAGGTCTGAGGGAGAATGTGCTGTTCAATCCAACCAAGAGCATCAAAATCCTTGTCATTAAAACCCGCAAGCTCTTGAGAGGTCTTCTGTTTCTTGGGAAGAGGACCCGAGGACGAAGGCGGGGAAGAGTGACCGGGTCCAGAGGTCGGAGGATCTTGATTTATAGCTCAGAATTGGGGAGTCGGAATAGCCTTCGACCGAGTAGTGACCCACGGTAATCTTCTTCGGAGAAGATCGGGCAGAAGCCTCAGCCTCAATATTCCGAGCAGCCACGGACTTCTTCGTCCGACGAAGGAACTTCATAGAATCCGTCTGAGAAGACATCTCTGCAAAATTAAAAGAAAAAGGATCACCAAAAACAGAAATTCCACCAAAACAAAAAAAGCAAAAATACTCTCGGAGGGTCGGGAACTACCTAACTCGGAACGGAGAAGGCTTGGATCCCCCAACATTTTCTTCGTGTCCAAGTGAGGTGCCCGACCCCATAAACTGCTTACCACACCCACAAAGGCCTGCTCCACCTCATCTAGACTCTCAAGGGTATACTTAGTAGACACTACTTTCTCCTGCCAACAAAGAGGAAAAGAAGGCTCCCCACTCTCATCCAAAAAGAAAGGTCGGACGTCTCCAATAGCCCGGACCTTGAAATAGAAGTTCTTAAAATCATGAAAGGACTCATCATACAGAGTGCAAAACTTCCTTCCCTGGTTAGCCCTAAAAGAAACCCAAGATACCTTCCCTCCACCCGACCCTGGCTTTGTCAACACAAACAAGTAGGAAAAAAGAGAAATAGAGGGAGCAACGCCCAAGAACTGACACAAAAGTTGAAACAGCTTTAAAAACGCCCAGGAATTTGGATGGAGCTGCGTAGGAGCAAGATTACAAGACCATAACACCTCAGACTCCAGATCGGTGAAAGGAAGTCGGACACTCAGCTTAGAGAAAAAACAATCATAAGCATAAAAGAAGAGCTTCTCGGAACTATCTAGGGGCGGGAAGCACACTCTCTCCTCAGAATCCGGGGCTACTAGTTCATAATCCCTCTCAGACTCTCTATTTTCACATATGCTACAATGCCTACGGAACCTAGCTAAATACTCAGAATCTACCACAGAAGGGACTTTTAGAGGAAGAGGGTCTACCCAATCAAGACCACATGGAATTTTAGTCGACATCGCTTGAAGAACCTTTCGAGACATAAAATTCTTACCTACAAAGAAGAATACAACAGCAAGCAAAAATCACATAAAGAAGACAGCGAAAACCCATTCAGCAAAGCAAGAAACAAAAACCCACGAAGTAAATGCGGCAACCCGGAACAAAACATACCAGAGAACAAAAAGAGCCCCCCCCATATACAAACAACAAGCAATGGCGGTGCCTCTTTTCGGGGCAACCCAGGCATAAAGAAAAAGAAACAAACAAGAGCCACACAAAGAACAGAAGCACATGTACACAAGAAAAGAGAAACATGGGAACAAACCTGGAAGAAAGAAACGAGGACGACAAGCTCCGAAGCAAGGAGAACGACGGCACAGAGGAAATCCCAGAAAGACACACGGAGAGATTCGGGGAAGTAGAGCAAAGAGAAAGAAGAAGCAATGCTCGAAAAGGTAGTAGAAAAACAAAAACGCAGAAAAAGAAGAAAAGGGGCAAATAAATAAAGCCTTCACAAAACCCGAACGGAAATCGGGGAGAAACGGTAAAATGCAATAAATGCAGGAACGGCCATTTTTGAATTTTGAAAAACTACTATGCCCGAGCTCGACCTTCCAAAAAGGACGAACTCGGGCAGGGGCACTGTTCATACCCTGACCGGGCTCCTCCAACTCGGAGAATCCATAAAAGGTCCGACCTCGTCCTAAGGCTCACGCCTCAAGGTCGGACCTCGGACAATAAAGCAAGGAAGGCCCATCAAAAGGAACGCAGCCCAAAGCCTAAAGGCCGAAAAGGCCTAGAAAAGGCGGTTCCACAAAGATAGAGATAAAACTCCCAAAAAGATAAGATAAGATAAGAATATCTTATCTAGGGAAGATCACGGCCAACTACTATAAATACACTGGAGCACCCAGGTATGGCATTCATTCACATTCTACACATATCTGCTTGGACCCATGCTAACTTAAGCATCGGAGTGTCATTGCAGGTACAACCACCAACCGCTCTGCATATCAAGCTCGGGCCACTGACCCCCCACCTCGGGTCTCTCCAGACGACCGAGCTACACGTTTCAGGTAACCCTCGGAACAGTAACAAACTTCAAATTTTTTAATCAATCACATTAATTGTTAGTGTAATTTCAAAATTTTGAAATAAAATTAAGAAAAAGATTTTTGAAAAAATATTTTGAAATTTTCGAAATTAATAAGATAAAAATAAAAAAGATTTGATTTGAAAAAGTTTTGACAAGATAAGATTTTTAAAATTGAAAATTTGACTTGACTTGTAAGAAACAACTAATTTTTAAAATTTTTTTTAACCAAGTCAACCCAAAATTTCGAAACTTTGGAGAGAAATAAGGAAAAGATATTTTTTTTATTTTTGAATTTTTGATGATGAGAGAGAAAAACACAAATATGACCCAAAACATAAAAATTTTGGATCAAGACATAAGATGCATGCAAGAACACTATGAATGTCAAGATGAACACCAAGAACACTTTGAAGATCATGATGAACATAAAGAACATATTTTTGAAAAATTTTTAATGCAAAGAAAACATGCAAGACACCAAACTTAGAATTCTTTAATGCTTAGACTCTAACAAACAAAAAATGCATATGAAAAACAACAAAAGATACAAAACAAGAAAACATCAAGATCAAACAAGAGGAATTACCAAGAACAACTTGAAGATCATGAAGAACACTATGAATGCATGAATTTTTGAAAAATGCAAGAAAAATTTTTAAAGCATGCAATTGACACCAAACTTAAAAGTTGACTCAAGACTCAAACAAGAAACACAATATATTTTTTTTATTTTTATGATTTTATGATTTTTTTTGTATTTTTATTATTTTTTTCGAAAATATTCTTTAAAAAAACGAAAATAAAAAAAAAATTTGAAATTTTTTTTTTGAAAACTTTTTGAAAAGAAAATTACCTAATCTGAGCAACAAGACGAACCGTTAGTTGTCCATACTCGAACAATCCCTGGCAACGGCGCCAAAAACTTGGTACACGGATTTGTGATCATCAACAATGGCTCCAAAGCTTTGGTGCTCTCAAACGTGAGTCTCACTTTGTCACAACTCCGCACAACTAACCAGCAAGTGTACTGGGTCGTCCAAGTAATACCTTACGTGAGTAAGGGTCGATCCCACAGAGATTCTTGGTATGAAGCAAGTTATGGTCACCTTGTAAATCTCAGTCAGGCGGATTCAAATTGATAGTGGTTTTTGGAAAATATAAAGAGATACTTAATTAAATAATAAAGGATAGAAATACCTATGTAAATTCATTAGTGGGAATTTCAGATAGGTGTATGGAGATGCTGTGTTCCTTCTGAATCTCTGCTTTCCTACTGCTTTCATCCAATCTTTGTCACTCCTTTCTATGGCAAGCTGTATGTAGGGCATCACCGTTGTCAATGGCTACATCCCATCCTCTTAATGAAAATGGTCCAAATGCTCTGTCAAAGCACGGCTAATCATCTGTCAGTTCTCAATCAGGTTGGAATAGAATCCAGTGATTTTTTTGCGTTTGTCACTAACGCCCAGCCTTCAGGAGTTTGAAGCTCATCACAGTTATTCAATCCCGGAATCCTACTCGGAATACCACAGACAAGGTTAGACTTTCCGGATTCCCATGAATGCCGCCATCAATTCTAGCTTATACCACGAAGATTCTGATCAAGGAATCCAAGAGATATGCGCCCGGTCTAAGCTAGAACGGAAGTGGTTATCAATCACGCGCGTTCAAAGGTGAGAATGATGATGAGTGTCACGGATCATCACATTCATCAAGTTGAAGTGCAACGAATATCTTAGAACAGGAATAAATCGAATTGGATGGAAAATAGTAGTAATTGCATTAAAATTTGAGGTACAGCAGAGCTCCACACCCTTACTCTATGGTGTGTAGAAACTCCACCATTGAAAATACATAAGGGAAAGGTCCAGGCATGGCCGAATGGCCAGCCTCCAAAACGTGATCAATAGTCTCCTAAGATGAATAATAAAATAAAACTGAGACCAAAGATGTAACGTGGTCAAAAGGACGACTAATACACTAGTAAAAAGTCTTATTTATACTACACTAGCTACTAGGGTTTACAGGAGTAAGTAATTGATGCATAAATCTACTTCCGGGGCCCACTTGGTGTGTGCTTGGGCTGAGCTTGATCTATCCACGAGCTGAGGCTTCTCTTGGAGTTGAACGCCAAGTTGTAACGTGTTTTGGGCGTTCAACTCTGGTTCGTGACGTGTTTCTGGCGTTTGACTCCAGAATGCAGCATGGAACTGGCGTTGAGCGCCAGTTTACGTCGTCTAATCACGAATAAAGTATGTACTATTATATATTTCTGGAAAGCTCTAAATGTCTACTTTCCTACGCCGTTAAGAGCGCGCCATTTTGAGTTATATAGCTCCAGAAAATCTATTTCGAGTGCAGGGAGGTCAGATTCCAACAGCATCAGCAGTCCTTTGTCAGCCTCCTATCAGAGTTTTGCTCAAGTCCCTCAATTTCAGCCAAAAAATACCTGAAATCACAGAAAAATACACAAACTCATAGTAAAGTCCAGAAATGTGAATTTAGCATAAAAACTAATGAAAACATCCCTAAAAGTAACTAGATCATACTAAAAACTACCTAAAAACAATGCCAAAAAGCGTATAAATTATCCGCTCATCAGTGCGTGTCCAGAGAAGAGGCACAGAAGATCCTATGGCATTACCATGGATCACAATATGGAGGACATTTTGGAAGTGAGCAGACAGCCACAAGAGTCCTTCAATTGGTTTCTAATGGCCTACTCTCTATAGAGACTCCTGAGAGTTTGTACGTAGCTGTGATAGTTGCCAAAGAGCAACCAATATGCCATGCCTCAGCAAGGGATCTTAGAGATTGAGTTGTTTGATGTATAGGGTATTGACTTCATGGGGCCTTTCCCACCATCATACTCAAACACTTACATTCTAGTGGCCATAGATTATGTATCTAAATGGGTAGAGGCAATTGCCACACCCACTAATGATACTAAGACAGTGCTGAAGTTCTTCCAGAAGCACATCTTCAGCAGATTTGGTGTCCCCATAATACTAATCAGTGATGGAGGAACTCATTTCCGCAATAAATAGCTTGACTCTGCTCTGATTCGATATGGAATTAACCACAAAGTGGCAACTCCATATCATCCACAGACAAATGGGCAGGCTAAAGTCTTAAATAGAGAACTAAAACAAATCCTGGAACGGACTGTAAGTACCCGTAGAAAGGATTGGGCAAGGACTCTGGATGATGCTCTATGGGCATACAGAACTACATTTAAAACTCCTACAGGGACCTCTCCATACTAGCTTGTGTATGGAAAAGCCTGTCACCTGCCAGTGGAACTGGAACACAAGGCCTACTGAGCAACCAGATTCCTAAACCTTGATGCCAAGTTAGCTGGAGAGAAAAGATTGCTCCAGTTGAACGAGCTAGAGGAATTCAGACTCAATGCTTTCGAAAATGCAAAAATTTACAAAGAGAAAGCAAAAAGGTGGCATGACAAGAAACTGTCATCCAGAGTCTTTGAGCTAGGACAAAAGGTTCTGCTGTTTAATTCTAGGCTTAGATTGTTCCCCAGGAAATTAAAATCCCGGGGGAGGGGACCATATGTGATCAAATGTGTGTCACCATATGGATATGTGGAGCTTTAGGATGTTGACTCTGACAAAAAGTTTATTGTTAATGGACAGAGAGTCAAACATTATCTTGAAAGTAATGTTAAGCAAGAATGCTCAAAATTGAGACTAGACTAAAGCTCAGTAAAAGTCCAACTAAAGACAATAAAGAAGCGCTTGCTGGGAGGCAACCCAATCATTAGCAAAGGTTCTTGCTATTTGAATAATAATTATAGGAGTTTGATATAAATTATCTTTAAGGTTGATTGTCCAAATGCAGAAGTTCACAGAGTTACAGAAGGATTCAGAGCACAAAGCAGAGAAAAAGAGCTTAGTGGCTCGAAAATGCCAGTAGGAGGTATTTTGGGCGTTAAACGCCATTCTGGGCGTTTAACGCCAGAATGGGCACCATTCTGGGTGTTTAACGCCAGAATTGCAGCATCCGGGGCATTTAGAAAAACGCCCAGTGATAAAAGATTTCTGGCATTTAAAGCCAGCCAGGGTACCTGGCTGGGCGTTAAATGCCCAAAATGGCCATCAAATGCGCATTAAACGCCCAGAATGGATACCATTATGGGCGTTTAACGCCAGAAAGGATAGGGAGAGGAGATTTTGTTTCCACTTCAATTTTTTCAAATTTATATGTTTTAATTCATAATTTTCTGCATAAACATGTTATAAATTTTCATCTCTCAAATTCAATTTTCAAAAATTTAATAATCTTCTAGATTCTTTTCCATTTTCATTCAAAATCTCTTTCAAATCTTTTTCAAAAACTCAATTATCTTTTCTATTTCTTTCAAATCTTTTCCAACTCATCATATCATCTTTTAAATTCTTAGATGCATCAACAAAAATTCAGATTTAACTTCTTTATATCTTTTCCATATCTTTTGAATTTTAAAATCTCACCTTTTTCATATCATGATTCATCTTTTCCAAATCATATCTTTCTATCATATCTTTTTCAAAATTTTTGAAACCCACCCCTCCTTTTTAAATACACGTTCGGCAATCCCCATTAATCCACCATTCGAATCTGTCTCCCCCTCTATTCCTCTCTTTTCCTTTCTTTTTCTTGAGGACAAGCAAACCTCTAAGTTTGGCGTGTTTTTCTGTGATCACTGAGCAAAATCTCACCAAGATCATGTCCCCTAAAGGAAAACAAATCACTCTAAGAGTCAAAAAAGAGAATAATCCAAAACCACTTTGGAATCAAGAGAGGTTCTTAACCAAAGAACATGCAGACCATTACCACAAAATAATGGGTTTGAGGTCAGTGATCCCAGAAGTTATGTTCGATATGAAAGAAGACGAATATCCGGAGATCCAAGAATAGCTTTGAAATAGATGATGGGAAATCCTAGCTAATTATGAGAGAAAGGTGGGAAGAAACATGGTCCAAAAATTCTACTCAAATCTGATAAGAAGCGAATGACAGGAATTGCCTTCCATACCTTTTGAACTATGGTCAGAAGGAAGACTATTTATTTCCACCATGACAAAATAAGAGATGTCTTCAAGCTACCTCAACTACAAGATGATCCAGAATTCTTTAATAGGAGAATGGTGAGAGTAGATAAGCGTTTGGACCAAGTTCTAGAGAACATATGCCTCCCTGGAACTAAGTGGATAACCAACTCAAAAGGTGTCCCAAACCAACTCAAGAGAGGAGATCTCAAACCAGTCGCTAAGGCTGGTTGGACTTCATTGGGCATTCTATACTGCCCACTAGCAACCGCTCTAAAGTCACTGTCAAAAGAGCAGTAATGATTCATTGCATTATGCTGGGAAATGAAGTGGAGATTCATCATCTGGTCGCTTGTGAGATTTACACAATTGCAAATAAGAACTCCACTGAAGCCAAATTGGCTTACCCAAGCTTAATTTCTCTGACTATGTAAAGATGCTGGGGTAAAGATGGGAGTGGATGAGTTTATCTCAGTCGAGCATCCAATCACCAAAAAGTCAATGGAGGGACAACAAGTACACGACAACTCGATTAAGAGGAGGGCGCATGAGTTCCTCCTAGAAATCCCTCAAATTGACTATTGGGCCCGCCTAGAAGCATCTGTCACCAAGCTGCAAAAAACTATGGATCAAGTTAAGGAAGAACAGCAAAATCAAAATAGCATGCTCTACAAGCTGCTTAAGAAACAAGAAAAGCAAGGGCGTGAGCTACAGGAGCTGAAGCGCCAGAAGCTCTCCCCACAGATTGAAAGGGTATCCATCTTCCAAAATAAAGGTTGTTGAGTCCTAATCTTAAATCTGTGGTAACTTTTATTATTAGAAACCTATCTTAAGAATTACATAAGTATTAGTAATTAGGGTCTTTATTTTTATTTTTATTATTTCCAAGTAAGCTATAATTTGTTCTTCTCATCATCACTAAACATGAATAAAATAGTAGATTCTCTTTAGAGTAAGGAGGCAATTATTTCAAGTTTTCAATAAGAAAAATTCTAATTATTTTTTATGTGGTGGCAACACTTTTTGTCCCCTGAATGAATGCTTGAACAGTGCATGTTTTTGATAGTGAAGTTTATGAATGTTAAATTTGTTGTCTCTTGAAAGAATGATGAAAAGAAAGAGAAATGTTATTGATAATCTGAAAAAATCATGCAATTGATTATTGAAGTAAGAAAACGCAGTGAGAAATACAAAAAAAAAAGAGAGAAAGAAAAAGCAAGCAGGAAAAGCCAATAGCCCTTAAAATCAAAAGGCAAGGGTAAAAAGATTCCAAGGCTTTGAGCCTTAATGGATAGGAGGGCCCAAAGGAATGAAATCCTGGCCTAAGCGGCTAAATCAAGCTGTCCCTAACCATGTGCTTGTGTCATGAAGGTCCAAGTGAAACGCTTGAGACTAAGTGGTTAAAGTCGTGATCCAAAGCAAAAGGGTGTGCCTAAGAGCTCTGGGCACTTCTAACTGGGGACTCTAGCAAAGCTGAGTCACAGTCTGAAAGGTTCACCCAGTTATGTGTTTGTAGCATCTATGTATCCTGTAGTACGACTGTAAAACAAGATGCTTAGGGTCACAGCCAAGACTCATAAAGTAGCTGTGTTCAAGAATCAACACATTAAACTAAGATAATCAATAACACTTTCCGAATTCTGAGTTCCTATGGATGCCAATCATTCTGAGCTTCAAAGGATAAATTGGGATGCCAAAATTGTTCAGGAGCAAAAAGCTACTAGTCCCGTTCATCTAATTAGAATCTGAGCTTCACTTAAAACTTTGATATGTATTGCCTCTTGATTTTCTTTTTATTCTATTTTATTTATCTAGTTGCTTGAGGACAAGTGACAGTTTAAGTTTGGTGTTGTGATGAGCGGATATTTTATACGCTTTTTGGTGGTATTTTCCTGTAGTTTTTAGTATACTTTAGCTACTTTTTAGTATATTTTTATTAGTTTTTATGCAAAAATTACATTTCTGGGCTTTACTATGAGTTTTTGTGTTTTTCTGTGATTTCAGGTTTTTTCTGGCTAAAATTGAGGGACCTGAGCAAAAATCTGATTCAGAGGCTAAAAAAGGACTTCAGATGCTATTGGATTCTAACCCTTATGCACTCGAAATGAATTTTCTGGAGTTACAGAAGCCCAATTGGTGCACTCTTAATTGCATTGGAAAGTAGACATCTCGGGCTTTCCAGCAATGTTTAGTAGTCCATACTTTGCCCGAGGTTTGATAGCACAAACTGGCATTTTAATGCCAACTTTTTACCATTTTCTGGCGTTAAACACCAAAACTGGCATAAAAGTTGGTGTTAAATTCCCAAACTAGCACCAAAGCTAGTGTTTAACGCCAAGAATAGCCTCTACATGTGAAAGCTTCAATGCTCAGCCAAAACACACACCAAATGGGCCCCAGAAGTAAATTTCTGCACTATCTATCTTGGTTTACCCATTTTCTGTAAACCTAGGTAACTAGTTTAGTATAAAAACTAGTTTTAGAGATTCATTTTGTACCTCATGACATTTTACATCTTAATTTGTATCTTCTATGGCACGAGTCTCTAAACCCCAAGGTTGGGGGTGAGGAGCTCTGCTGTGTCACGATGAATTAATGCAATTACTTCTGTTTTCTATTCAATCACGCTTGTTTCTATTCTATGATATTCATTCGCACTTCAACATGATGAACGTGATGATTTGTGACACTCATCACCATTCTCAACTTATGAACGCGTGCCTGACAACCACTTCCGTTCTACCCTAGATTGAGTGTGCATCTCTTAGGTTTCTGGTCCACAAGTTTGATTACTTCTCCTGACAACAGAGCATTCAGATTCGTGGAACCAGAGTCTTTGTGGTATAAGTTAGAAACAATTGGCAGCACTCTTGAGATCTGGAAAGACTAAACCTTGTCTGTGGTATTCTGAGTAGGATATGGGAAGGGGTGACTGTGATAAGCTTCAAACTCACAAATGCCGGGCGCAGTGACAGTGTGCAAAAGGATCAATAGATCCTATTCCAGCACGAGTGAGAACCGACAGATGATTAGCCCAATGTAACCTGTAGTTGGACCATTTTCACTGAGAGGATGGATGGTAGCCATTGACAACGGTGATCCACCAACATACAGCTTGCCATGGAAAGAACCTTGCGTGCGTGAAGAAGACAACAGTAGGAAAGAAGAGATTCAGAAGACAGAGCATCTCCAAAACCTCAACCTGTTCCTCATTACTGAATCACAAGTAATTTTTATTTTATGTTATTCATTCTTCATAAACAAAAATCATTTTCATCATTAATCTCCTGACTAAGAGTTACAAGATAACCATAGCTTACTTCAAGTCGGCAATCTCCGTGGGATCGACCCAGTGCATTTGCTGGTCAGTTGTATGAAGTTGTGTATCACAGTTTCATGTACCAGGGATCCACCAGCAGAATGGTCTGATGACATCTTAGACAATTCAGACATACCATCATAGAATATGCATATGATGCTCCATTCTGGAAGCATGTCAGAAGGACATCTTTTGGTTAATTGCTTGTATCTTTCCCAAGCTTCATAGAGGGATTCTCCTTCCTTTTGTTTGAAGGTTTGGACTTCCACTCTAAGCTTGCTCATCTTTTGAGGTGGAAAGAATTTGGTCAAGAAAGCATTGACCAACTTGTCCCAAGAGTTCAGGCTTTCTCTAGGTTGTGAGTCCAACCATGTCCTAGCTCTATCTCTTACAGCAAAGGGGAAAAGCATAATTCTGTAGACCTCGGAATCAACCCCATTGGTCTTGATAGTATCACAGATCTACAAGAATTCAGGTAAGAACTGATGAGGATCTTCCGATGGAAGTCCATGAAACTTGCAATTCCGCTGAATTAGAGAAACTAATTGAGGGTTAAGCTCAAAGTTGTTTGATCCAATAGCAGGAATTGAGATGTTTCTTCCATAGAAGTTGGAAGTTGGTGCAGTATAGTCACCAAGCATCTTCCTTGCATCTCTAGCATTGTTATTGGGTTCGGCTGCCATATCTACTTTTTTTTTTCAAAATTCTCTGTAAGGTCCTCTTCGGAGTGTTGTGCTTTAGCTTCTCTTAGATTCTTCTTCAGAGTCCTTTTAGGTTCAGGATCGGCTTCAACAAAAATGTTTTTATCCCTGTTTCTGCTCATATGAAAAAAAAGAGAACAATAGGGAGTAGTGGAATTCTCTATGTCACAGTATAGAGATATCTTGATGTGTCAGAGGAAAAGGAGTAGAAGAATGAGAAGAAAGAGGAGGTGAGTTCGAAAATTTTTTTTAGATGAGTGGAGGAGGAATGTTAGAAATTAAATAAACTAAATAGAAAGAGATGAGAGAGAAAGAGTTTTCAAAAATTTTAAAAGAAATAACATAAAATTAGAATTTAAAACAATTGGTTAATTAAAAAGATTTTTGAAATAGGGGTTAGTGATTTTCGAAAATTGGAAGTGGAAAAGTGGTTAGGTGGTTTTGAAAAAGATAAGAAATAGTAATTAGTTGAAAAAGATTTGAAAATAATTTTGAAAAGATAAGAAGTTAGAAAAAGATTTTGAAATCAAAATTTTAAAAAGATATGATTGAAAAAAGATTTGATTCAAAAAGATTTGATTTTAAAAAGATATGATTGAAAAGAAATTAAAAAGGGAATAAAAAAGATTTGATTTTTAAAATTGATGACTTGACTAACAAGAAACTAAAGATATGATTCTAGATTTCAAAGATTGAACCTTTCTTAACAAGAAAGTAACAAACTTTAAATATTTTGAATCAAAACATTAATTGTTAGCAAGGATTTTTGAAAATGTGGAAAGATAGGATTTTAAATTTATGAATTAAAACATGAAAATTTGAAAAAAAAAATGAATTTGAAACGAAATTACCTCCCTTGTGTCATCCTGGCATTAAACGCCCATGATGCTATCCATTCTAGTGTTTAACGCCCAGAATGCTACCTCTTTGGGCGTTTAACGCCCAGCCAGATACCCTGGCTGGCGTTTAACGCCAGAATTCCTTCCTTACTGGGCATTTTTCTAAATGCCCAGCTTTTTTTCTGTGATTCCTCTGCTGTATGTTCTGAATCTTCATTTCTCTGTATTATTTACTTGAAAAGAGATTTTTTTTATTTTTGAATTTTTAATGAAGAGAGAGAAAAACAACAAAATGAAATAAAACATAAAAATGCAAGATCAAAACAAGTAATGCATGCAAAGAAACTTTGAATGTCAAGATGAACACCAAGAACACTTTGAAGATCACGATGAACATCAAGGACATATTTTTGAAAATTTTTAAGAAAAGAAAGATATGCAAGACACCAAACTTAGAAATTTTTAATGTTTAGACACTATGGATTTGAAAATTCATATGAAAAACAGGAAAAGACAAAAAATTGGAGAATTCAAAGATCAGAACAAGGAAAATAATCAAGAACAACTTGAAGATCAATGAAAAACACAATGCATGAGTTTTTTTCGAAAATTTAGGAAAATTGAAAACATGCAATTGACACCAAACTTAGAATTTGACGCTAGACTCAAATAAGAAACACAAATTTTTTTTGGTTTATGATTTTATTAAATTTTTTTTGTATTTTTTGAAAATAAAACTAAAATTACCCAATCTAAGCAACAAGATGAACCATCAGTTGTCCAGAATCGAACAATCCCCGACAACGGCGCCAAAAACTTGGTATACAAAATTGTGATCACACTTTTCACAACTCCACACAACTAACCAGCAAGTGCACTGGGTCGTCCAAGTAATACCTTACGTGAGTAAGGGTTGATCCCACGGAGATTGTCGGCTTGAAGCAAGCTATGGTCATCTTGTAAATCTCAGTCAGGCGGATTCAAATAGTTATGAGGTTTTGATAATTAACAGATAAATAAAACATAAAATAAAATAGATACTTATGTAATTTATTGGTAGGAATTTCAGATAAGCATTTGGAGATGCTTTGTTGCTTCTGAACATCTGCTTCCCTATTGCTTCCATCCAATCAAGCGCACTCCCTTCCATGGCAAGCTGTAAGTTGGTGGATCACCATTGTGAACGGCTACCATCTGTCCTCTCAGTGAAAATGGTCCGGCTACGGTTCTCACCGCAGGGCTAATCATCTGTCGGTTCTCACTTGTGTCGTAATAAGATCCCTTGATCCTTTTGCACACTATCACTGCGCCCAACAGTCGTGAGTTTGAAGCTCGTCATAGTCATCCCCTCCGAGATCCTACACGGAATACCACAGACAAGGTTTAGACTTTTCGGATCTCAGAAATGCTGCCAATTATTTCTAGCCTATACCACGAAGGTTCTAATCTCACTGATTTGAATGCTCTGTTGTCAGGAGATGCTAGTCAAATGCATGGATCAGAGACCCAAGAGAATATACTCCAGCTGGCATCTAATGACTACGTTCAACATCATGTAGACCGCTTGTGGTTGTCAAGCACGCAGATCTTGGCATAGCGAGTACTGAAGATAGTGGGTGATTGTCACGGATCACCCCTTCAGTCTGACTTAACTGAATTAAGTACGAGAGTATATCTTGGAGAAGAAGTAGGCGTGAATTGAAAGAAAAACAATAGTACTTGCAATAATTCATGAGGAACAGCAGAGCTCCTTACCTTAATCTATGGGGTGTAGAAACTCCACCGTTGAAAATACATAAGAACAAAAGGTCTAGGCATAAGAATTCAAAAATAGGGGAAGAAAACCTGATCAAAGGATCGAAAAGTGGTCCAAAGATATGAATACAAAAGTAAAAAGTGCTATTTATACTAAACTAGTAAACTAGGTTTACAGAAAATGAGTAACTAAGTGCAGCTAGTGCAGAAATCCACTTCCGGGGCCCACATGGTGTGTGCTTGGGCTGAGCATTGAAGCTTTCACGTGCATAGGATCTTCTTGGAGTTAAACGCCAGCTTGGGTGCCAGTTTGTGCGTTTAACTCCAGCTTTGATGCCAGTTCTGGCGTTTTACGCCAGAAAAGGGTCTTTGGTGGGCGTTTGGACGCCAGTTTGGGCCATCAAATATCGGGCAAAGTATAAACTATTAACATTGCTGGAAAGCCCAGGATGTCTACCTTCCAACGCAATTGAGATCGCGCCAATTGGGCTTCTGTAGCTCTAGAAAATCCACTTCGAGTGCAGGGAGGTCAGAATCCAACAGCATCTGCAGTCATTTCTCAGCCTCTGAATCAGATTTTTGCTCAGGTCCCTCAATTTCAGCTAGAAAATACTTGAAATTACAAAAAACACACAAACTCATAGTAAAGTCCAGAAATTTGAATTTTTCATAAAAACTAATAAAAATATACTAAAAAGTAACTATAACATACTAAAAATCATGTAAAAACAATGCCAAAAAGTGTATAAATTATCCGCTCATCACCTACCTACCCCAACTCGCTCTCACTCCTCTTCACACCTTTCGATAACACCCTTTCCCAAACACCATTCACCTATCAAATCCTACCCTCTTCCCCATAATCTCTTCACCGCTCACATCTATCCACTATTTTCCATCGTACATCTCATATACCCCCACCCACTCAAATTCAAACCATTTCCCTCCCAAACCCAACCCTTATCACAAACACTCCCAACCCCCCTTGGCCAAACCACTCCTACACCTCCATCTCCTCCAGTTCTTCTTCTTCTCCTCCTTTCTTTCTTCTTTTGCTCGAGGATGAGCAAACCTTTTAAGTTTGGTGTGGGAAAAAGCGTTGCTTTTTATTTTTCCATAACCATTAATGGCACCTAAGGCCGGAGAAACCTCTAGGAATTGGAAAGGAAATGTAGTTGCTTCCAACTCCGAGTCATGGGAGATGAAAAAATTCATCTCAAAAGCACATCACTAGAATGAGGATGGAGTAAATAAAAGAGGCCACTCATGGACCTCAACAAGAGCATAAGGAAGTCCTTCATCAAGAAATCCCTGAAATGCCTCAAGGGATGCATTTTCCTCTACACAACTATTGGGAGAAACTCAACACCTCTTTAGGAGAGAGCAAATAAAGATGGAGCACCAAGAGCACTCCATTATCCTCCATGAAATTAGAGAGGACCAAAGAACCATGAGGGAAGAACAACAAAAGCAAGGAAGAGACATTGAGAAGATTAAGCACTCCATAGGATCTTCAAGAGGAAGAACTAGCTGCCATTACTAAGGTGGACCCGTTCTTTAATTTCCTTGATTATTTGTTTTCTATTTTTCATTTCTTGTGCTTTATTTTTTTTCTATGTTTGTGTCTTTATTACATGATCATTAGTGTCTAGTGTCTATGCCTTGAAGCTCTGAATGTCCCATAAATCCTTCATCATTCTTAAATGAAAAATGTTTCTAATTGCAAAAGAACAAGAAGTACATGAATTTTGAATTCTATCTTGAAATTAGTTTAATTATTTTGATATGGTGGCAATACTTTTGGTTTTCTGAATGAATGCTTGAACAGTGCATATTTTTTATAGTGAAGTTTATGAATGTTAAAATTGTTGGCTCTTGAAAGAATAATGAAAAAAGAGAAATGTTATTGATGATTTGAAAAATCATAAAATTGATTTTTGAAGCAAGAAAAAGCAGTGAAAAATGCAAAGCTTTCGGAAAAAAATAGGCGAAAAAAAAAGAAGAAGAAAAAAAAAGAAAAAGCAAGCAGAAAAAGCCAATAGCTCTTTAAACCAAAAGGTAAGCGCAAAAATCTAGTAACCCTTTAAACTAAAAGGCAATGGGTAAAGAGGATCCAAGGCTTTGAGCATCAATGGATAGGAGGGCCCAAAGGAATAAAATCCTGGCCTAAGCGGCTAAATCAAGCTGTCCCTAACCATGTGCTTGTGTCATGAAGGTCCAAGTGAAAAGCTTGAGACTGAGTGGTTAAAGTCATGTTCCAAAGCAAAAGAGTGTGCTTAAGAAATCTGGACACCTCTAACTGGGGAGTCTAGCAAAGCTGAGTCATAATATGAAAAGGTTCACCCAGTTATGTGTCTATGGCATTTATGTATCTGGTGGTAATACTAGAAAACAAGATGCTTAGGGTCACGGCCAAGACTTATAAGTAGCTGTGTTCAAGAATCAACATACTAAACTAGGAGAATCAATAACACTATCTTAATTCTGAGTTCCTATAGATGCCAATCATTCTGAATTTTAAAGAATAAAGTGAGATGCCAAAACTGTTCAAAAGCAAAAAGCTACAAGTCACGGTCATCTAATTAGAACTAAGCTTCATTGATATTTTGGGATTTATTATATATTCTCCTCTTTTTATCTTATTTTGTTTTCAGTTTCTTGGGGACAAGCAACAATTTAAGTTTGGTGTTGTGATGAGCGGATAATTTATACGTTTTTTGGCATTGTTTTTAGGTAGTTTTTAGTATGTTTTAGTTACTTTTACTATATTTTTATTAGTTTTTATGCAAAATTTATATTTCTGGACTTTACTATGAGTTTGTGTGTTTTTCTGTGATTTCTGGTATTTTTTGGTTGAAATTGAGTGACTTAAACAAAAATCTGATTCAGAGGCTGAGAAAGGACTGCAGATGTTGTTGGATTCTGACCCTCCTGCACTCTCCATACTTTGCCCGAGATTTGCTGGCCCAAATTGGCATCCAAACGCCTACCAGAGACCCTTTTTCTGGCGTAAAATGCTAGAACTAGCACCAAAACTGGAGTTAAACGCCCAAACTGGCACCCAAGCTGGCGTTTATCTCCAGGAAGAGCCTATGCACGTGAAAGCTTCAATGCTCAGCCCAAGCACACACCAAGTGGGCCTCGAAAGTGGATTTCTGCTCTATCTACACATAGTTACTCATTTTCTGTAAACCTAGTTTACCAGTTTAGTATAAATAGCACTTTTTACTTTTGTATTCACATCTTTGGACCACTTTTCGATCCTTTGATCAGGTCTTCTCCCCCTGTTTTTGAATTTTTATGCCATTTGGGAGGCTGGCCATTCGGCCAGGCCTAGACCTTTTGTTCTTATGTATTTTCAACGGTGGAGTTTCTACACCTTATAGATTAAGGTGAGGAGCTCTGCTTTTCCTCATGAATTAATGTAAGTACTATTTTTTTTCCTTCAATTCACACCTACTTCTTCTACAATATATACTCTTGTACTTAATTTAGTTAAGTCAAACTGAAGGGGTGACCCGTGACAATCACCCACTATCTTCAGTACTCGCTTAGCCAAGATCCGCGTGCCTGACAACCTCAAAGTGGTCTACATGATGTTCAACGCAGGCATTGGATGCCAACCGGAGTATACTCTCTTGGGTCTCTAATCCACGGATATGCATCGTCTTTCCTGACAACAGAGCATCCGACCCCATGATTAGGATCTTTGTGGTATAGGCTAGAATCAATAGATAGCATTCCTAAGATCCAGAAAGTCTAAACCTTGTCTGTGGTATTCCGGGTAGGATCTAAGAAGGGATGACTGTGAGGAGCTTCAAACTCGTGAATGTTGGGTGATAAACCCCGATTTCGTGGTTTATTTTGTGTTTATTTTGAGGGATTTATTCACCTTTTCCCACATTTATTCAATGAAATAGCATGGTTTCATAATTCTCCTTTGAATTGTGCTTGAATGTAAAAACATGCTTTTTAGGCTTTAAATCTTTAATTTTAATTCATTTTAATTCCATTCGATACCTTGATGTGTTTGTTAAGTAATTTCAGGTCCATAAGGCAAGTATTGGATGGAAGAAATGAAGAGAAAAGCATGCTAAGAGGAGAATGCATGAAGAAACAAAGATTTGGAATGCACCAATGGACGCACACACGTACAAGGCGCGCATGCGCAAAAGTGGTTTTCCACAAGGACGCACACACGTACATACCGCTTCCACGCGGATGAAGATTTACCAATCGACGCGCACGCGCACATGGCGCGCGCGCCAATACTCTTACTTGGCCCACTTAAAGGAAAAACGCTGGGGGCAATTTCTGAGCAGCCCAGGCCCAATTCTAACTTGTTTCTGAGTGTATTTCATGCAGAATTGAAGTCCAAGCAAGGGGGAGCAATTAATTGTAGGTTTAACATCATGTAGGTTAGTTTCTAGAGAGAGAAGTTCCCTCTTCTCTCTAGAATTAGGTTAGTGTTCATACCCTGGGTCGAGCTATCCGACCCGGGATGATTAGAGATAAAGCGACCGACATCTTCAGGTCAGACTATTCGATCTCTTCTTAAAGAGCTCGGCCAAATCGACAGAAGAGCCCAGTAAAGGGCCCAAATAGAGGAGCACGACCCAAATCCTAAGGCGGCCTAAGCCTATAGAGATAAAGGCGGTTCCGTTGAAAGATACACTGACCTCAACTCAAAGCTAAAGATAAAGATAAGATAACTAACTTATCTTATCCAAAGGTCACATCTCACCATTATAAATACACTGGAGCGTCTAGGTATAACTCATACTCAGATTCTACATAAAACCTGCTTAATACCCTTGCTAACTTAAGCATCGGAGTCCCTTTCAGGTACCCCCCACCCTTCGGTGACAAAGGATCAGCAGCACATTCAGTCCAACAAGTCAGACGCACCAGCTCCGGCCGCTATTCACCATCCGGACACATCGGTTCCGACCAGCGCAGAAGATCTCATCCGAGATCGACCTACAGTTTCAGGTAACCCTCGGAACATTGGCGCCGTTGCCGGGGAACCTGGAAGTCATCCCATCACCATGGCGGACGACCATGACAACGACCATGATTCAGGTCTGGAGGATCGGACACCGCACAAAAACGTGGATGTCACGCTACAAAACACTTCAGAAACCAACAAAGACAAAGACTCACCAAATTCAGGGGCAATAGAAGCGCTCCTGGATCGCCTAAAACAACTGGAAAAAAAAACCCAACAACAACGGGAAATTGGAAGAGATCTCCAAAGAGAGGTGCGGCGACGTCGGGAGTTGGAAGAAAAACTACAGCAATTGGAAGCCGATCTCAAATCAAAAGCCCCCCGGGCTAATCTCGAGGAAAATTCATGCAAAGAGCAAGACCCGTTCACCAGGGAAATCATGAAAACCAAAATTCCAAGAGACTTCAAACTCCCGGATATGACCCTGTATGATGGAACCACAGATCCCAACCACCACCTCAGCAACTTCAGAAGTAGAGTGTACCTCACTGACGCCCCAGATGCTGTTCGCAGCAAGGCTTTTCCAACAACTCTCAGAAAGACAACGATCCGATGGTTCGACAACCTATCCCCGAAGTCCATCTCAAGCTTTGATGAGTTAGCTACAAAATTCCTAGCCAGATTCTCCATTCAGAAAGATAAAGCCAAGCACGCCCCTAGTTTACTAGGGATCAAACAAGGAGATCGGGGGAGCCTCCGCAACTACATGGAGAGATTCAACAAAACATGCATGGACATACAAAGTTTACCAATGGAGGCCGCCATTATGGGACTCATCAATGGCCTATGAGAGGGACCTTTCAGCCAATCTATCTGAAAAAAGTACCCGACCTCCTTAGACGAAGTACAGGAACGAGCAGAAAAATACATCAACATGGAAGAAAACGCTCGGTTAGGAGAGACCTCAAAATCAGGGGCCTCCTACCAAGACAGAGACAAGGAATCCAAGAGAAAAGAAGATCGACAAGGGGAGAAAGTCAAAAAATACCATAATTTCACTCCTCTCAGGGCATCCCTGGTCGAGATATACAAAGAAGTCTGCCATACAGAAAAAATCCCCCCAGCACGGCCACTTAAAGGCAAAAGGGGAGGAGGAAACCGGAAGGAATATTGTGAATACCATCGAGTCCGAGGACACTCCACAAACGAATGCTTCGACATAAAAAATATCATAGAAAAATTGGTGAGAGAAGGAAAATTAGATCGATTCTTGGCAACCCGAGATGATGATCAAAGAAAGAGACGAAGGGATGGAGATACCGAACGAACAGAATGATCACCTCGGACACCAGAAAGACAAGTCCACATGATACACGGTGGATTCACAGCAGGTGGGATCTCCAAATCCTCTCGCAAAAGATATCTCAAAGAAATATATCATGTCGAAGGAGAGGAGAAAGCACTCAACATGCCGGCAATTACATTCACTAAAGAAGATGCATCCGGCATCATCACAGGACACGATGATCCCATGGTTATTACCATCATATTGGCAAATTCCAACCTACACCGCACCTTAATAGACCAAGGGAGTTCTGCCGACATCTTATTCAAAACGGCCTTTGATAAACTCGGCTTGGAAGAAAAAGAACTTAAAGCATATCCAAACAGCCTGTTTGGGCTAGGAGATATCCCGGTTCGACCACTCGGATACATACCACTACATACAACCTTCGGAAAAAGGGGACCAATCCAAGACCCTCAAAATAGACTACATCGTAGTCGATGTAAGTTCAGCTTACAACGCTCTCAGAGGATGGACAACACTCAACTAACTCGGTGCAATAGTCTCGACCCCACACCTATGTATGAAGTTCCCAACCCCAAAAGGGATAGCCACGATAAAAGCAGACTAGAAGACGGCACGTCGCTGTTATAACGAAAGCCTAAACCTCAGAGGCAAAGGAGAAGAGTTCCACACAATCGAGTTGGGCGGAGTTCACCGACGAGAAGAACTTCATCCCCAACCAGAAGGCGAGATAGAAAAGACTCAGATCGGGGACACCTCGAAAAAAACAACCAATATCCGTACAATCCTAAAAGGAGATTTAAAAGAATTACTAATACAATTCTTGCGAGATAACGTCGATCTCTTCGCGTGGAAAGCTGCAGACATGCCAGGCATAAACCCTAAGCTAATGAGTCATAAGTTGGCAGTTTATCCACGATCTCGACCGGTGCAGCAGAGACGAAGAAAACTTGAGCCAGAGCGATCCCAAGCTGTGGATGAAGAAGTATAGGCACTACTGGAAGCCGGATTCATAAGAGAAGTCAAATACTTAATATGGCTAGCCAACATTGTCTTGGTGAAAAAATCAAATGGGAAGTGGCGAATGTGCACCGATTACACCAATCTCAACAAGGCTTGACCAAAAAATCCATATCCACTCCCAAGTATTGACGCTCTAGTAGATGCTTCCTCCGGATACAAATATCTCTCGTTTATGGACGCATACTCGGGGTACAATCAAATCCCCATGTATCCACCAGATCAAGAAAAGACCTCGTTCCTAACACCGAAAGCAAACTACTGCTACATCGTGATGCCTTTCGGTTTCAAGAACGCAGGAGCTACTTACCAAAGGCTAATGAATAAAGTCTTCTCAGATCACATCGACAAGATCATGGAAGTCTACGTGGACGACATGCTAATTAAAACACAAAGTGAAGAGACATTATTGTCCGACCTAGCCCAAGTGTTCGACACCATTAGGAAGCATGATATGCGACTCAATCCAGCAAAGTGCACCTTTGCGATAGAAGCAGGCAAATTCTTAGGTTTAATGCTCACACAAAGAGGAATTGAAGCAAATCCAGATAAATGCCAGTCCATACTCAACATGAAGAGCCCAACCTGCGTCAAAGAAGTACAGCAACTCAATGGGAGATTGGCTGCCCTATCCCGATTCTTAGCAGGAGCCGCGATAACATCCCTCCCCTTCTATGCTACTTTAAGAAAGGGAAAACAGTTCGAATGGACGACAGAATGCGAACAAGCCTTCCAAGACTTTAAGAAGTTCTTAGGACAGCCACCTATCCTATCCCGACCACGAGAAGGAGAACCGCTCATATTATATCTCGCAGTAGGAAGTAGGGCAGTAGCGTCAGCACTGGTCAGAGAAGACGAAAACGGTCAACATCCCATCTACTTCATTAGCAAAGCACTACAGGGATCCGAGCTGAACTATCAGAAAATAGAAAAAATTGCCTATACTCTGGTTCTAACATCTCGATGACTCCGCCCTTACTTCCAGGCCCACACCATTAAAGTTCGAACTAACCAGCCCTTAAAAGGAATATTGCAGAAAACAGATTTAGCAGGCAGAATTCTACAATGGGCAGTCGAGCTGTCAGAGTTCGACCTCCAATATGAAGCTCGGATGGCCATCAAATCACAATACCTGGCCGACTTTATCGCAGAATTCACAGATGCCCTGGAAACCCCCATAGAGTGGAATCTCTATGTGGATGGTTCTTCAAATAAAATGGGAAGCGGCGCAGAAGTGATAATAGAAAGCAACCAGGGAACCCAAGTTGAGCTCTCCCTCAAGTTCGGATTCCTGGCTTCAAATAACCAGGCGGAATACGAAGCATTTCTAGCTGGTTTGAAACTGGTTGAAGAGGTGGGAGCTCGAAAACTTAACATTTACAGTGATTCGCAAGTGGTCACATCACAAATAACAGGAACCTACCAAGCCAAAGTTCCCACCATGAAAAGTGTTCCGGGGGTTACCTGAAACGTGTAGCTCGGTCGTCTGGACGAGATCTTCTATGTTGTGTCCGACTTGATGATGGTGGCTGGGGCCGCCGTGTCCGACTTGTTGGACTTGGTGATGGTGCTGATCCTTCGTCCCCGGAGGGTGGGGGGTACCTGCAAGGGACTCCGATGCTTAAGTTAGCATGGGTATTAAACAGGTTTTATGTAGAATCAGAGTATGAGTATACCTGGGTGTTCCAGTGTATTTATAATGGTGAGATGTGGCCTCTTGTGGATAAGATAAGTTAGTTATCTTATATCTTTATCTTATCTTTAAGTGAGGTCATCTTATCTTCAAGGGAACCGCCTTTATCTTTCTGGGCTTTGGCTGCCTTTAGATTGGGCTGTGTTCCTTCGTTTTGGGCCTGCTTTGGGCTCCTTTGGCGAGTTGGCCGAGCTCTTTGAGAAGAGGTCGGGCATTTGGCCGAGCTCTTTGAGAAGAGGTCGGGCATTTGGCCGAGCTCTTTGAGAAGAGGTCGGGCATTTGGCCGAGCTCTTTGAGAAGAGGTCGGGCATTTGGCCGAGCTCTTTGAGAAGAGGTCGGTCGGCTTGTCGCTAAACATCCCGGGTCGGACAGCTTGACCCAGGGTATGAACAGTGCCCCTGCTTGAGTTTGATCCTTCCATGAGATCATGCTTTTTTCGAGCTTCAATCTCTTTGGAAGTCGTGCTCAAGCATCTGTCTGGCTTGTTTCTTCATTGCTTTGAAATCTTTTGCAGATTTTCTAGAGGTTTGGTACTTTCACAGTCCGTCCTCTTTTGAGTAGTAGTGTGGGTTTTCTACCCTTGCCTTCTGGATCACGCCTTGCTTTTGTGTTGACAACCCTCTGCTTTGGTGAAGTTTATCCTTGTGGCTTGATATCCGGACTCTTAGTGACTTGTCTGATGACTTTTTAGTGTTCTTTGTATAAAATCTTTTTAGTCTCGGATGACGTACGTAGCCCTGTTTGAGATTGTGCCTTTTTTGAGTGGAGTTGTATCCCTTTTAGCTAAGCACTTTTGAGCCTTAAGGTTTTTTCTTAACCTTTTGGCTTGTTCTTTTTTGAGATTGTACTTGCGCCTCTTCTTAGCTGACGTCGACCTGTACGACTTTGCCCCTGCTTGAGTTCGATCTTTCCGTGAGATCGTGCTCTCTTTGGGGGAAGTCGTACTCAAGCATCCTGACTTTGGTCGATCTTGAGTAGTTTTATCTTGTGCGAGTTTGGCATTGCCTTTTTTAGTTTGTTTGAGAGGTCTTTTCAGCCTTCTTCTGACTTTGTTTGTCTTCACTGTTCGGGCTTTTTAGTCATAATCCAACAACTTTTTAGGTATAGTTCCTGATGGGAAACCTTTTATAGTCTGTTTGGATGACTTTTTAGCGCCGTTTTGATTTGTGCTTTTGCCTTTTAAGTAGTGTCTTTTTTCAAGACTTCGTACCTTTTAGCAAAGCATTCCTGGCATTCCTCTGGCCGTTGCGAGATGTCTTTGTCCCCTTTGTGGATCTTTGTAGAGTGTCGGTATTTTGTTGTCCGACCTCTTTTGATCACTGCCGGTTTTGTCCACTTTCTGCTTGGTTGAGGTGGTCCTTGGGGCTAACTTGTCCGACAACTTTTTAGTGTTCTTTGGTAGAACCTTTTTAGTTTGTCTGAACAATTTTGATAGCCTTGTCGTGGAACCGTGGCTTTTTGGGCAAAGCTATGTCCCTTTTAGCGCACGCTTTTCGTTGGTCCGACTTCTTCTTGTCGGTCGCTTCTAAGTTATTTTTGTAATCCTCTTTCTTGGACCTTTGTCAGGTCTCTTTCAGGGATTACTTTTATAACTTCGCTTGTAGGAGGCCGACTTCTTTATGTCGTCCTCTTCTAAGTTATTTTTGTAATCCTCTTTCTTGGACCTTTGTCAGGTCTCTTTCAGGGATTACTTTTATAACTTCGCTTGTAGGAGGCCGACTTCTTTATGTCGTCCTCTTCTAAGTTATTTTTGTAATCCTCTTTCTTGGACCTTTGTCAGGTCTCTTTCAGGGATTACTTTTATAACTTCGCTTGTAGGAGGCCGACTTCTTTATGTCGTCCTCTTCTAAGTTATTTTTGTAATCCTCTTTCTTGGACCTTTGTCAGGTCTCTTTCAGGGATTACTTTTATAACTTGTTTGTAGGAGGCCGACTTCTTTATGTCGTCCTCTTCTAAGTTATTTTTGTAATCCTCTTTCTTGGACCTTTGTCAGGTCTCTTTCAGGGATTACTTTTATAACTTCGCTTGTAGGAGGCCGACTTCTTTATGTCGTCCTCTTCTAAGTTATTTTTGTAATCCTCTTTCTTGGACCTTTGTCAGGTCTCTTTCAGGGATTACTTTTATAACTTGTTGCATTATTATGTGTTCATCTTTGCCGATTTGTAGATGGTGGTTTCTGTCCCGGTTTGATCGTCCTTTAGGTGGATCGCGTTTTCACCTTTGTCGGACAATCATTCCTATCGAGATCGTACCGTGAATCTGTTTTTTACTTGATGAATACTTCAGATTTAATGCGTCTTGGTTGAGCAGTGAATTTTGATTTTCACTTTGTCGACCTGCCGTAGTTAGGTGTCTTGGTAGAAAACTTTTTAGGGAATCTGCAATCTTTTAAACAATAATAAAAATAAGAGTGTGTACATGTTAGTACTTATCTTTCTAGGTCGGGCAATCTTTTTGGATCTCGGCTTGGCGCCCTTTTTTAGATTGCAGGCATGCCATGACCTTGGTAGCTCTTGCCCTTCGAGTTCGGACAGTCTGTAGCAACCTTTTCCCCAGTTCTTCTAAACAACTTGGTATGGTCGGTTGGATGCAAGCTTTCCCTCTTCAAGTCGAGTTGTTCCGATATCATTTTGGATTAGGATGAGATTGTTTGTTGGCAAAGCTTTTGCTGTACTACCTTCTGATTGTATCTTGAGGCCATTTGACGTTTTAATGCCTCTTCCTTGATCGGAGCTCTCTCTCGGACTTTTGGAAGTAGGTCGAGTTCTTTCCTTTGTATTTGGGTTTTTACTCTGTTCTTGCCTCCAAAGGGTGCCCCTGGACTTTTGTGTGAATCCTGGGGTTTCCCTTTTTACTGCCACGTCTGTTACTTGATGTTTTGCTGTTATTGTCCGAGTTGTTTCCTTATTTGCCCGAGTTGTTTGGTAGTAACCCCATAGTTGACCTATGTCTTTGAGATATATACTAAGATCCCGGACGGCATTCCTGATTGGCTGGATGACCCTGAGTACATCCCTTATACCGCCTTCAAGATTGATTTGTTGTGGTCTTGTAATGTAGCCTGGATGAGGCTTCTGTTGTTGCCCCCTGGTTTGGTGTTGGCTAGAAAATGCATCAGCTCGGGCGTTCTGCTCCCGAGGTATGTGTCGGACCTCATATCCCCGAATTGTCCGAGCTGTTGGTGCTGGCTGGTTTTGAAAGTGCATCATCTCGGGCGTTCTGCTCCCGAGGTATATGTCGGACCTCATATCCCCGAATTGTCTGAGCTGTTTTCTATTTTTGTCCAGGGTCCCTCGAATTGTCCGAGATGTTCTCTGGTTTTGTCCAGGGTCCCCCAAATTATCTGAGCTATCCTCTTGTAGGATTCTTCCAGCTAAGTTTGTTTTCTGTAGGATGCCTTTTATGGGCTGGTTGGTCCGAACTCTGATAGTGTGATCTTGAAAGTATGGGTGGAGTCATCGAGAGGTGAGTATGAGGGTGTAGGCAAACTTTTTCAACTCGTCCGACCTCTTTGTTGTGAGGTGGACGTTCAACTCGTCCGATCTCTTTGGTGTGAGGTAGATGTTTAACTCGTCCGACCTCTTTGGTGTGAGGTGGACCTTCAACTCGTCCAACCTCTTTGGTGTGCGGTGGGCCTTCAATCCGTCCGATATCTTCGGTGTGAGGTGGACCTTCAACTTGTCCGACCTCTTTGGTGTGAGGTGGACCTTAAACTCGCCCGACATCTTCGGTGTGAGGTGGACCTTCAACTTGTCCGATCTCTTTGGTGTGAGGTGGACTTTCAACTTGTCCGACCTCTTTGGTGTGGGGTGGACCGTCAACTTTGTCCGACCTCTTTGGTGTGAGGTGGACTTTCAATGCGTCCGACCTCTTTGGTGTGAGGTGGACTTTCAACTTTTGTCCGACCTCTTTGGTGTGAGGTGGACTTTCAACTTTGTCCGACCTCTTTGGTGTGAGGTGGACTTTCAACTTTTGTCCGACCTCTTTGGTGTGAGGTGGACTTTCAACTTGTCCGACCTCTTTGGTGTGAGGTGGACCTTAGACTCGCCCAGCCTCTTTGGTGTGAGGTGGACCTTGAACTCGTCCGACCTCTTTCTTCTTTTTGCTTTTGATTGGGCGAGGTGGTGGGATCTTCTCCGATTGATCTTCTCTTTTCTTGGACTCTTTACCCTTCTGGGTGGAGAACCTGGCGAGGAATCTTCTTAACAAGGTCGTCAAACTTGTGATGGATCTTGGAGACAAACTGTCGAAGCACCATATTGCTGTCTTCGTTAGAGTAGTCGGGAAGACTTTGCATCGAATGGCGTCCGATGTGTCGGTGAGGTACATTCTTCTGAAATTACTGAGATGATGGCTTGGATCCAATGTGCCACCGTACGGGATCATGTCGGGAGCCTTGAAGTCCTTTGGGACTTTAGCTTTCATGATATCTTTGGTGAGTGGGTCTTGATCTTTGTAGGGGCTGTCTTCGTGACCGGATCGAGTTGTTTTGGCCTTGAGATCTGCTTCGAGTTTTAGGAGCTTGTCCTTTAACTTGTGGCATCACCTAACTTCCCTTCGTAGGTCTCTCTCAGCTTCTTGTTGATGTTCCACCTTTTTTTTTTTTTTTCCGAGTTGCTTTAAGCGATCTTGAAGTGCCTCCATAGCCTCCTTTTTTGGCGAATTCTCGCCTTTGGTGGGTTGAAGAGTATCCTTTGGTGTAGTATCCGCGTCTTTGTGCGGTGTTCTATCCTCTAGATCTGAATCATGGTCGTTGTCATGGTTGTCCGCCATGGTGATGGGATGACTTCCAGGTCCCCGGCAACGGCGCCAATGTTCCGGGGGTTACCTGAAACGTGTAGCTCGGTCGTCTGGACGAGATCTTCTATGTTGTGTCCGACTTGATGATGGTGGCTGGGGCCGCCGTGTCCGACTTGTTGGACTTGGTGATGGTGCTGATCCTTCGTCCCCGGAGGGTGGGGGGTACCTGCAAGGGACTCCGATGCTTAAGTTAGCATGGGTATTAAACAGGTTTTATGTAGAATCAGAGTATGAGTATACCTGGGTGTTCCAGTGTATTTATAATGGTGAGATGTGGCCTCTTGTGGATAAGATAAGTTAGTTATCTTATATCTTTATCTTATCTTTAAGTGAGGTCATCTTATCTTCAAGGGAACCGCCTTTATCTTTCTGGGCTTTGGCTGCCTTTAGATTGGGCTGTGTTCCTTCGTTTTGGGCCTGCTTTGGGCTCCTTTGGCGAGTTGGCCGAGCTCTTTGAGAAGAGGTCGGGCATTTGGCCGAGCTCTTTGAGAAGAGGTCGGGCATTTGGCCGAGCTCTTTGAGAAGAGGTCGGTCGGCTTGTCGCTAAACATCCCGGGTCGGACAGCTTGACCCAGGGTATGAACAAAAAGGTATTTGGATAAGACCAAGAAACAACTCGGACAAATCAGGGAATACAAGATCTGCCACATACCTCGTGAGCAAAATGCCCGAGCTGATGCACTCTCAAAACTAGCCAGCACCAAACCAGGGGGCAACAATAGAAGCCTCATCCAGGAAATGTTACAGAACCCATCAATCTCGGAAGCAGAAAAAGTCCTAACCATAACAAGCCAGGACCAAGGATGGATGATCCCCATAATCAACTACCTCAAAACAGGAACGCTCCCAACAGAAGAAAAGGAAGCAAAGAGGCTAAAAAGAGAGGCACAGTACTACACCATCATAAACAACATCCTGTACAAAAGAGGGATCTCGGTACCATTACTAAAATGCGTGCCGACCCCCCACACCAGGGAAGTGTTAGAAGAGGTACACGGCGGCATTTGTGGCAATCATTGATGCGTGCATAAACTTGTTATGCTACGATTTTAGGAAATTGCACGATCGGCAAAATTCCTTCCGGCAAGTGCACCGGTTATCGTCAAGTAAAAACTCACAATAGAGTGAGGTCGAATCCCACAAGGATTGGTTGAATGAGCAATTCGAATTAGAAGTTTGTTTAGTTGAGCGGAATCAACTTGTGGATGAGAATTGCAATAAGTAAATGTGGCAGGAAACGTAAATTGCAAGGAATTGAAATTGCATAAACTTAAATTGCGAGAATTAAGGTGCTAGAAAGTAAATTGCTGAAATTAAAAGGGAATTGGGGAGGATTTGCATGAATTGAAATTGCAGAATGTAAATAGAAAAGGTAGATCAGAGATGGGGAGTTCATTGGGGTCAGGAGATATTGAAATCTCCGAATCAAAACATTTCATCTCTTCCTCAACCAATGCATTCATTGAATCTTGCTTGGCAATCTTATATGATTGGATCCCAATTCCTTGGCTCACCAATTCTCTCTAAAAACAAACAAATTCCCAATCCCTTGGTTTAAATGTTCATAAGAAGAGATGATGCTCGATCACTGATTATACCACACAGTTTCATGAACCACAATTTGGTACGATTACATGTCACAATATCCATCCAAACCCCAATCCAATTCACTGTGAGAAAACTTCTCTAGCATGAATCCATCATTCCTTTCCCAAGGTTCCGAAGGATTCCAATTATGGGTAGTTTCTTTCCCAAGACAACTACCCAATGGAATTAGATCGAGAAGCTTTCTAACAAAATTCAAGAGAAAAGATTGAAGAGGAAGATAAAACTATTATTGATTCATTGAATTACAATAGAGCTCCCTAACCCAATGAAAGGGGTTTAGTGAATCATAGCTCTGAATTCAATTACAAACAAAATGATCAAAAGTTCCGAAGTGTAAAAGTGTGTCCAAAGTCCCTAACTAACTTCCATTCTATCCTATTTATACACTTTCTAAATTGAGCTTCTGTTGTGTTCTTGGGCTTTGAGGCCTTTCCTTGATTTCCTTTTGCTTTGGGTTTATGGTCCATAACCCTGATGAGGCTGTGATCCAATTCTGTAACATTCATTGAGCAAATTTAGTGATAAACAAGTAATGACACAAGACTCAACAAATGGATGCTCCAGACTCATCAATTCTTCAGGCCCAATCCCATAAACCATGATATTCCATTGGGTTTCATACCATAATATGTTTAAGTTAATATTTGTGCTCAAATGCTAACTTAAACTTCAATATATTTGGCCCAGAAACCCTTTCAAAAAGTGGCTTTTAAGTTGAAGTTTAAGTTTCAGTTTAAGGTTAAACTGAAACTTAAACGTGGAAATGGAAGAAAGCAACTATGGGTTGTGTATAGGTCGAACACGTTTAAGCTTTAGTTTAAGGTTAAACTAAAGCTTAAACGTGGAATTGAAGAAAGCAACCCCTGGAAGCAATTTGAGTCGAACACGTTTAACCTCCAGTTTGAGGTTAAACTGGAGGTTAAACGTGGAAATGAAGAAACTAGCCCAAGAGTGTGAATGGGTCGAACACGTTTAACCTCCAGTTTGAGGTCAAACTGGAGGTTAAACGTGGAAAATGAGAAGGCAACCCTGGAGGAGCAAAAATGTCGAACACGTTTAAGCTCCAGTTTGAGGTCAAACTGGAGCTTAAACGTGGAAATGGCTTCCTGGTGCATAATGAGGTTCGAACACGTTTAACCTCCAGTTTGAGGTCAAACTGGAGGTTAAACGTGGAAATACTCCCTTGGTGCCATTCTCATTCTGGCGTTTAACCTTCAGTTTAAGGTCAAACTGGAGGTTAAACGCCAGTTTCCTCTTTTCTCAGCTTCCATGATTCTGGCGTTTAACCTTCAGTTTAACCTTAAACTGAAGGTTAAACGCCACTTTCAGCTTTGATGCCTTTCCTTTTTCTGGCGTTTAACTTCCAGTTTAAGGTTAAACTGGAGGTTAAACGCCAGTTACAGCATTATATGCTTGGCACATGTGATCTTCAAGCTTCCTTTATTGATTTTGTTGCTTCTTTGCCTAGCCTCTTCTTCCCTGAAATCATCCAAACAATTGCATCAAAGTCTTGCAAATTTTCATGAGAAATCTTCCATTCATAGCATTCAAGTAATATAACTAAAACTCATGGAATTTGCATCAAAATTATATTGCTTGGATGATTCATTACTTTGTTGTTCATTTAACCATTCTTGGTTACTTTAAGCTCAAGAAAATGCATAAAACAACTAAAACTAACAGAAAAATGCTAGTGAAACTAGCCTAAGATGCCTTGGCATCACAACACCAAACTTAATACTTGCTTGTCCCTAAGCAAGTCCTGAGATAATTGAGAAGAAAGTATGAAACAGAAAGCAATTACATTGGCTATATTAGCAAGCATTTGAAGTTCATCAGAAGGGTTTTATGCAGAAAGTTGCAGCATCACTTTTTCATTCTTATCAGGGAAGATTATCACTTTTTCATTGCATCCATCAAGCACTGCTATGGCCTCTTGTTATTCTTATGTCCTTGGCACTTTTTCTTTCTTTGTTTTTTCTTTTTCTTAGAGCTCCTTTGCTCCTTGTTTGCTCAGTGTCATGTGTTGCACATGCCTTTGGCAATTTCATTTTCTTATCAGTGCAGTACACATATCCACTACAGGCATTTTAGTTCACATTTCTTTTTGAGACATTGGTGCCCAGCACCTCTTTGTGTAACTAAATGTTTTGTAGCTAGGTTGCTCTTGATAATGGACTTTTGGTTGATAATCCCGGGTTAGTTAACCCAAGTTACCAAGTGTTGAAACACTCCACAGAACCTATTCATCCAAGCAGATCCTAGTACATAAACACCACAGGCATATGTCTCAAAAGTTCAAACCATTGGTGCCTAGCTTTATTTTCTTAATTCTTTTGCTTTTTGGTTGCCCTTTTTCAGTGGCTTTTCTTCTTCTTTTTCTTCCTTTTTCATGGCCAAAGACATTTATTCATCAAGATCCATAGACAGTATTCAACTTCTACACAAAAAATGATAATTCTACATTCAATTTCCAGTGAGCTGACTAAAGAATCAAGCATGCATACCACCACTTAATTCTACTTGAATTGTCACTAATTGAGCCAAGTTACTTTTGTTCAAACTTTTCTTTTAATTTTTGGAAACAGAACAAGCATGGCAAGCATTTGTTTAAGAAGGTGGAGTTATATCCAAACATCTAGGCATTCACTTTATTCAAAGCAGTAAATCAACACTCATACTAACAACTTCATATTCCAGAAAGATTCAACAATTTTCAGTTTAAACCAGAACAAGCATGCTTTTGTTTGCCTTTTAAAGAAAGGTCAAGGAACAACACCACCTTGTGAAATTTCTTGTTTTCTCTTTGTTGCCAGGAAACAATTTGATTTCTCCTTCTTTCCTCCCTTTGAAATACTCATCAAAAGCTGGGAATGCTGGGTCCATCTTGTGTAGATGTTCCCCTATGTAGTTAAGCTTGATTTGAGAGCTGATGTTGTAATCAGCTTGAACTGAGTATCTTGCATTCTGCATGGTGGTGGCTTCCTTGATTGCCAAGATGCTGGCATCTTGGTGTTGGCATATGTGGCTGAGGGATTCCTGCAATTGTAAATTCTGTTCCCTTTGCAGATCTAGGAATCTTGATTCAAAGTTCCTTTGCATATCCATCATTTTCAGGTGAAAGTCCTCTTGTCTCTCTTGAGACCTCATGTATTGTTGAGACATTCCTTCTATGAGTTCCTGCATTCTGCTCATATCCATGGGGTCTCCGGGAACTTGTTGCCTTCTTTTTGGAATTCCTTGCTCCTCTTGCTCTTCTTCTCCTTTTTCTCCTTCTTGCTCTGCTTCTTGTTCTGCTCCTGCTTGTTGCCCTTCTTCATTTCTTCTTCTTGTATGTCTTGGAGCAACTGGGCCAAGATTCATTCTGTACGCAGTTATGGCCATTCCAGGATATAGCCAATCAGGTCTTTCATCTTCAAGTGGTACTTGGGCATCGATGTATAGTCTAATGATGGTGCTAGGGAAGTGGAGCCAGGAGTCATGGTCACTTTTCTCACTAAACTCTTGTATCTGTTCGGCAATGAGTTTATGAACTTTGATCTCCCCTCCCACTATAATGCAATGTAGCAAGATGGCTCTTTTAGGAACTATTTCTGAAGTGTTTGCAGTGGGTAGGATGGATCTCCTAACTATTGCATACCACCCTTTAGCTTCAGGTGTTAGATCTCCCCTTCTCAAGACTCTTGGAGCCCCTTTTATTTTTCTCACCCATTCAGCTCTGATGGCACAAAGGTCCTCAGCAATAGTCGAATAGTCAGGTTCTACCATCATCCTTTCCTCATAACTTGCTTGGCTGAAACGTATGTTTTTCAGGCCAAGAGTTTTCATGATTGCTTTTGGGCTGAAGTCAACTTCCACCCCTCTCACATAGCTTTTGTACGTGGGTTCCACGGTTGTATCCTCCCTCACTGCATTTGCATAAAACTCCTTTATCAAGTTGATGTTGATTTTAGTGATTGGCTTAGTTAAGAGCTCCCACTTCCTCTTTTTGATCTTCTCCCAAATTCCTGGAAACTCATCCTTTTCAAGGTCAAAGGGAACCTCAGCTAGTACCTTTTTAGGTCTCATCCATTCGGCTTGAATCTCATGGAAAACTGATTTGTATTTCCACGCATCAAATTCCCTTTCCTCCTCCATTGGCTCCTTATCCTTTCTTCTTTTGTGGCTAGATGAGGCTGCCATTGGTTCCTTAGTTTTGGCAAGTGACAAGCTAAGGTTGACAAGGTGAAGTAAGAAAGAAGTGTGGTGGGATTGTTTTCGGCAAGAGATAGTTGTGCTATAATGAAAGGAAATGTGCAAGAAGGGGATTTTGTGGTGTGGAGCTCGTTCCCTAATTGATTCTTTATAGAGCACGCAAGTGAGAAATGGACGGCTAGGGTGATTTGTGAAGGATAGCTTGATGGTAAATATAATATTTAGGGAAAAGGACGAATTGCTTTTCACTTTCTTGGAAGTATTCTGGGTGCATTAGGTTGTACATGTAGCTATCTTTTCATACAGAACTTCCTTTTTGACCAAGAACCGTGCCTCACCCCCTTGTCTTCTTCCTCCATTCTTATCTTTCCTTTTGTACCTGCACAAACAAACAAATTTGCTATTATTTTTCGGTCCATGTGAATAATGAATAGTACTTGCACATGTTTTTCATTCTTTTTGAATTGTAAATCAATGATTGTCTTCATGAGCTTATAGCCGTGACTTTTGTATGTATGCACACTTATTAATGGACACCAAACTTAGTGTTTGGTAATGTCTTCTGATGATATGAAATCCATGTTGATTATCCTTAATAATTGTGCATAATTCTAATAAATCATAGTCACTTTGGCTCTTTGATCCTAAAACAATTTTACCACCTAAAGTAATTGAAATCAAGGTATTAAAACGTGCAAATGGTATACTTGTCATGAATTTCTAAATCCAAAGGAACTTCTTGCTTTTCATTAACTGTGTTCAAAAGGAACACCAAACTTAATGTTTGGTTGTGCACCTTGAAAGATTAAATACAATTTGAATAAGATTTGGGGTGCCTTCGGGCACACCAAACTTAGAAACCAATTGTATTTTACATGCAATGTTTAGTGCACCTTATCAACAGTTGTTCCTGAGGATTCAAGTTCATGCATAAGAAACCATGCTTTATTAGATGTAGAGCAAACAATAAAGAGTAAGGATACTAAAGCATGGGTTGCCTCCCATGAAGCGCTTCTTTAACGTCACTAGCTTGACGGTCGTCCCTTGTTAGGGTGGATTGTAGTGCTTGATGTCTTCTCCTCTTACTATGGAAACATCCCCATTTGATTCCTTCATGATTTCCAAATGTTCCATAGAAAGAACTTTCCTGATTGTGAACACTTGAGGGAGCTGAGAAGGAATGGGTTTGAGGCCAGGTGGGATTGGCAGATAATGGCTTGATATCACTCTATCTCCCGGAGAGAAACCTTCAGTGGGAATTTTCTTGTTTCTCCACCCTCTTGGCAATTTCTTTACAATTCTTCCCTCTCTCTTGAGGATCTCTTCATTGACCCTTATGCTAGCAGGACCCTTCTGGTTTATTTCTATTGATTCTTTTGGCTTTAACTCTTGTAATTCTTGTTTGCCTTCAAAGGATTGTTTTAGAGTTTCAGCTGCTGAATTGCTTTCCTCCAAGCACAGATTGCTACTATCATCCTTAGGCTTTTCAGGTTCTGGTTCAGACTCAGATGCAGGTTTAAAAACATGGAAAATGAGCTGTTCATCATGTACTCTCAAAATTAGCTCTCCTTGTTCTATATCTATGAGCGCTCTGGCAGTGGCTAGAAATGGCCTTCCCAGGATGATAGGGTGTAGGTAGCTTTCCTCCATGTCCAAAATGACAAAGTCTGTGGGGAAAAAATAATTTCCCACTTTCACCAGCACATTCTCAACTACCCCTTCAGCTTGCTTTTGAGTTTTGTCAGCCAGTTGTATGATTACATCAGTGGATCTCACCTCATTCAGTTGTAGCCTCCTCATAAGAGTCAGAGGCATCACATTTATGGTAGCTCCTAGATCACAGAATCCTCTGTCAATTTTTGTTTCCCCTATGATGCAGGGGATATGAAAACTTCCTGGGTCTGTTTTCTTAGAGACCACAGCCTTCTTGATGAGTGCACTGCATTCTTTGTTCATTATTACAGTTTGTCCTCCCTTCAAAACTCTTTTCTTGCTCAGCAATTCCTTCAAATACTTGATATGTGTAGGCATCTGCTGGAGGATCTCAAGAAAGGGAATATTGATGTGGAGAGACTTAAATGTCTCTAAGAACCTTGAATATGTTTTCCCTTTTTCACCTCCTCCTAACCTCTGAGGAAATGGTGCTTTTGGTTGGTATGTTCCCAGCATACCTTCCTTTTGCATTTCCTTGGCTTGCTCAGTTTCACTTTCCTGCTTAGCTTCTTCCACACCTTCTTTCAAGATTTCTGGCTCCTTTTCTGAGGGTTTGATTCCTTCTTCTTCCTTTAATATGGTGATGGCCTTGCATTCTTCCCATCTCACTCCCTTTTGTTCCCCCTTAGGATTCTTTTCAGTGTCACTAGGGAACACTGCAGTTGACTTGGGGGCCTGTTGAGATAGCTCTCCTACTCGAGACTCCATCCACTTGAGTTTTTCACCATGGCTTCTTAAGGTCGATCTCACATCTTCCCTAAAGCTTTTCAACTCATTTATGTCCTGACCCATGTTTTCAAGCTTTCCTTCTATCCTGTCTAATTGATCTTGAAATTGTTGGTTCGGATTAGGTTGGGCAGGTTGATTATTTTGGCCATGATATGGTGGTTGGGAGTAAGCGTTTTGTGTGGCTTGGTATGATCTTTGGTTGGAGTTGTAAGGTTTGTGGTTTTGTGGTTGGGTTTGCTGGTTTCCCCACCCAAAGTTTGGGTGGTTTTTCCATCCTTGGTTGTAAGTGTTGGAATGTGGATCATATGATTGCCTTTGTTGGTTTCCCACATAGTTGGCCTCTTCCCAATCACCTCCTTCAATGCTTACTTCCTCTTGATCTTGTGTGTGTATTGCAGCCACTTGCTTTGTGTCTAATTTCCTGGTGAGCTCTGCTAGTTGCTTGGCAAACACCTTGTTTTGGGCTAGAATTGCATCAACATGGTTCAGCTCCATGACTCCCTTAGTGTTGTGTCTCTCTGAAGCATAGTAGTATTCATTCTCAGCCACTGTCTCAATCACTTCAATGCCTTCTTCCACAGTCTTTTTCCTGTTCAATGAACCTCCTGATGAATGGTCTACAACCTTCCTTGATTCATAAGAAAGTCCATCATAGAAGATATGCAATTGCACCCATTCAGGGAACATGTTGGGTGGACATTTCCTTGTCAATTCTTTGAACCTCTCCGATGCCTCGTAGAGCGTCTCACCATCTTGTTGTCTAAAAGTCTGAACTTCAGATCGAAGCCTATTGACCTTTTGTGGGGGATAGAAACGTGCCAGAAACTTGCTCTCCACCTCATCCCAGGTTGTTAGGCTGTCCCTTGGGAATGATTCCAGCCACTTAGCTGCCTTGTCCCTAAGTGAAAATGGGAACAAGAGCAGTTTATAGGCATCTTCCTGAACTCCATTGGACTTCACAGTGTCGCAAATTCTCAGGAATTTTGTGAGATGTTGGTTTGGGTCTTCATTAACACTCCCACCAAATGAACAATGGTTCTCCACCAGTGATATTAACTGTGGTTTGAGTTCAAAATTATTGGCCTGAATGGGTGGTTTCTGAATGCTGCTTCCACAATTCCCAGAGGTTGGGTTTATGTATGAACCAAGAACCCTCCTCTCAGGAATGGCATTGTTTCCATCAGCCCTCTCATGGTTGTGAAATTCTCTATCCATGTTGAGATCTAGAGCTTCCTCAAAGTTGTCCTCAGATTCTCCTTCAGATTCCTCTTCTCTCAGTACTCTCTTCCCTCTTGCTTCCCTTCTACGTCTATGAAGGGTCCTCTCTGGTTCGGTATATGGAGGAGTTGATGCCTCTCCTCTTCTACCTGTCATACAAAAACACACCACAAGCAACAAACAAGTGGAATACTCTTGGTTAATAGAAGAGTATGGTTAGAGCAGTTGAGGAATTAATTCAAATAGTTAGTGGGTCAGTGAGTTAGTTGCTTGAATTTAAAGGCATAAAGAAAGAAAGCAAATAACAGAGTGCAGAAATTAAAATTCAACAAGTAAATTAACAAAACAAGAAAAATGCTCAATCTAGTTAACTTCCAATTTGAGAATTGTCAATCGAAAACCAATCCCCGGCAACGGCGCCATAAACTTGATGCGTGCATAAACTTGTTATGCTATGATTTTAGGAAATTGCACGATCGGCAAAATTCCTTCCGGCAAGTGCACCGGTTATCGTCAAGTAAAAACTCACAATAGAGTGAGGTCGAATCCCACAAGGATTGGTTGAATGAGCAATTCGAATTAGAAGTTTGTTTAGTTGAGCGGAATCAACTTGTGGACGAGAATTGCAATAAGTAAATGTGGCAGGAAACGTAAATTGCAAGGAATTGAAATTGCATAAACTTAAATTGCGAGAATTAAGGTGCTAGAAAGTAAATTGCTGAAATTAAAAGGGAATTGGGGAGGATTTGCATGAATTGAAATTGCAGAATGTAAATAGAAAAGGTAGATCAGAGATGGGGAGTTCATTGGGGTCAGGAGATATTGAAATCTCTGAACCAAAACATTTCATCTCTTCCTCAACCAATGCATTCATTGAATCTTGCTTGGCAATCTTATATGATTGGATCCCAATTCCTTGGCTCACCAATTCTCTCTAAAAACAAACAAATTCCCAATCCCTTGGTTTAAATGTTCATAAGAAGAGATGATGCTCGATCACTGATTATACCACACAGTTTCATGAACCACAATTTGGTAGGATTACATGTCACAATATCCATCCAAACCCCAATCCAATTCACTGTGAGAAAACTTCTCTAGCATGAATCCATCATTCCTTTCCCAAGGTTCCGAAGGATTCCAATTATGGGTAGTTTCTTTCCCAAGACAACTACCCAATGGAATTAGATCGAGAAGCTTTCTAACAAATTCAAGAGAAAAGATTGAAGAGGAAGATAAAACTATTATTGATTCATTGTATTACAATAGAGCTCCCTAACCCAATGAAAGGGGTTTAGTGAATCATAGCTCTGAATTCAATTACAAACAAAATGATCAAAAGTTCCGAAGTGTAAAAGTGTGTCCAAAGTCCCTAACTAACTTCCATTCTATCCTATTTATACACTTTCTAAATTGAGCTTCTGTTGTGTTCTTGGGCTTTGAGGCCTTTCCTTGATTTCCTTTTGCTTTGGGTTTATGGTCCATAATCCTGATGAGGCTGTGATCCAATTCTGTAACATTCATTGAGCAAATTTAGTGATAAACAAGTAATGACACAAGACTCAACAAATGGATGCTCCAGACTCATCAATTCTTCAGGCCCAATCCCATAAACCATGATATTCCATTGGGTTTCATACCATAATATGTTTAAGTTAATATTTGTGCTCAAATGCTAACTTAAACTTCAATATATTTGGCCCAGAAACCCTTTCAAAAAGTGGCTTTTAAGTTGAAGTTTAAGTTTCAGTTTAAGGTTAAACTGAAACTTAAACGTGGAAATGGAAGAAAGCAACTATGGGTTGTGTATAGGTCGAACACGTTTAAGCTTTAGTTTAAGGTTAAACTAAAGCTTAAACGTGGAATTGAAGAAAGCAACCCCTGGAAGCAATTTGAGTCGAACACGTTTAACCTCCAGTTTGAGGTTAAACTGGAGGTTAAACGTGGAAATGAAGAAACTAGCCCAAGAGTGTGAATGGGTCGAACACGTTTAACCTCCAGTTTGAGGTCAAACTGGAGGTTAAACGTGGAAATGAGAAGGCAACCCTGGAGGAGCAAAAATGTCGAACACATTTAAGCTCCAGTTTGAGGTCAAACTGGAGCTTAAACGTGGAAATGGCTTCCTGGTGCATAATAAGGTTCGAACACGTTTAACCTCCAGTTTGAGGTCAAACTGGAGGTTAAACGTGGAAATACTCCCTTGGTGCCATTCTCATTCTGGCGTTTAACCTTCAGTTTAAGGTCAAACTGGAGGTTAAACGCCAGTTTCCTCTTTTCTCAGCTTCCATGATTCTGGCGTTTAACCTTCAGTTTAACCTTAAACTGAAGGTTAAACACCACTTTCAGCTTTGATGCCTTTCCTTTTTCTGGCATTTAACTTTAAACTGGAGGTTAAACGCCAGTTACAGCATTATATGCTTGGCACATGTGATCTTCAAGCTTCCTTTATTGATTTTGTTGCTTCTTTGCCTAGCCTCTTCTTCCCTGAAATCATTCAAACAATTGCATCAAAGTCTTGCAAAATTTCATGAGAAATCTTCCATTCATAGCATTCAAGTAATATAACTAAAACTCATGGAATTTGCATCAAAATTATATTGCTTGGATGATTCATTACTTTGTTGTTCATTTAACCATTCTTGGTTACTTTAAGCTCAAGAAAATGCATAAAACAACTAAAACTAACAGAAAAATGCTAGTGAAACTAGCCTAAGATGCCTTGGCATCAATCATCTCGGAGCACGGGCTCTCGCCAAAAAGATACTTCGGGCAGGGTTTTATTGGCCAACCTTACAGAAAGAATCTACAGAATTTGTAAAGACAAGTCCACCATGTCAGAAACATGCCAACTTCCACATCGCCCCGCCAGAAGAACTCATTGGCGTGACTTCGCCTTGGCCGTTCGCAAAATGGGGACTCAACCTTCTCGGTCCCTTTCCCCAGGGATTAGGGCAAGTTAAATTCCTCATAGTAGGAGTAGATTACTTTACAAAATGGATCGAGGCAGAACCCCTAGCCAATGCCACCGCCCAAAAAAGCCAAAAATTCTTATATAGAAATATTGTCACGAGGTTCGGAGTCCCATATTCAATAACCACAGACAATGGCACCCAATTCACAGACGCAGGCTTCAAAAAATTAGTAGCCGACTTGAATATAAAGCACCAGTACACCTCTGTCGAACATCCACAAGCCAATGGACAGGCCGAAGCCACCAACAAAGTCATATTGGCAGGTTAAAATGAAGACTGCAAGATGCAAAGGGAGCCTGGGCAGAGGAGCTTCCACAGGTTCTATGGGCATATTGAACGACGCCACATTCCACCACAAAGGAATCCCCTTTCCGATTAGCATACGGAATGGAGGCAATGATTCCAGTAGAAATTGAAGAAGGATCGCATAGAGTAGTCCATTATAATGAGGGAGCAAACTCCCAACTTCAGAGGGAAGAACTCGACCTACTACCTGAAATCCAGGAAAGAGCTCGGATCAGAGAAGAAGCTCTAAAACGTCGAATGGCTTCCAGATATAATCAAAGGGTAGTACCAAGAAGTTTCGCTGAGAATGATCTCATCTTAATCCGAAACGACATTGGAACAACTCGGCCCGAAGAAGGAAAGCTGGCAGTAAACTGGAAAGGACCCTACCGAGTCATAGAAGTACTTGGGAAGGGCTACTACCGACTGTCCGAACTCGATGGACGAGAACTTCCCAGATCATGGCACGCCTGCAACCTAAGAAGGTACTACAGCTAGAAAAGGCAACGGATCTCACTAGTGGATGTGCTCTTTTTCCTAAAAAGGTTTTTTAATGAGGCACCATGTTGAGATCTAGGTCATGCCCGACTTAAAGGGATAAGAAAATTCCCACATGTATATATTTGCATTTTTTCTTTGAATAAAGTTTATTTAGATATTCTACAAAGAATCCAAGACGCATTAATCTAAAGTATTCATCGTCCGATTATAAAGCGACAAGTCGGCAGAAAGTGAAAAACAATTTCACTGCACGACCACGATAAAGATAAATCGTCCGATAAAGGTGAAAACGCGATTCACCCAAAGGACGATCTAAAGATGCCAACCACTTTCTACAAATTGGCGAAGGTGAACATAGAATAATGTAAGAAGTTAACGAAAGCAATCCAAAAAAGAACCTGACGAGGTCTTACGGATCGCTAAAATAATAACATAAGGACTGGTCGAATGTTAAGAAGTCGAACCAACTCAACCCAAGTTATAAGTAAACCTTGGAAAGAGGTCTGGCCAACCCTATTAAAGAGGATTACTTTAACTTAGAAGGGCCTGATGGTGCGCGAAATTGTGAACAATACTTTTCACAACTCTCATAATCCCCGGTAATGGCTCCAAAAACGTGATAGCTCAATACCATGGCATTACACAACTTCGCACAACTAACCAGCAAGTGCACTGGGTCGTCCAAGTAATACCTTACGTGAGTAAGGGTCGATCCCACGGAGATTGTTAGCATTGAAGCAAGCTATGGTCATCTTGTAAATCTTAGTCAGGCAAACTCAAATGTATATGATGATGAACGAAAATAATATAAAGATAAAGATAGAGATACTTATGCATATCATTGGTGTAAGAGCTTCAGACAAGTGTATGAAGATGCCTTCCCTTTCGTCTCTCTGCTTTCCTACTGCCTTCATCCAATCCTTCTTACTCCTTTCCATGGCAAGCTTGTGTAGGGTTTCACTGTTGTCAGCAGCTACCTCCCATCCTCTCAGTGAAAGCGATTGCATATGTCCTGTCACGGCATAGCGGAATTCAGCTGTCGGTTCTCGGTCAGGCCGGAATAATATCCATTGATACTTTTGCGTCTGTCACTAACGCCCTAGCCTGCTAGGAGTTTGAAGCACGTCACAGTCATTCAATCATTGAATCCTACTCAGAATACCACAGACAAGGTTAGATCTTCCGGATTCTCTTGAATGCTGCCATCAGTTCTTGCCTATACCACGAAGACTCTGATCTCACGGAATGGTTGGCTCGTTTGTCAGGCGAGCACTCGGTTGTCAGGCGATCAACCATGCATCGTGCAATCAGGAATCCAAGAGATATTCACTAAGCCTCAGATGCTTCTAGAACAAGAATGGTTGTCAGTCACCTTGTTCAAGAGTGAGAATGATGATGGGCGTCAATCATCACCTTCATCATGTTGAAGAACAAGTGATATCTTGGATAAAGAACAAGCGGAATTGAATGGAAGAACAATAGTAATTGCATTAATACTCGAGGTACAGCAGAGCTCCACACCTTAATCTATGGTGTGTAGAAACTCCACCGTTGAAAATACATAAGAACAAGGTCTAGGCATGGCCGAATGGCCAGCCTCCCAAAGGTCTAAGATAGCATAAAACAAAGATAGCTACCCCCAAAAGTCTTACTTATAGAAAACTAGTACATAGATGAGTAAATGACATAAAAATCCACTTCCGGGCCCACTTGGTGTGTGCTTGGGCTGAGCAATGAAGCTTTTCGTGTAGAGACTCTCCTTGGAGTTAAACGCCAGCTTTAGTGCCAGTTTGGGCGTTTAACTCCCAATTAGGTGCCAGTTCCGGCGTTTAACGCTGGAATTTCTTGAGGTGACTTTGAACGCGGGTTTGGGCCATCAAATCTTGGGCAAAGTATGGACTATTATATATTGCTGGAAAGCCCAGGATGTCTACTTTCCAACGCCGTTGAGAGCGCGCCAATTGGGCTTCTGTAGCTCCAGAAAATCCACTTCGAGTGCAGGGAGGTCAGAATCCAACAGCATCTGCAGTCCTTTTGAGTCTCTGGATCAGATTTTTGCTCAGGTCCCTCAATTTCAGCCAGAAAATACCTGAAATCACAGAAAAACACACAAACTCATAGTAAAGTCCAGAAAAGTGAATTTTAATTAAAAACTACTAAAAATATAATAAAAACTAACTAAATCATAACAAAAACATACTAAAAACAATGCCAAAAAGTATACAAATTATCCGCTCATCACAACACCAAACTTAAATTGTTGCTTGTCCCCAAGCAACTGAAGATCAAATAAGATAAAAAGAAGAGAATATGCAATGAACTCCAAAAACATCTATGAAGATCAGTATTAATTAGATGAGCGGGGCTTTTATCTTTTTGCTTCTGAATAGTTTTGGCATCTCACTCTATCCCTTGTAATTCAGAATGATTGGCTTCCTTAGGAACTTAGAATCCAGATAGTGTTAATGATTCTCCTAGTAAAGTATGATGATTCTTGAACATAGCTATTTATTGAGTCTTGGCTGTGGCCCAAAGCACTCTGTCTTCCAGTATTACCACCGGATACATACATGCCACAGACACATAATTGGGTGAACCTTTTCAGATGTGACTCAGCTTTGCTAAAGTCCCCAATTAGAGGTGTCCAGGGTTCTTAAGCACACTCTTATTGCCTTGGATCACAACTTTATTTCTTTCTTTTTCTTTCTTTTTTTTTCCGATTTTTTTTTTCGTTTGCTTTTTCTTTTTTTTTTTTTTGTATTCACTGCTTTTTCTTGCTTCAAGAATCATTTTTAATGATTTTTCAGATCCTCAGTAACATGTCTCCTTTTTCATCATTCTTTCAAGAGCCAACATTCATGAACCACAAGTTCAAAAGACATATGCACTGTTCAAGCATACATTCAGAGAACAAAAGGGTTGCCACCACATCAAAATAATTAAACTATTATAAAATTCAGAATTCATGCAATTCTTCTCCTTTTCAATTAAGAACAATTTTTATTCAAGAAAGGTGATGGATTCATAGGACATTCATAACTTTAAGGCATAGACACTAAGACACTAATGATCACAAGACACAAACATGGATAACATAAAGCATAAAAAATCGAAAAACAGAAGAATAAAGAACAAGAAAATCAAGGAACGGGTCCACCTTAGTGATGGCGGCTCTTTCTTGCTCTTGAAGATCCTATGGAGTGCTTGAGCTCCTCAATGTCTCTTCCTTGTCTTTGTTGCTCCTCCCTCATGATTCTTTGGTCTTCTCTAATTTCATGGAGGAGAATGGAGTGTTCTTAATGCTCCACCCTTAGTTGTCCCATGTTGGAACTCAATTCTCCTAGGGAGGTGTTTAGTTGCTCTCAATAGTTTTGTGGAGGAAAGTGCATCCCTTGAGGAATCTCAGGGATCTCTTGGTGAGAGGGGTCTCTTGTGTACTCCATCTTTTTCTTGGTGATGGGCTTGTCCTCGTTAATGGGGGTATCTCCCTCTATGTCAACTCCAACTGAATAACAGAGGTGACAGATGAGATGAGGAAAGGCTAACCTTGCCAAAGTGGAGGTCTTGTCCGCCACCTTGTAGAGTTCTTGGGCTATAACCTCATGAACTTCTATTTCTTCTCCAATCATGATGCTATGGATCATGATGGCCCGGTCTATGGTAACTTCGGACCGGTTGCTAGTGGGAATGATTGAGCGTTGTATGAACTCTAACCATCCTCTAGCCACGGGCTTGAGGTCATGCCTTCTTAATTGAACCGGTGATGAGCGCATAATTTATACGCTTTTTGGCATTGTTTTTAATATGTTTTTAGTAGTTTTAGTTGAGTTCTTAGTATATTTTTATTAGTTTTTAGTTAAAATTCACTTTTCTGGACTTTACTATGAGTTTGTGTGTTTTTCTGTGATTTCAGGTATTTTCTGGCTGATATTGAGGGACCTGAGCAAAAATCTGATTCAGAGACTGAAAAGGACTGCAGATGCTGTTGGATTCTGACCTCCCTGCACTCGAAGTGGATTTTCTGGAGCTACAGAAGCCCAATTGGCGCGCTCTCAACGGCGTTGGAAAGTAGACATCCTGGGCTTTCCAGCAATATATGATAGTCCATACTTTGCCCAAGATTTGATGGCCCAAACCGGCGTTCAAAGTCACCTACAGAAATTCCAGCGTTAAACGCCGGAACTGGCACCTGATTGGGAGTTAAACGCCCAAACTGGCATAAAAGCTGGCGTTTAACTCCAGAAAAAGCCTCTACACGAAATTCCTTCATTGCTCAGCCCAAGCACACACCAAGTGGGCCCGGAAGTGGATTTTTATGTCATTTACTCATCTCTGTACACCCTAGGCTACTAGTTTTCTATATATAGGACCTTTTACTATTGTATTTTCATCTTTTGATCTTTGGAACCTTTTCTTTAGATCTTTTGATCACTTTGGGAGGCTGGCCATTCGGCCATGCCTAGACCTTATGCTTATGTATTTTCAACGGTGGAGTTTCTACACACCATAGATTAAGGTGTGGAGCTCTGCTGTACCTCGAGTATTAATGCAATTACTATTGTTCTTCCATTCAATTCCGCTTGTTCTTTGTCCAAGATATCACTTGTTCTTCAACATGATGAAGGTGATGATTGACGCCCATCACCATTCTCACCCATGAACAAGGTGACTGACAACCATTCTTCTTCTATAAGCATCTGAGGCTTAGTGAATATCTCTTGGATTCCTGATTGCACGATGCATGGTTGATCGCCTGACAACCGAGTGCTCGCCTGACAAACGAGCCAACCATTCCGTGAGATCAGAGTCTTCGTGGTATAGGCAAGAACTGATGGCGGTATTCAAGAGAATCCGGAAGGTCTAACCTTGTCTGTGGTATTCTGAGTAGGATTCAATGACTGAATGACTGTGACGTGCTTCAAACCTGTAACCTACTGGGCGTTAGTGACAGACGCAAAAGAGTGATTCTATTCCGGTAGGGGAGGGAACCAAACCGGTGATTGGCAGTACTGTGACAGAGTGCGTGCATTAGCTTTCACTGCGCGGATGGGAGGTAGCTGCTGACAACAGTGAAACCCTACACGAGCTTGCCATGGAAAGGAGTAAGAAGGATTGGATGAAGGCAGTAGGAAAGCAGAGAGACGGAAGGGAAGGCATCTTCATACGCTTGTCTGAAGCTCTTACACCAATGATATACATAAGTATCACTATCTTTATCTTTATGTTATTTTCGTTCATCACCATATCCATTTGAGTCTGCCTGACTGAGATTTACAAGATGACCATAGCTTGCTTCAATGCTAACAATCTCCGTGGGATCGACCCTTACTCACGTAAGGTATTACTTGGACGACCCAGTGCACTTGCTGGTTAGTTGTGTGAAGTTGTAGTGATCACAATTTCGCGCACCATGTTTTTGGCGCCGTTGCCGGGGATTGTTCTTGTGTATGGACAACTGACGGTTCATCTTGTTGCTTAGATTAGGCATTATTTTTCTTCAGAGTTCTTAAGAGTGAATTCTAGTGTTTCAAGGTGATGTTCTTATCATCACCAAAGCTGATTGATCATCATCAATTTAGCTCTTGAATGCAATGTCTTGCTGAAGCTTAGCTAGCTATGTCTAATTCCTTTAGACTAAAGCTTTAGACTAACATTGCATGATTCCTGGAATTCTCATTAAGAACTTTGATACCTTTATTTTCCTTTTCACTTAATTTTCGAAAAAAGCCAAAAAAATTACAAAATCATAAAATCCAAAAATATTTCTTGTTTGAGTCTAGAGTCTCATCTTAAGTTTGGTGTCAATTGCATGTTTCTGTTCTTCTTGCATTTTTCGAATTTATGCATGAGTCTTAATTAATCTTCAAGTTGTTCTTGATGATTTCCTTGTTTTGATCTTTGCATTCTATTGACTTGAGTGTTTTGTTGTTTCTCATATGCATTCTCATCTTGTTAGTGTCAGTAGTATACAAACTGCTAAGATTGGTGTCTTGCATGCATTGTTAATTGGTTCTTGTTGCATTTTAATTATTTAAAAATCCAAAAATATTTTTAATTTGTGTCTTTTCAAGTCAATAATACAGAGAATTGAAGATTCAGAACATACTGCAGAGGAATCACACAGAAAAAGCTGAGCATTCGAAAATGCCCAGTGAAGAAGGCAGACTGGCGTTTAAACGCCAGCCAGGGTGCCTGGCTGGGCGTTTAACGCCCAGAAGGGTAGTAGTTTGGGCGTTAAACGCCAGAATGTGCACCATTCTGGGCGTTTAACGCCAGGATGGCAAAGGGGGAAGATTTTGTTTTCAAAATCAATTTTTCAAAGTTTTTCAAAATCAAATCTTTTTCAAATCATATATTTTCAATCAAATGTTTTCAAAATCAATTTCTTTCCTTTTTTAAAGATACTTACTAACAATTAATGATTTGATTGAACATTTTTTGCCTTTTCTGTTAAGAAAGGTTTTATGTTTGAATCATATCTTTTCTTGTTAGGCAAGTCATTAATATTTCTTTTAAAATCATATTTTTTCAAATTGTTTTCAAATCATATCTTTTAAAATTGTTTTCAAATCATATCTTCTCAATCACATCTTTTTAAAACCATAACTTTTCAATCAAATCTTTTTAATCACATCTTTTTCAAAATAGTTTTCAATCAAATCTTTTTGATTTCTAATTTCAAAATCTTTTTCAAAAATCACTTGATCTCTTTCTCACTCTTGTTTTCGAAAATCAATTAAGTGTTTTTCAAAAATGTTTTCAAAATATTTTAATTAATTTTCAAAAATCTTCTTCCCTCCTTCTCACATCCTTCTATGGAGTACCACTCCTTCTCAATGCACAATTCGAATCTTATCTAAGTAAAGTTCGAATTCTTCTTCTCCTTCTTCATTCTATTTCTCTTTTCCTCTGACACTTCAAGGAATCTCTATACTGTGACATAGAGGATTCCACATTTTCTTGTTCTCTTCTCTTTCATATGAGCAGGAGCAGAGACAAAGGCATTCTTGTTGAAGCTGACCCTGAACCCGAAAGGACCTTGAAGAGAAAGCTAAGAGAAGCCAAAGCACAACTCTCTTTAGAGGACCTAACCGAATTCTTCAAAGAAGAAGAACACATGGCAGCCGAAAACAACAATAATGCAAACAATGCAAGGAAGGTGCTGGGTGACTTTACTGCACCTACTCCTGATTTTTATGGGAGAAGCATCTCTATCCCTGCCATTGGAGCAAACAACTTTGAGCTTAAGCCTCAATTAGTTTCTCTAATGCAACAGAATTGCAAGTTCCATGGACTTCCAATGGAAGATCCTCATCAGTTTTTAGCTGAATTCTTGCAAATCTGTGACACAGTCAAGACTAATGGGGTTGACCCTGAGGTCTATAGACTGATGCTATTCCCTTTTGCTATAAGAGACAGAGCTAGAATATGGTTGGACTCTCAACCTAAAGAAAGCCTGGACTCTTGGGAAAAGCTAGTCAATGCCTTCTTGGCAAAGTTCTTTCCACCCCAAAGATGGAGTAAGCTTAGAGTGGAAGTCCAAACCTTCAGACAGAAGGATGGTGAATCCCTCTATGAAGCTTGGGAAAGATACAAACAATTAATCAGAAAATGTCCTTCTGACATGCTTTCTGAATGGAGCATCATAGGTATTTTCTATGATGGTCTCTCTGAACTGTCCAAGATGTCTTTGGATAGCTCTGCTGGAGGATCTCTTCATCTGAAGAAGACGCCTACAGAGGCTCAAGAGCTAATTGAAATGGTTGCAAATAACCAATTCATGTACACTTCTGAAAGGAATCCTGTGAACAATGGGACTAATCAGAAGAAAGGAGTTCTTGAGATTGACACTCTGAATGCCATTCTGGCTCAGAACAAGATATTGACTCAACAAGTCAATTTGATTTCTCAAAGTCTGTCTGGAATGCAAAATGCACCAAGCAGTACTAAGGATGCTTCATCTGAGGAAGAAGCCTATGATCCTGAGAACCCTTCAATGGAAGAGGTGAATTACCTAGGAGAACCCTATGGAAACACCTATAACTCTTCATGGAGAAATCACCCAAATTTCTCATGGAAGAATCAAGAGAGACCTCAACAAGGTTTCAATAACAATAATGGTGGAAGAAACAGGCTTAGCAATAGCAAGCCTTTTCCATCATCTTCTCAGCAACAGACAGAGAGTTCTAAGCAGAATACCTCTGACTTAGCAACCATGGTCTCTGATCTAATCAAAACCACTCAAAGTTTCATGAATGAAACAAGGTCCTCCATCAGAAATTTGGAAGGACAAGTGGGACAGCTGAGCAAGAAAGTTACTGAACTCCCTCCTAGTACTCTCCCAAGCAATACAGAAGAAAATCCAAAAGGAGAGTGCAAAGCCATAAACATGGCCGAATTTGGAGAGGAAAGAGAGGAAGTGGACGCCACTGAGGAGGACCTCAATGGGCGTGCACTGACCTCCAATGAGTTCCCAAATGAGGAACCATGGGAATCTGAGGCTCAAAATGAGACCATAGAGATTCCATTGGATTTACTTCTGCCTTTCATGAGCTCTGATGAGTATTCTTCCTCTGAAGAGGATGAGTATGTCACTGAAGAGCAAGTTGCTAAATACCTTGGAGCAATCATGAAGCTAAATGACAAGTTATTTGGAAATGAGACTTGGGAGGATGAACCACCTTTGCTCACCAAAGAACTGGATGACTTGTCTAGGCAGAAACTGCCTCAAAAGAGGCAGGATCCTGGGAAGTTTTCTATACCTTGTACCATAGGCACCATGACCTTCAAGAAGGCTCTGTGTGACTTGGGGTCAAGTGTAAACCTCATGCCTCTCTCAGTAATGGAGAAGCTAAGGATCTTTGAGGTACAAGCTGCAAAAATCTCACTAGAGATGGCATACAACTCAAGAAAACAAGCTCATGGACTTGTAGAGAATGTTTTGGTTAAGATTGAAGACCATTACATCCCTACTGATTTCATAGTCCTAGAGACTGGGAAGTGCATGGATGAATCCATCATCCTTGGCAGACCCTTCCTAGCCACAGCAAAGGCTGTGATTGATGTTGATGGAGGTGAACTGATCATTCAAGTGAATGAAAAATCCTATGTGTTTAAGGCTCAAGGATACCCCTCTGTCACCATGGAGAGGAAGCATGAAGAGCTTCTCTCGAATCAGAGACAAACAGAGCCCCCACAGTCAAACTCGAAGTTTGGTGTTGGGAGGCCAAAGCCAAACTCTAAGTTTGGTGTTGAACCCCCACATCCAAACTCTAAGTTTGGTGTTGGGAGGTTCCAACATTGCTCTAAGTATCTGTGAGGCTCCATGAGAGCCCTCTGTCAAGCTACTGACATTAAAGAAGCGCTTGTTGGGAGGCAACCAATGATTATATTTTATATAATTCTTTTGTTATTTTATGTTTTTTGTAGGTTGATGATCAAGAAGTCACAAAATCCATTGAAAAAGCAAAAACAGAATGAAAAACAGGAAGAAAAACAGCACACCCTGGAGGAAGATGCTGCTGGCGTTCAAACGCCAGTAAGCTAGCAGTTGGGCGTTTAACCCAGTCTGGCACCATTCTGGGCGTTTAACGCCAGAAAGGGGCACCAGACTGGCGTTAAACGCCAGAAAAGGGCTAAGACCTGGCGTTAAACGCCAGGAATGGGCATCAGCCCGGCGTTTAACGCCAGAAATGGCTCAAAACGTGATTTTGAGTGCCATTTGGTGCAGGGATGACTTTTCCTTGACACCTAAGGATCTGTGGACCCCACAGGATCCCCACAAACCCTCACCTATCAAATCCCATCTTTCTCTTCACCACTCACCTCCATAAAACCCCACTTACCTCACCATCCAAATTCAAACCACTACTTCTTCCCCTTTTGGCCGAACCACAAGGCCATCTCCCTCTCTCCATTTCTTCTTCTTCTACTCTCTTCTTTCTTCTTTTGCTCGAGGACGAGCAAACCTTTTAAGTTTGGTGTGGTAAAAGCATTGCTTTTTGTTTTTCCATAACCATTTATGGCATCCAAAGCCGGTTCAACTGAGAAGGCATGACCTCAAGCCCATCACTAAGAAGAAGATGGAGCAAACAAGAGACCCCTCTCATCATGAGATCCCTGAGATACCTCAAGGGATGCACTTTCCTCCACAAGACTATTGGGAGCAACTGAACACCTCCCTAGGAGAATTAAGTTCCAACATGGGACAACTAAGGGTGAAGCACATGCCATCCTCCTCCATGAAATTAGAAAAGATCAAAGAATCATGAGAGAGGAGCAACAAAGACAAGGAAGAGACACTGAGGAGCTCAAGCACTCCATAAGACCTTCAAGAGGAAGAACAAGCCGCCATCATTAAGGTGGACCCGTTCTTTAATCTCCTTGTTCTTTATTTTCTTGTTTTTCGAAAATTATGCTTTATGTTTATCCATGTTTGTGTCTTATGAAATCCATCACCTTTCTTAAATGAAAACTGTTTTTATTACAAAAGAACAAGAAGTACAGGATTTCAAATTCATCTTTAAAACTAGCTTAATTAGTTTGATGTGGTGACAATACTTTTTGTTTTCTGAATGTATGCTTGAACAGTGCATATGTCTTTTGAATTTGTGGTTCATGAATGTTAAAATTGTTGGCTCTTGAAAGAATGATGAAAAAGGAGACATGTTACTGAGGATCTGAAAAATCATAAAAATGATTCTTGAAGCAAGAAAAAGCAGTGAACACAAAAAAAAAAAAAAAAAGAAGAAAACGAAAAAAAAGGGGGAGAAAAAGAAAAAGAAAGAAAAAGAAAGAAATAAAGTTGTGATCCAAGGCAAAAAGAGTGTGCTTAAGAATCCTGGACACCTCTAATTGGGGACTTTAGCAAAGCTGAGTCACAATCTGAAAAGGTTCACCCAATTATGTGTCTGTGGCATGTATGTATCCGGTGGTAATACTGGAAGACAGAGTGCTTTGGGCCACGGCCAAGACTCAATAAGTAGCTGTGTTCAAGAATCATCATACTTAACTAGGAGAATCAATAACACTATCTGGATTCTGAGTTCCTAAAGAAGCCAATCATTCTGAATTTCAAAGGATAGAGTGAGATGCCAAAACTGTTCGGAGGCAAAAAGCTACTAGTCCCGCTCATCTAATTTGGAGCTAAGTTTCATTGATAATTTGGAGTCTATAGTATATTCTCTTCTTTTTATCTTATTTGATTTTCAGTTGCTTGAGGACAAGCAACAATTTAAGTTTGGTGTTGTGATGAGCGGATAATTTATACGCTTTTTGGCATTGTTTTTAATATGTTTTTAGTAGTTTTAGTTGAGTTCTTAGTATATTTTTATTAGTTTTTAGTTAAAATTCACTTTTCTGGACTTTACTATGAGTTTGTGTGTTTTTCTGTGATTTCAGGTATTTTCTGGCTGAAATTGAGGGACCTGAGCAAAAATCTGATTCAGAGACTGAAAAGGACTGCAGATGCTGTTGGATTCTGACCTCCCTACACTCGAAGTGGATTTTCTGGAGCTACAGAAGCCCAATTGGCGCGCTCTCAACGGAGTTGGAAAGTAGACATCCTGGGCTTTCCAGCAATATATGATAGTCCATACTTTGCCCAAGATTTGATGGCCCAAACCGGCGTTCAAAGTCACCTACAGAAATTCCAGCGTTAAACGCCGGAACTGGCACCTGATTGGGAGTTAAACGCCCAAACTGGCATAAAAGCTGGCGTTTAACTCCAGAAAAAGTCTCTACACGAAATTCCTTCATTGCTCAGCCCAAGCACACACCAAGTGGGCCCGGAAGTGGATTTTTATGTCATTTACTCATCTCTGTACACCCTAGGCTACTAGTTTTCTATATATAGGACCTTTTACTATTGTATTTTCATCTTTTGATCTTTGGAACCTTTTTCTTTAGATCTTTTGATCACTTTGGGAGGCTGGCCATTCGGCCATGCCTAGACCTTATGCTTATGTATTTTCAACGGTGGAGTTTCTACACACCATAGATTAAGGTGTGGAGCTCTGCTGTACCTCGAGTATTAATGCAATTACTATTGTTCTTCCATTCAATTCCGCTTGTTCTTTGTCCAAGATATCACTTGTTCTTCAACATGATGAAGGTGATGATTGACGCCCATCACCATTCTCACCCATGAACAAGGTGACTGACAACCATTCTTCTTCTACAAGCATCTGAGGCTTAGTGAATATCTCTTGGATTCCTGATTGCACGATGCATGGTTGATCGCCTGACAACCGAGTGCTCGCCTGACAAACGAGCCAACCATTCCGTGAGATCAGAGTCTTCGTGGTATAGGCAAGAACTGATGGCGGTATTCAAGAGAATCCGGAAGGTCTAACCTTGTCTGTGGTATTCTGAGTAGGATTCAATGACTGAATGACTGTGACGTGCTTCAAACCTGTAACCTACTGGGCGTTAGTGACAGACGCAAAAGAGTGATTCTATTCCGGTAGGGGAGGGAACCAAACCGGTGATTGGCAGTACTGTGACAGAGTGCGTGCATTAGCTTTCACTGCGCGGATGGGAGGTAGCTGCTGACAACAGTGAAACCCTACACGAGCTTGCCATGGAAAGGAGTAAGAAGGATTGGATGAAGGCAGTAGGAAAGCAGAGAGACGGAAGGGAAGGCATCTTCATACGCTTGTCTGAAGCTCTTACACCAATGATATACATAAGTATCACTATCTTTATCTTTATGTTATTTTCGTTCATCACCATATCCATTTGAGTCTGCCTGACTGAGATTTACAAGATGACCATAGCTTGCTTCAATGCTAACAATCTCCGTGGGATCGACCCTTACTCACGTAAGGTATTACTTGGACGACCCAGTGGACTTGCTGGTTAGTTGTGTGAAGTTGTAGTGATCACAATTTCGCGCACCAACCAGCTTGCCTCTTGAATCTTGCTTCCATCGTGTGCCCTCTTCACATATGGTTGTGAGGACTTGGTCCAACCTTTGATCAAAGTTGACCCTTCTAGTGTAAGGATGCTCATCTCCTTGCATCATAGGCAAGTTGAACGCCACCCTCACACTCTCCGGACTAAAATCCAAGTATTTCCCCCGAACCATAGTGAGATAATTCTTTGGATTCGGGTTCACACTTTGGTCATGGTTCTTGGTGATCCATGCATTGGCATAGAACTCTTGAACCATCAAGATTCCGACTTGTTGAATGGGGTTGGTAAGTACTTCCCAACCTCTTCTTCGGATCTCATGGCGGATCTCCGGATATTCACCCTTTTTGAGTGAAAAGGGGACTTCGGGGATCACCTTCTTCAAGGCCACAACTTCATAGAAGTGGACTTGAAGCACCCTTGAGAGGAATCTATCCATCTCCCATGACTCGGAGGTGGAAGCCTTTGCCTTCCCTTTCCTCTTTCTAGAGGTTTCTCCGGCCTTGGATGCCATAAACGGTTATGGAAAAACGAAAAGCAACGCTTTTACCACACCAAACTTAAAATGTTTGCTCGTCCTCGAGCAAAAGAAGAAAGAAGAGAGTAGGAGAAGAAGAAATGAGGAAGAGGGGGAAGGTGGTGTGTTCGGCCAAGAAGGGAAAGAAGGGGTGTTTAGGTTGTGTGAAAATGAAGGGTTGAAGAAGGGTATATAGGAGAGGGGGGGTAATGGTTCGGCCATGATGGGTGGGTTTGGGAGGGAAAGTGGTTTGAATTTGAAGGGTGAGGTTGGTGGGGATTTATGAAGGATGGATGTGAGTGGTGAAGAGAAAGATGGGATTTGATAGGTGAAGGGTTTTTGGGGAAGAGGTATTGAGGTGATTGGTGAATGGGGGAAGAAGAGAGAGAGTGATGGTGGGGTCCTGTGGGGTCCACAGATCCTGTGGTGTCAAGGAAAAGTCATCTCTGCACCAAATGTTGCTCAAAATCACGTTTTGAGCTATTTCTGGCGTTAAACGCCGGGCTGGTGCCCATTCCTGGCGTTTAACGCCAGGTTGTTGCCCTTTACTAGCGTTTAACGCCAGTCTGGTGCCCCTTTCTGGCGTTAAACGCCCAGAATGGTGCCAGACTGGGCGTTAAACGCCCAACAGCTAGCATTACTGGCGTTTGAACGCCAGCTTCTTCTCCTCCAGGGTGTGCTGTTTTCTTCCTGTTTTTCATTCTGTTTTTGCTTTTTCATTGTTTTTGTGACTTCTTATGATCATCAACCTACAAAAAAGATAAAATAACAAAAGAAAATAGTTAATTATAAAACATTGGGTTGCCTCCCAACAAGCGCTTCTTTAATGTCATTAGCTTGACAGAGGACTCTCATGGAGCCTCAGAAATGCTCAGAACCGTGTTGGAACCTCCCAACACCAAACTTAGAGTTTGAATGTGGGGGTTCAACACCAAACTTAGAGTTTGGTTGTGGCCTCCCAACACCAAACTTAGAGTTTGACTGTGGGGGCTCTGCTTGGCTCTGTTTTGAGAGAAGCTCTTCATGCTTCCTCTCCATGATGATAGAGGGATGTCCTTGGGCCTTAAACACCAAGGATTCTTCATTCACTTGAATGATCAACTCTCCTCTATCAACATCAATCACAGCCTTTGCTGTGGCTAGGAAGGGTCTGCCAAGGATGATGGATTCATCCATGCACTTCCCAGTCTCTAGGACTATGAAATCAGTAGGGATGTAATGGTCTTCAATCTTCACCAAAACATTCTCTACAAGTCCATGAGCTTGTTTTCTTGAATTGTCTGCCATCTCTAATGAGATTCTTGCAGCTTGCACCTCAAAGATCCCTAATTTCTCCATTACAGAGAGGGGCATGAGGTTTACACTTGACCCTAAGTCACACAAGGCCTTCTTGAAGGTCATGGTGCCTATGGTACAAGGTATAGAAAACTTCCCAGGATCTTGCCTCTTTTGAGGCAGTTTCTGCCTAGACAAGTCATCCAGTTCTTTGGTGAACAAGGGAGGTTCATCCTCCCAAGTCTCATTTCCAAATAACTTGTCATTTAGCTTCATGATTGCTCCAAGGTATTTAGCAACTTGCTCTTCAGTGACATACTCATCCTCTTCAGAGGAAGAATACTCATCAGAGCTCATGAATGGCAGAAGTAAGTCCAATGGAATCTCTATGGTCTCATTTTGAGCCTCAGATTCCCATTGGAACTCAGAGGAGATTGGTACACGCCCACTGAGGTCTTCCTCAGTGGCGTCCTCCCCCTCTCTTTCCTCTCCACATTCGGCCATGGTTATGGCTTTGCACTCTCCTTTTGGATTTTCTTCTGTATTACTTGGGAGAGTACTAGGAGGGAGTTCAGTAACTTTCTTGCTCAGCTGACCCACTTGTCCTTCCAAATTTCTGATGGAGGACCTTGTTTCATTCATGAAACTTTGAGTGGTCTTTATTAGATCAGAGACCGTTGTTGCTAAGTCAGAAGTATTCTGCTTAGAACTCTCTGTCTGTTGCTGAGAAGATGATGGAAAAGGCTTGCTATTGCTAAACCTGTTTCTTCCACCATTATTGTTATTGAAACCTTGTTGAGGTCTCTCTTGATTCTTCCATGAGAGATTTGGGTGATTTCTCCATGAAGAATTATAGGTGTTTCCATAGGGTTCTCCTAGGTAATTCACCTCTTCCATGGAAGGGTTCTCAGGATCATAAGCTTCTTCCTCAGATGAAGCATCCTTAGTACTGTTTGGTGCATTTTGCATTCAGACAGACTTTGAGAAATCAAATTGACTTGTTGAGTCAATATCTTGTTCTGAGCCAATATGGCATTCAGAGTGTCAATCTCAAGAACTCCTTTCTTCTGACTAGTCCCATTGTTCACAGGATTCCTTTCAGAAGTGTACATGAATTGGTTATTTGCAACCATTTCAATCAATTCTTGAGCTTCTGCAGGCGTCTTCTTCAGATGAAGAGATCCTCCAGCAGAGCTATCCAAAGACATCTTGGATAGTTCAGAGAGACCATCATAGAAAATACCTATGATGCTCCATTCAGAAAGCATGTCTGAGGGACATCTTCTGATTAATTGTTTGTATCTTTCCCAAGCTTCATAGAGGGATTCTCCATCCTTCTGTCTGAAGGTTTGGACTTCCACTCTAAGCTTACTCCATCTTTGTGGTGGAAAGAACTTTGCCAAGAAGGCATTGACTAGCTTCTCCCAAGAGTCCAGGCTTTCTTTAGGTTGAGAATCCAACCATATTCTAGCTCTGTCTCTTACAGCAAAAGGGAATAGCATCAGTCTGTAGACCTCAGGGTTAACCCCATTAGTCTTGACTGTGTCACAGATTTGCAAGAATTCAGCTAAGAACTGATGAGGATCTTCCATTGGAAGTCCATGGAACTTGCAATTCTGTTGCATTAGAGAAACTAATTGAGGCTTAAGCTCAAAGTTGTTTGCTCCAATGGCAGGGATAGAGATGCTTCTCCCATAAAAATCAGGAGTAGGTGCAGTGAAGTCACCCAGCACCTTCCTTGCATTGTTGGCATTATTGTTGTTTTCGGCTGCCATGTCTTCTTCTTCTTTGAAGAATTCGGTCAGGTCCTCTAAAGAGAGTTGTGCTTTGGCTTCTCTTAGCTTTCTCTTCAAGGTCCTTTCGGGTTCAGGGTCAGCTTCAACAAGAATGCCTTTGTCTCTGCTCCTGCTCATATGAAAGAGAAGAGAACAAGAAAATGTGGAATCCTCTATGTCACAGTATAGAGATTCCTTGAGGTGTCAGAGGAAAAGAGAAATAGAAAGAAGAAGGAGAAGAAGAATTCGAACTTTACTTAGATAAGGTTCGAATTGTGCATTGAGAAGGAGTGGTACTCCATAAATAGAAGGATGTGAGAAGGAGGGAAGTAATTTTTCGAAAATTAATTAAAATATTTTGAAAACATTTTTGAAAAACATTAATTGATTTTCGAAAATAAAAGTGGAAAAGAAATCAAGTGATTTTTGAAAAAGATTTTTAAATTAGAAATAAAAAAAAATTTGATTGAAAACTATTTTGAAAAAGATGTGGTTAAGAAGATATGATTGGTTTTAGAAAAATGTGATTGAGAAGATATGATTTGAAAACAATTTAAAAAAGATTTGTTTTGAAAACAATTTGAAAAGATATGATTTAAAAAGAAATTGATGACTTGCCTAACAAGAAAAGATATGATTCAAACATAAAACCTTCCTCAACAGAAAAGGCAACATACTTGAAATGTTGAATCAAATCATTAATTGATAGTAAGTATCTTTGAAAAGGGAAAGAAATTGATTTTGAAAGCATTTGATTGAAAAGATATGATTTGAAAAAGATTTGGTTTTGAAAAACTTTGAAAATTTGAAAGAAAATTGATTTGAAAACAAAATCTTCCCCCTAGCACCATCCTGGCGTTAAACGCCCAGAATGGTATACATTCTGGCGTTTAACGCCCAAAATGCTACCTTTTTGGGCGTTAAACGCCCAACCAGGTACCCTGGCTGGCGTTTAAACGCCAGTCTGCCTTCTTCACTGGGCATTTTTGAATGCTCAGCTTTTTCTGTATAATTCCTCTGCAGTATGTTTTGAATCTTCAATTCTTTGTATTATTGACTTGAAAAGACACAAATTAAAAATATTTTTGGATTTTTAGTAATCAAAATGCAACAAGAATCAAATAACAATGCATGCAAGACACCAAACTTAGCAGTTTGTGTACTACTGACACTATATGAGACACATAAATACTCAAGCCAAAAGAATTCAAAGATCAAAACAAAGAAATATATGCATGGATTCGAAAAATGTAACAAAAACATGCATTTGACACCAAACTTAAGATGAGACTCTAGACTCAAGCAAGAAACAGCAAATATATTTTTTTTTTGTTTTTTATGATTTTGTAATTTTTTTTGTGTTTTTTTTTTTCGAAAATTAAGTGGAAAAAGGTATCAAAATTCTTAATGAGAATTCCAAGAATCAGTGCAATGCTAGTCTAAGACTCCGGTCCAGGAATTAGACATGGCTTCACTGCCAGCCAAGCCTTCAAAGAAAGCTTCGGTCCAAAACACTAGACATGACCAAAGGTCAGCCAAGCCTTAGCGGATCACTGCTCCAAAAGCAAAATTGATGAAAATCAACAAGCTCTTGTGGTGATAAGTTAAAACCTCGGTCCAATCAGATTAGACATGGCTTCTCAGCCAGCCAGGTTTCAACAAATCATCATGAAACTCTAGAATTCATCTTCAAGAATTTCGAAAAAAATAAATACCTAATCTAAGCAACAAGATGAACCGTCAGTTGTCCAAACTAGAACAATCCCAGGCATTGTTACCAAAAGCTTGCTCAAAACTTGAACAATCCCCGGCAACGGCGCCAAAAACTTGGTGCGCGAAATTGTGAACAATACTTTTCACAACTCTCATAATCCCCGGTAATGGCTCCAAAAACGTGATAGCTCAATACCATGGCATTACACAACTTCGCACAACTAACCAGTAAGTGCACTGGGTCGTCCAAGTAATACCTTACGTGAGTAAGGGTCGATCCCACGGAGATTGTTAGCATTGAAGCAAGCTATGGTCATCTTGTAAATCTTAGTCAGGCAAACTCAAATGTATATGATGATGAACGAAAATAATATAAAGATAAAGATAGAGATACTTATGCATATCATTGGTGTAAGAGCTTCAGACAAGTGTATGAAGATGCCTTCCCTTCCGTCTCTCTGCTTTCCTACTGCCTTCATCCAATCCTTCCTACTCCTTTCCATGGCAAGCTTGTGTAGGGTTTCACTGTTGTCAGCAGCTACCTCCCATCCTCTCAGTGAAAGCGATTGCATATGTCCTGTCACGGCATAGCGGAATTCAGCTGTCGGTTCTCGGTCAGGCCGGAATAATATCCATTGATACTTTTGCGTCTGTCACTAACGCCCTAGCCTGCTAGGAGTTTGAAGCACGTCACAGTCATTCAATCATTGAATCCTACTCAGAATACCACAGACAAGGTTAGATCTTCCGGATTCTCTTGAATGCTGCCATCAGTTCTTGCCTATACCACGAAGACTCTGATCTCACGGAATGGTTGGCTCGTTTGTCAGGCGAGCACTCGGTTGTCAGGCGATCAACCATGCATCGTGCAATCAGGAATCCAAGAGATATTCACTAAGCCTCAGATGCTTGTAGAACAAGAATGGTTGTCAGTCACCTTGTTCAAGAGTGAGAATGGTGATGGGCGTCAATCATCACCTTCATCATGTTGAAGAACAAGTGATATCTTGGATAAAGAACAAGCGGAATTGAATGGAAGAACAATAGTAATTGCATTAATACTCGAGGTACAGCAGAGCTCCACACGTTAATCTATGGTGTGTAGAAACTCCACCGTTGAAAATACATAAGAACAAGGTCTAGGCATGGCCGAATGGCCAGCCTCCCAAAGGTCTAATTTCCTGGTGAGCTCTGCTAGTTGCTTGGCAAACACCTTGTTTTGGGCTAGAATTGCATCAACATGGTTCAGCTCCATGACTCCCTTAGTGTTGTGTCTCTCTGAAGCATAGTAGTATTCATTCTCAGCCACTGTCTCAATCACTTCAATGCCTTCTTCCACAGTCTTTTTCCTGTTCAATGAACCTCCTGATGAATGGTCTACAGCCTTCCTTGATTCATAAGAAAGTCCATCATAGAAGATATGCAATTGCACCCATTCAGGGAACATGTTGGGTGGACATTTCCTTGTCAATTCTTTGAACCTCTCCGATGCCTCGTAGAGCGTCTCACCATCTTGTTGTCTAAAAGTCTGAACTTCAGATCGAAGCCTATTGACCTTTTGTGGGGGATAGAAACGTGCCAGAAACTTGCTCTCCACCTCATCCCAGGTTGTTAGGCTGTCCCTTGGGAATGATTCCAGCCACTTAGCTGCCTTGTCCCTAAGTGAAAATGGGAACAAGAGCAGTTTATAGGCATCTTCCTGAACTCCATTGGACTTCACAGTGTCGCAAATTCTCAGGAATTTTGTGAGATGTTGGTTTGGGTCTTCATTAACACTCCCACCAAATGAACAATGGTTCTCCACCAGTGATATTAACTGTGGTTTGAGTTCAAAATTATTGGCCTGAATGGGTGGTTTCTGAATGCTGCTTCCACAATTCCCAGAGGTTGGGTTTATGTATGAACCAAGAACCCTCCTCTCAGGAATGGCATTGTTTCCATCAGCCCTCTCATGGTTGTGAAATTCTCTATCCATGTTGAGATCTAGAGCTTCCTCAAAGTTGTCCTCAGATTCTCCTTCAGATTCCTCTTCTCTCAGTACTCTCTTCCCTCTTGCTTCCCTTCTACGTCTATGAAGGGTCCTCTCTGGTTCGGTATATGGAGGAGTTGATGCCTCTCCTCTTCTACCTGTCATACAAAAACACACCACAAGCAACAAACAAGTGGAATACTCTTGGTTAATGGAAGAGTATGGTTAGAGCAGTTGAGGAATTAATTCAAATAGTTAGTGGGTCAGTGAGTTAGTTGCTTGAATTTAAAGGCATAAAGAAAGAAAGCAAATAACAGAGTGCAGAAATTAAAATTCAACAAGTAAATTAACAAAACAAGAAAAATGCTCAATCTAGTTAACTTCCAATTTGAGAATTGTCAATCGAAAACCAATCCCCGGCAACGGCGCCATAAACTTGATGCGTGCATAAACTTGTTATGCTATGATTTTAGGAAATTGCACGATCGGCAAAATTCCTTCCGGCAAGTGCACCGGTTATCGTCAAGTAAAAACTCACAATAGAGTGAGGTCGAATCCCACAAGGATTGGTTGAATGAGCAATTCGAATTAGAAGTTTGTTTAGTTGAGCGGAATCAACTTGTGGACGAGAATTGCAATAAGTAAATGTGGCAGGAAACGTAAATTGCAAGGAATTGAAATTGCATAAACTTAAATTGCGAGAATTAAGGTGCTAGAAAGTAAATTGCTGAAATTAAAAGGGAATTGGGGAGGATTTGCATGAATTGAAATTGCAGAATGTAAATAGAAAAGGTAGATCAGAGATGGGGAGTTCATTGGGGTCAGGAGATATTGAAATCTCTGAACCAAAACATTTCATCTCTTCCTCAACCAATGCATTCATTGAATCTTGCTTGGCAATCTTATATGATTGGATCCCAATTCCTTGGCTCACCAATTCTCTCTAAAAACAAACAAATTCCCAATCCCTTGGTTTAAATGTTCATAAGAAGAGATGATGCTCGATCACTGATTATACCACACAGTTTCATGAACCACAATTTGGTAGGATTACATGTCACAATATCCATCCAAACCCCAATCCAATTCACTGTGAGAAAACTTCTCTAGCATGAATCCATCATTCCTTTCCCAAGGTTCCGAAGGATTCCAATTATGGGTAGTTTCTTTCCCAAGACAACTACCCAATGGAATTAGATCGAGAAGCTTTCTAACAAAATTCAAGAGAAAAGATTGAAGAGGAAGATAAAACTATTATTGATTCATTGTATTACAATAGAGCTCCCTAACCCAATGAAAGGGGTTTAGTGAATCATAGCTCTGAATTCAATTACAAACAAAATGATCAAAAGTTCCGAAGTGTAAAAGTGTGTCCAAAGTCCCTAACTAACTTCCATTCTATCCTATTTATACACTTTCTAAATTGAGCTTCTGTTGTGTTCTTGGGCTTTGAGGCCTTTCCTTGATTTCCTTTTGCTTTGGGTTTATGGTCCATAATCCTGATGAGGCTGTGATCCAATTCTGTAACATTCATTGAGCAAATTTAGTGATAAACAAGTAATGACACAAGACTCAACAAATGGATGCTCCAGACTCATCAATTCTTCAGGCCCAATCCCATAAACCATGATATTCCATTGGGTTTCATACCATAATATGTTTAAGTTAATATTTGTGCTCAAATGCTAACTTAAACTTCAATATATTTGGCCCAGAAACCCTTTCAAAAAGTGGCTTTTAAGTTGAAGTTTAAGTTTCAGTTTAAGGTTAAACTGAAACTTAAACGTGGAAATGGAAGAAAGCAACTATGGGTTGTGTATAGGTCGAACACGTTTAAGCTTTAGTTTAAGGTTAAACTAAAGCTTAAACGTGGAATTGAAGAAAGCAACCCCTGGAAGCAATTTGAGTCGAACACGTTTAACCTCCAGTTTGAGGTTAAACTGGAGGTTAAACGTGGAAATGAAGAAACTAGCCCAAGAGTGTGAATGGGTCGAACACGTTTAACCTCCAGTTTGAGGTCAAACTGGAGGTTAAACGTGGAAAATGAGAAGGCAACCCTGGAGGAGCAAAAATGTCGAACACATTTAAGCTCCAGTTTGAGGTCAAACTGGAGCTTAAACGTGGAAATGGCTTCCTGGTGCATAATAAGGTTCGAACACGTTTAACCTCCAGTTTGAGGTCAAACTGGAGGTTAAACGTGGAAATACTCCCTTGGTGCCATTCTCATTCTGGCGTTTAACCTTCAGTTTAAGGTCAAACTGGAGGTTAAACGCCAGTTTCCTCTTTTCTCAGCTTCCATGATTCTGGCGTTTAACCTTCAGTTTAACCTTAAACTGAAGGTTAAACACCACTTTCAGCTTTGATGCCTTTCCTTTTTCTGGCGTTTAACTTTAAACTGGAGGTTAAACGCCAGTTACAGCATTATATGCTTGGCACATGTGATCTTCAAGCTTCCTTTATTGATTTTGTTGCTTCTTTGCCTAGCCTCTTCTTCCCTGAAATCATCCAAACAATTGCATCAAAGTCTTGCAAAATTTCATGAGAAATCTTCCATTCATAGCATTCAAGTAATATAACTAAAACTCATGGAATTTGCATCAAAATTATATTGCTTGGATGATTCATTACTTTGTTGTTCATTTAACCATTCTTGGTTACTTTAAGCTCAAGAAAATGCATAAAACAACTAAAACTAACAGAAAATGCTAGTGAAACTAGCCTAAGATGCCTTGGCATCAATCATCTCGGAGCACGGGCTCTCGCCAAAAAGATACTTCGGGCAGGGTTTTATTGGCCAACCTTACAGAAAGAATCTACAGAATTTGTAAAGACAAGTCCACCATGTCAGAAACATGCCAACTTCCACATCGCCCCGCCAGAAGAACTCATTGGCGTGACTTCGCCTTGGCCGTTCGCAAAATGGGGACTCAACCTTCTCGGTCCCTTTCCCCAGGGATTAGGGCAAGTTAAATTCCTCATAGTAGGAGTAGATTACTTTACAAAATGGATCGAGGCAGAACCCCTAGCCAATGCCACCGCCCAAAAAAGCCAAAAATTCTTATATAGAAATATTGTCACGAGGTTCGGAGTCCCATATTCAATAACCACAGACAATGGCACCCAATTCACAGACGCAGGCTTCAAAAAATTAGTAGCCGACTTGAATATAAAGCACCAGTACACCTCTGTCGAACATCCACAAGCCAATGGACAGGCCGAAGCCACCAACAAAGTCATATTGGCAGGGTTAAAATGAAGACTGCAAGATGCAAAGGGAGCCTGGGCAGAGGAGCTTCCACAGGTTCTATGGGCATATTGAACGACGCCACATTCCACCACAAAGGAATCCCCTTTCCGATTAGCATACGGAATGGAGGCAATGATTCCAGTAGAAATTGAAGAAGGATCGCATAGAGTAGTCCATTATAATGAGGGAGCAAACTCCCAACTTCAGAGGGAAGAACTCGACCTACTACCTGAAATCCAGGAAAGAGCTCGGATCAGAGAAGAAGCTCTAAAACGTCGAATGGCTTCCAGATATAATCAAAGGGTAGTACCAAGAAGTTTCGCTGAGAATGATCTCATCTTAATCCGAAACGACATTGGAACAACTCGGCCCGAAGAAGGAAAGCTGGCAGTAAACTGGAAAGGACCCTACCGAGTCATAGAAGTACTTGGGAAGGGCTACTACCGACTGTCCGAACTCGATGGACGAGAACTTCCCAGATCATGGCACGCCTGCAACCTAAGAAGGTACTACAGCTAGAAAAGGCAACGGATCTCACTAGTGGATGTGCTCTTTTTCCTAAAAAGGTTTTTAATGAGGCACCATGTTGAGATCTAGGTCATGCCCGACTTAAAGGGATAAGAAAATTCCCACATGTATATATTTGCATTTTTCTTTGAATAAAGTTTATTTAGATATTCTACAAAGAATCCAAGACGCATTAATCTAAAGTATTCATCGTCCGATTATAAAGCGACAAGTCGGCAGAAAGTGAAAAACAATTTCACTGCACGACCACGATAAAGATAAATCGTCCGATAAAGGTGAAAACGCGATTCACCCAAAGGACGATCTAAAGATGCCAACCACTTTCTACAAATTGGCGAAGGTGAACATAGAATAATGTAAGAAGTTAACGAAAGCAATCCAAAAAAGAACCTGACGAGGTCTTACGGATCGCTAAAATAATAACATAAGGACTGGTCGAATGTTAAGAAGTCGAACCAACTCAACCCAAGTTATAAGTAAACCTTGGAAAGAGGTCTGGCCAACCCTATTAAAGAGGATTACTTTAACTTAGAAGGGCCTGATGGTGCGCGAAATTGTGAACAATACTTTTCACAACTCTCATAATCCCCGGTAATGGCTCCAAAAACGTGATAGCTCAATACCATGGCATTACACAACTTCGCACAACTAACCAGCAAGTGCACTGGGTCGTCCAAGTAATACCTTACGTGAGTAAGGGTCGATCCCACGGAGATTGTTAGCATTGAAGCAAGCTATGGTCATCTTGTAAATCTTAGTCAGGCAAACTCAAATGTATATGATGATGAACGAAAATAATATAAAGATAAAGATAGAGATACTTATGCATATCATTGGTGTAAGAGCTTCAGACAAGTGTATGAAGATGCCTTCCCTTTCGTCTCTCTGCTTTCCTACTGCCTTCATCCAATCCTTCTTACTCCTTTCCATGGCAAGCTTGTGTAGGGTTTCACTGTTGTCAGCAGCTACCTCCCATCCTCTCAGTGAAAGCGATTGCATATGTCCTGTCACGGCATAGCGGAATTCAGCTGTCGGTTCTCGGTCAGGCCGGAATAATATCCATTGATACTTTTGCGTCTGTCACTAACGCCCTAGCCTGCTAGGAGTTTGAAGCACGTCACAGTCATTCAATCATTGAATCCTACTCAGAATACCACAGACAAGGTTAGATCTTCCGGATTCTCTTGAATGCTGCCATCAGTTCTTGCCTATACCACGAAGACTCTGATCTCACGGAATGGTTGGCTCGTTTGTCAGGCGAGCACTCGGTTGTCAGGCGATCAACCATGCATCGTGCAATCAGGAATCCAAGAGATATTCACTAAGCCTCAGATGCTTGTAGAACAAGAATGGTTGTCAGTCACCTTGTTCAAGAGTGAGAATGGTGATGGGCATCAATCATCACCTTCATCATGTTGAAGAACAAGTGATATCTTGGATAAAGAACAAGCGGAATTGAATGGAAGAACAATAGTAATTGCATTAATACTCGAGGTACAGCAGAGCTCCACACCTTAATCTATGGTGTGTAGAAACTCCACCGTTGAAAATACATAAGAACAAGGTCTAGGCATGGCCGAATGGCCAGCCTCCCAAAGGTCTAAGATAGCATAAAACAAAGATAGCTACCCCCAAAAGTCTTACTTATAGAAAACTAGTACATAGATGAGTAAATGACATAAAAATCCACTTCCGGGCCCACTTGGTGTGTGCTTGGGCTGAGCAATGAAGCTTTTTCGTGTAGAGACTCTCCTTGGAGTTAAACGCCAGCTTTAGTGCCAGTTTGGGCGTTTAACTCCCAATTAGGTGCCAGTTCCGGCGTTTAACGCTGGAATTTCTTGAGGTGACTTTGAACGCCGGTTTGGGCCATCAAATCTTGGGCAAAGTATGGACTATTATATATTGCTGGAAAGCCCAGGATGTCTACTTTCCAACGCCGTTGAGAGCGCGCCAATTGGGCTTCTGTAGCTCCAGAAAATCCACTTCGAGTGCAGGGAGGTCAGAATCCAACAGCATCTGCAGTCCTTTTGAGTCTCTGGATCAGATTTTTGCTCAGGTCCCTCAATTTCAGCCAGAAAATACCTGAAATCACAGAAAAACACACAAACTCATAGTAAAGTCCAGAAAAGTGAATTTTAATTAAAAACTACTAAAAATATAATAAAAACTAACTAAATCATAACAAAAACATACTAAAAACAATGCCAAAAAGTATACAAATTATCCGCTCATCACCTGACATAACAAAGTCATCCCAAAATAAAAAGTTATACAAGTAGTCCCTGAAAGAGATCTGGCAAAGATCCAAGAAAGAGGACTACAAAAAATAACTTAAAGGAGACCGACATAACCAAGTCGGACTCCTACCACTAAAAAGTTATACAAGTAGTCCCTGAAAGAGATCTGACAAAGATCCAAGAAAGAGGACTACAAAAAATAACTTAAAGGAGACCGACATAACCAAGTCGGACTCCTACCACTAAAAAGTTAACAAAGTAATCCCTGAAAGAGACCTGACAAAGGTCTAAAAAGAGGATTACAAAAATAACTTAGAAGAGGACCAACGCAAAGGAATCGGTCACAAATACAGAAAACCGAGAAACAAGTTGGACCTATACAATCACAGCCTCAAAGGATCCGAGATACAAGCAATAAAACGAAATAATCCAAGGAGGTCGAGCTGCAAGATTTCAACATCAGCAGAAAATAGAAGAAGATGCCAAGTCAAAAAACTACTTCCTTTTCTACAGAGTTATAAAGGCCTTGAAAGGCCACCAAAACCTACTATCAAAAAGATAGCAAGCTATTGTTTGTCTTTCAAAATAAAAAAGTTGCTAGATAAGCAACTAAGAAATGTCAGCAATTAAATAAAAAGTTTCGAAAGCCCACAAGCCGGGCCAACTACATCCAGCAAAAGATCAACAAACATCAGGGGTTTTCTTGGCAGCATCAGGACAAGGAGAAGGAGGGCGAGTCTAAATGGGCACAGCATCTACAGTTCCATCCTCCCGGTTCAGAATCTGGCAATCCGAATCAGGAGTAACCGCAGGAACAGAAGAAATTGGCACTTTGGTAGAGGACACAGGGGAAGGAACAACCTCATCATCACCACCCTCATCATCAGGGATAATCTTGCCATCTCTGACAACATTATCCAGGCTAAAGAGGGTGAGATCGGCCTCGGGAGCAATAACTCAAACTTGCTCCTTCAAGTTCTCATAAGCAGCAGTCATGCTGCCAACGAGATGACTTTGGAGCTCAGAATAATCTTCCCGGACATTGTCGAGCTCCCCCCTCAGGCGCATCACCTCCCGATAAGATGTAACATAACTCTCCTTATGCATCATGGCTATGTCCTCAGCCAACCTCAAAGAAGTTGCCAGAGATTGAGAACTCGCCTTCTCGTTCTCTAAGTCCTTCTCCAACTTGGCCACCTTCACCTCAAGTTCCTCCTTCAGCCCCCTCATCCGGTCGAACTCTTGTTTTGCCTCCTCCATAAATGCTTTGGTGGCATGGAGAGGGAGATTCTGAGCAGTCCGATGTATAGCAGCCGACATATATGCCATCTTTACATGATTTCGGGTGATAAACTCCAGATGATGGAGAATGGACACATCGTCCATGGAGATGGTACCATAGGGCCCGATTTGTTGATCTACAAACTCAATGGCATTGAAATCAGGGGCATTGAGGTCGAAGGGCTCAGCTGTCTTTTGCTTCTTACTTGGAGTGGCAGCAGATGGAGCGGCAGAAGTAGGGTGATTATCCACCAAGTGGACCCGAGGTGTTGGGATCACCTTCTTCACCCCGGGGGAAGTCGGCACTGATGGCTTCTCGCGCACTTGGGAGGACCCCTCCCCAACCGCCTTGGTAGAAATATTTCTGGCAGCGGTCGCCTTCTGCGCCCTCTTAAAAGCTTTCATAGATTCATTATTCTTCATTGTCTCTGTAAATAAAACAGAAAGTTAAGCTACAAGTCGGACAAGTCGGAAAGACAGCTACAAAGCAACATAAACAGATAATAAAGGAAACACAAGATACCTAGTTCAGTTTGAAGAAGAGAAGGATTGGTTAGAAATTTCTTTGTATCAAGATGGGGAGGTTGACCCCAGCGTTCTTCCAAAACAGTAACAAAGGCTCGCTCAGCCTCATCCAACATTTCCCAAGAATACCTGGAGACCCTCACGTCTTTTTGCCATTCCAAAGGAAAGGCAGGCTCATCATTTTCATCCAGAAAAAAGGGTCGAGTTCCTTCAACAGCTCGGACCTTGAAAAAGTAGTTTTTAAAATCGCGGAATGACTCGTCAAACATGGAAAAGACCTTCTTTCCCTGGGTGGAACAAAAGGAGACCCAAGCTGCCTTCTTTTTCACCACTCTGGGCTTAGTCAAGACAAACAAGTAGAAAAAGAGAGATTGGGAAGCAGGAATACCAAAACCATTGCACAACAATTGGAAAATTTTTATGAAACCCCAGGAATTGGGGTGAAGTTGAGAGGGGGCAACATTACAAGAGCATAACAGATCGGTTTCAAATTGAGTAAAAGGAAGGGTAATACCCAGCTGACCAAAGAAAAAATCATAAGCATAAAAGAAAGGGCGACCATCAACAACCCGAGTTGAAAAGCAGACTCTCTCGTCAGAAGAGGGAGGGACAAGTTCACAATTCTTCTCATCACCAGACTTACTACAGACACTATGAAACTACCTAAGCTGAGCACAAAACTCAGAATCAACCAGCGAGACACACATGAGAACCATGGAGTCCACCCAATCGGCCATACCCGCAGGAACCTGGGAAGGCATCTCTACAACGTTATTTCAGGAAGACATGAGGTCAACTAAATCCTACAAAAAGAAGAGAAGAATGGATTACTTAAAAACATCTCGGACGAGGAGCAAAACATCTTGACAAACAGAAAAGGAAAACCCCAAGACTCAAGATAAGAAAGTCTGGGGGCATCCCTTGGAGGCAATAAATAGGCAAGGTTTTCAAGTTGTTTCTACAGCCTATATCCCGGAACTCATCAAAAAGATAATAAAATCCCGAAAGAAACAAAAGAAGCAATAAACGCAAAAACACCACCCTTCTACAGTTTATCAGAAAAAGCATCGCTCCTACAGTTTATCAGTGAAAAACACTACTGCTACAGTTTATCAGAACACCAAAAGGACCAAGAAGAAAAATGGCAAAGGCGCAAACTTTTTTGAAATCAAGTAAAAAATCATCAGCAAAAGCACAGGCAGAAACGGCGGCAACATGCAAAAGAAAAAGATTTAAGCAAACAAAGAAGAGATTCGCACCAAAAAAGGGGAAAAATCCAGAGCATGCAACAAGTCAAGCATAATAAAAACAGAAAGATCCAAACTTTCTCCAAAATGAAGATCCAAAGGAAAACTCTATCGCAAAGTCAAAAATAAACGAGGAAACACGAAATGGGACTAACCTAAAGACGAAAGAAGCTTCGAGGAAAAGAATGGAAGCGCAGAAACAAAGGCTGCCCAGAAAATCGCCAAATGATGCTGCAAGGCAAGAAAGAAGAAGCGCAAACGAAAGACAGAGAGCAGATGAGAGAAATAGAAAATGAGAGAGTAAAGGGAGAAGTTACGAAGAAGAAATGAAGAAGAAAAAACCGTTTTTGATCGAGAAAATTCAAAATAAATCCAAGAGAGAATTGGGGCAATTAATGCCAATTAAATGCGGATGTTAAAATCGCTTGCGTTCCCAAAAAAGCGCTAATACAAAAGCGCACACTTTTAGAGGAAAACGTTCATTCAAAAAAGACTCTACAAAGAAAGGAATCGACAAAATGCTTAAGTTCGACTTCACTGAAGAAGGACCGAAGTCAAGGACTCGACCTCCAAAGGAAGAACCGAGCTCAAACAGGGGCCCTGTTCATACCCTGGGTCGAGCTATCCGACCCGGGATGATTGGAGATAAAGCGACCGACCTCTTCAGGTCAGACTATCCGATCTCTTCTTAAAGAGCTCGGCCAAATCGACAGAAGAGCCCAGTAAAGGGCCCAAATAGAGGAGCACGACCCAAATCCTAAGGCGGCCTAAGCCTATAGAGATAAAGGCGGTTCCGTTGAAAGATACGCTGACCTCAACTCAAAGCTAAAGATAAAGATAAGATAACTAACTTATCTTATCCAAAGGTCACATCTCACCATTATAAATACACTGGAGCGCACAGGTATAACTCATACTCTGATTCTACATAAAACCTGCTTAATACCCTTGCTAACTTAAGCATCGGAGTCCCTTGCAGGTACCCCCCATCCTTCGGTGACAAAGGATCAGCAGCACATTCAGTCCAACAAGTCGGACGCACCAGCTCCAGCCGCTATTCACCAGCCGGACACATTGGTTCCGACCAGCACAGAAGATCTCGTCCGAGATCGACCTACAGTTTCAGGTAACCCTCGGAACAGTTAGGTTAATTTCCATCTTAGATCTAGGTTTAATTACATTTTTTTTATCTTGTTTCTTTTATGATTTCTTACTTCTACTCCTTCATTTTCATGATTTGTAGTGTTAATTTCCCTTTTTGCTCTCTTTTATGTTCATGAACCCATGTTGGATTTGATTTACTTTTAATGCAATTTAATGTTTGTTGTTCTTTTATTGTTGATTTGAATTGTGGATTTACTTTTCTTGCAATTGGTAGTTGGTAGATTTTATATTCTTGCTCATTTACCATGCTTTCCATTTGTACACACCAAGTGTTTGACAAAATGCTTGGTTGGACCTTAGAGTAGATTTTGAGCATTCTTGGCTTGGAAAGAGTGATTGGGCAATCTTGAGTCATGAAAACCCAACTTATATTGGTGATCTAGAGTTGTTAGCTAGTATTGTTTCCATTGACGCTAATCTTTTGCTAATTTAATTAGTGAGTTGACTAGGACTTATGGAAGATTGTTTCCATTGACGCTAATCTTTTGCTAGTTTAATTAGTAAGTCGATTAGGACTTTTGGATTGAGATTAGCTAGTCTCATTAGACTTTCTTCCCATTTGTTGGAGTTGACGTAATGAGATAAATTCTTGTTTATTATTGTGATATGATTGGTTAATCTTGTTTGACTTTCTCCCGATGTGTTGAGTTAACTAAATAGGATGAACTAATCATTGCATGACTAGGATTGAAAGCCTATGATCTCAATTCATTGCCATGAATGTCTCTCTTTATTACTTGCTTCCTTTAGTTATTTGTTTGATTTACTTTTCTTGCCCATTTAATTTCTTGCCTCTTTATTTTATTGCCCCTCTAATCAACCAAAACCCCCTATACCCCTCATAGCCAATAAGCATACACTTCATTGCAATTTCTCATGAGACGATCCGGAGTCCAAAGACTCCAGTTAATTCTTATTGGGGTTTGTACTTGTGACAACTCAATATTTTTGCATGTGAGGACTCTTTGTTAGTGTAGAACTATACTTACAACGAGAATTCATTCATTTGAGGAAAATTCTATACCACACAAAAATTCTCTCATCAAAATGGCGCCGTTGCCGTGGAGTTGCAATGGTGTTATGTTATTGGTTATTGTATATATTTGAATAGTGTGAATATGCTCGCTTTTGTTAGTTCTTGCTAGTTTTTAGGGTTTGGTTTTCTCTATCTCTTATTTGATTTTATTTCCATTTTTCTCTTGCTATCATGAATTCTCACTTTGGCTATGAGTGTGGTTCAAACTATGTTGTAGGAAATGAAAGCTTCAATGAGGATGTGCATCAAGGATTTGGAAATCAAAGGTGGGAGGAGCCCCAAGCTTATGGACAACCTTCTTGGCAACAACCCCTTCCGGACTCTTATGGGTACAATTCAAATCTTGATGCATACCAATCTAATATATGTGATGACCCTCATTGTGGTTGTCAACCACAATCATCATATGCACATGATTCCCCTCCTCAATATAGCCCTCCACCACACTCACATGCCTCATACCACCATTCACCTCCATATGATCCTAACCCATACCCACCATACCAACTACCATATGAACCACATCTAGAACCACCACCTTTCCAATACCAATACTCCCATGAACCACAAAGTCCACACACACCACCTCAAGAATTTCACCAATATGAACCACCTTCCAACTACAATACCTTTCCCTCAAACAATGAACCCTCTCCTCCACCACAACCCTCCGATGAAGCCTTTATGCTAGAATTGAGAGATCTTGAATCTCATATCCTAAGGCAACACGAGGAGGATGAAAAGAAGTTTGCGGAGCTAAGAGCTAAGATGGCTATCATGGTAGAAGCCGTTAGCAACATAGTCTCATCCCGCCTAAGCCTATGCGATCAAGGCACTCCCATTGTTGAATATGGAGAAGCACCCAAGGAGTTTAGTGAGGGAATGGACATGAAGCTTCAAGGTAGAGAAGAAGAGTTAAAGCAAGAAGTGCAACAAGAGGAAAAGGTAGAGATTATTGAACCAAAGGAAGTAGTGGTTGGAACCTTAGGACATGTTGAGTACATAGAGGAATCACAAAGTAAAGAGCCTTCTTCCATGGAGTTTGAAGTTGATGTTGAGGAGGAGAGTGCATAACCTCCAAGGCACAATGTGATTGAAGAATTGGAAGAAGTGTCCTAAGAAATAGGTCCTCCTATTTATGACGATTCCGAGTCAACATGTGATCCTTTTGAGCTTGAAGAACCCTTCCCCACTATACCTGGAATTGATGATGAGGTAGATTTCACTCGACCTCCTATTTATGATTTGAGTGATGGGGAGGAGCTAGAAGACATTGGTGAAGAAGAGCTTGAACTTGAGGAAGCTTGGCAAGAGGTAGAGCTTGAAGAACCTTGCCAAGTGGTGGAAGCCTTCCAAAAAGAATGGACGGGAGTGGAGCGTGCATTGTCAAGATCATTGGGAACCCCTCCACCCAGGTTATCATCCAATCTTTCATTTGAGTGGGTAAAACTTCTAACTCTTAGATTTATTATCCCACTTGAATTTGGTTTGCCTGAGACGGATGGCCAACTTAGGACACTTTGTGGAATTAAGCGTAAGAGGAGGATGTTTAATGGTTGGCGTTCTAAGTCTAGGCTCATTATGGTTGAAGCTTCAAGGAGCAAGGATTGGTGTAATACTCAATTGAATGGGTCTAGAAGGATAGCTTGGTGCCTTCATGAGAATTCATCTCTCTTGCCACCCGGAGGAAATAATCATGATCAACTCAAGGACGGGTGTGAAAACAAAGTGTGGGATCCCGGATCACACATGGAGGATCAAATGTGGGAGCCTATGGTTTATGAAGAACTCCATCAAAGCTTGGAGTTATTAACTTTGAATGATGAAGCACAATGGAAGTCCAAGCATTGGTGGATGTTCAAGGATGGATTCAAGCACAAGCCACCTTAAGAGGAGCTCCCCATAAGTCCAACTTAAGGACAATAAACAAAAGTGCTAGGTGGGAGACAACCCACCATGGTAACATCTTTTCATTTTCTCCTTTGTAAATATTGGTAAAGTCAATTTAATTTCATATTTTGTTTGATTAGTTGAGTTTAATTGGGAGTTTAGTAGGTTAAATAAGGTTTTATGATGTTTTGGTAGCTGTTCGGAGGCTTGGAATGCTTGAATTGGTGCAAAAACATAGAAAAATTTTTGAAAAACAGAGCACCATCCACGCGCACGCGCACTCCACACGTATGCGTGCCCAAGTAGTTTCGACCATCCACGCGTCCGCGCCATGTACGCGTAAGCGTGGATTGAATTTTTCCACCCTCCATACATTTTCCCGAGAGTTGTGCCTGGAGTGTGCCAACTTTGTACCCAAAGGTACGCGCACGCGCAGCTTGCGCGGATGCGCCACTCTTGAAATAACCCACCGATGCACATGCGTGCCTTACACATCCGCGTCGCTTCCATTTCATCCATCCACGCTTACGCGCACATGACACGCACGCGTGGATTGCTCTGTTTCACTCACCTTCATTTATTCTCTTCTTTCCATTTCTTTCCTTCTTCTCTCTTCTCTTCTTTTCTTTCCACCCTTCAAACATCATCCAACACTACCAAGCATCATATAACACCATTTCTTTTAGTTAGTTAGTTAGTTTAATTTTTGTTTTCCATTATAAGTGTTGAATTACTAATCTTGTTTACTCTTTACTGCTGCTTATTACTGACAAGATGTTAGTTTAACATCATTATTGTTAATTATCATTGTTGGATTTCCTTGTTGAGATTGTATTTGGTTACTTGGTTTAGAGCCTTCCATGCTTAACATTTGTGAATACCAAATACTTGTTACATTGCCTTCATGCATCTTACCTCCTTGAATTGCATGTTTTGGCTACCATGCATTCATCATCTATTGTTAGGCAATTGTACATTATCAATGCATTTTTTTTAGGATGCGTGTTCTAATTGAGCATCACCTATTCCATGCATTGAGATTTTGGAATTGTGAATTTGGATCGAAAGCTTACCTAGTGACATATTTTTGAGCTTTTCAAGCTTTGTGGACCATGCTTGCTATGTAATTGATTTCCACTTCTATCTTCTTTTTCCTAAATTTCATAGCATCCATGTGTTTCACCTCTATGTCAATTAGGTGTTGCAACAACTTCAATATGTGTCACTGTTTGATGTGTGAGCTCTTTATACCATTTTGTTCACTAAGTCTACTTACACATCAATCAATGTCCATTCATTATCCAATTTCACAATCGCTTGATTTTTGCTTGAATGCTTTTATGCTTCTTCACCACTTGTTGGGTTGTTTTAGCCTACAAGTCTTTTAAAGTATCTCAAGCACACTAGAATGAGTGAAGTGCATGTTCTCTTTTATGTAATTGTGACATGACTTTTTGTACTAATGTGTGTGTATTCTAAACCGCGTGCAATTTTAGAACTCACACACTTATTTTTTATTAATGTCACACTAATTCACTCACTCCATTCTAGTGGTTCTTACCTCATTCTAAGAATTCACGCTTCCTTGCTTTTGTATTTTCTCATCTTGCGGTGTTTATTTTGTTTTTCATGATTGATGCACCACAAGCAAAACAAAAATGGAAGCGGAAGGAAGAACACATAGCACCGGTTGACCTACCAGCTGAAGGTAGCAACTCGGAAAGTCGCCATATCTCCTTACTCATCTTTGAGTACACAAAGGACGGTGCAAACTTTTAAGTGTGGGGACAAAAATACCCCAAAGTGAAGTTCAATAATAATCAATGCATATGTGGAGTGATCAAAAATATAATGCATGAGTATGTGAAAAAGTGAAAAAGGGGTAGTTAGGTTAGCTTAAAATTGTATAGGTTATCATAGGTTAGGTGGGAAGTTTAAGTTAATCAAAGATTTAAATTTCAAGCTCACTTGACCATATGCATCCTACCTTGACCCTAGCCCCATTACAACCTATGGGAAAGCCCTCATGATATTTGTATGCGTGCATGAAGTAATTGTTGATTGTTAGATGAGGAATAAATCTTGGAAAGCATGATTAGGGAAGAATTGAGTGAATCAACCCTATATACTTGAGTGCCTAGAGTGGATACACATCTGGTGAGGGTTCAATCGCTCAATTACGTGTTTCCACCCATGATCATCTTTTCATGCAAGTTGGTGAACTCTTTCAATGATTCAATCCAATTGTGGTTCGCTTGATTGCTAGTGCCTTAGCCCTTGTGCTTGCACGTATATCCTTGGAGATTGATTTATTTTGACTAAGCTATTGCATCATATAGATAGATTGCATATAGATAGATTGCATTTAGTTAGTAGTTTAAATTGAATAAATATGTTACCTTTTGCTTCTTTTTCAATTTTAGCATGAGGACATGCTTAGTTTAAGTGTGGGGAGATTTGATAAACCCCGATTTCGTGGTTTATTTTGTGCTTATTTTGAGGGATTTATTCACCTTTTCCCACATTTATTCAATGAAATAGCATGGTTTCGTAATTCTCCTTTGAATTGTGCTTGAATGTAAAAACATGCTTTTTAGGCCTTAAATCGGTAATTTTAATTTATTTTAATTCCATTTGATGCCTTGATGTGTTTGTTAAGTAATTTCAGGTCCATAAGGCAAGTATTGGATGGAAGAAATGAAGAGAAAAGCATGCTAAAAGGAGAATGCATGGAGAAACAAAGATTTGGAATGCACCAATGGACGCGCAAGCGTATAAGGCGCGCACGCGCAAAAGTGGTTTTCCACAAGGACGCGCACGCGTACAAACCGCTTCCGCGCGGATGAGGATTTGCCAATCGACGCGCACGCGCACATGGCGCGCGCGCGCCAATACTCTTACTTGGCCCACTTAAAGGCAAAACGCTGGGGGCGATTTCTGAGCAGCCCAGGCCCAATTCCAACTTGTTTCTGAGTGTATTTCATGCAGAATTGAAGTCCAAGCAAGAGGGGAGGAATTAATTGTAAGTTTAGCATCATGTAGGTTAGTTTCTAGAGAGAGAAGCTCCCTCTTCTTTCTAGAATTAGGTTAGGTTAATTTCCATCTTAGATCTAGGTTTACTTACATGTTTTTATCTTATTTCTTTTATGATTTCTTACTTCTACTCCTTCATTCTCATGATTTGTAGTGTTAATTTCCCTTTTTGCTCTCTTTTATGTTCATGAACCCATGTTGGATTTGATTTACTTTTAATGCAATTTAATGTTTGTTGTTCTTTTATTGTTGATTTGAATTGTGGATTTACTTTTCTTGCAATTGGTAGTTGGTAGATTTTATATTCTTGCTCATTTACCATGCTTTCCATTTGTACCCACCAAGTATTTGACAAAATGCTTGGTTGGACATTAGAATAGATTTTGAGATTCTTGGCTTGGAAAGAGTGATTGGGCAATCTTGAGTCATGAAAATCCAACTTATGTTGGTGATCTAGAGTTGTTAGCTAGTATTGTTTCCATTGACGCTAATCTTTTGTTAATTTAATTAGTGAGTTGATTAGGACTTATGGAAGATTGTTTCCATTGACGCTAATCTTTTGCTAGTTTAATTAGTAAGTCGATTAGGACTTTTGGATTGAGATTAGCTAGTTTCATTAGACTTTCTCCCTATTTGTTGGAGTTGACGTAATGAGATAAATTCTTGTTTATTATTGTGATATGATTGGTTAATCTTGTTTGACTTTCTCCCGATGTGTTGAGTTAACTAAATAGGATGAACTAATCATTGCATGACTAGGATGGAAAGCCTATGATCTCAATTCATTGCCATGAATGTCTCTCTTTATTACTTGCTTCCTTTAGTTATTTGTTTGATTTACTTTTCTTGCCCATTTAATTTCTTGCCTCTTTATTTTATTGCCCCTCTAATCAACCAAAACCCCCTATACCCCTCATAGCCAATAAGCATACACTTCATTGCAATTCCTCGTGAGATGACCCGGAGTCCAAATACTCCGGTTAATTCTTATTGGGGTTTGTACTTGTGATAACTCAATATTTTTGCATGTGAGGACTCTTTGTCGGTGTAGAACTATACTTACAATGAGAATTCATTCATTTGAGGAAAATTTTATACCACACAAAAGTTCTCTCATCATTGGGCACAATGACAGTGTGCAAAAGGATCAATGGATCTTATTCCGACACAAGTGAGAACCGACAGATGATGAGCCCTACGGTAGCTGTGCTTGGTATTTTTCATCCGAGACGTGAAATCCGACAGTTGATTAGCCGTACAGAGACCGTAGCCGGACCATTTTCACTGAGAGGATCATACAGCTTGCCATGGAAGGGAGGACACATGATTTGATAAAGACAATAGGAAAGCAGAGGTTCAGAAGCAATAAAGCATCTCTAAACGCTTATCTGAAATTTCCACCAATGAATTACATAAGTTCTCTATGTTATTTTCTGTTTTATTTATCTTTTAATTATCAAAACCTCATAACCATTTGAATCCGCCTAACTGAGATTTACAAGATGACCATAGCTTGCTTCAAGCCGGCAATCTCCGTGGGATCGACCCTTACTCACGTAAGGTATTACTTGGACGACCCATTGCACTTGCTGGTTAGTTGTACGGAGTTTTAAAAAGTGTGATCATAATTTCGTGCACCACTAGTCATTAGTTTAGTATTTAAAGTAGAAGACCACTCTTTGTTAAGGATCTTCAGCAACTTTTACACGATATTTTTGTTTATCATTGTATTTCCTATAAGTATGAGTTTCTAAACCTCCTAGGTTGATGGGAGGAGCCCTGCTGAGTTCTATGAATTAATAAAAGTATTACTGTTCTTCTTCAATCTGTGTTTTATTTAATTCTAAGATGTATATTCGTTCTTCAACATGGTGAATGGAATGGCCTGTGACAACCAGCTCCGTTCATCATACTAAGACCGCGTGCCTGACAACCACCTGTGTCTACTTAGGTTCGTGTGAATACGTGATTGGAAAGCATGAACCGACAACTTGATTATATATCTCTCAGACGTCTAATCCACGACCTCATTGGGGACTTCTTGAGACATCAGTTCAGCCGAGGTATGGGGAGATTAGGGTCTCTGTGGTAGAGGCTAGCATCCAAAGGTGTAACATTCTTTGATTCGGAAGATCTGACCTTGTCTGTGGCATTTTGAGTAGGATCATTAAGGAGAATGGACTGCAGGAGCATCACCCTCAATTAGACTGGATGCGCACCAACCCTGGTGTTCAGATCTGAAGGAGCATTGGTGACATCTCAAGAAATGCGTTGATTAAATATAGCCTGCCATTGAAGGAATCATTCACAAGCAAAGAAGACAGTAAGACCTGAGTTAATCCAGAAGGACAACGCAAATCCAAGCCTCATCCATCTAAGTTTTAAGATTATCATTGTAAACATATCAACCTAATTCCATCTTCCAAATCAAAAACAACAACTTCTTGATTTGCCTAACTAAGACCTGTAAGATAACCATAGCTGGCTTCAAACTAAAATCCTCGTGGGATTGACCCTGACTCGCTCAGGTATTACTTGAACGACCCAGTGCACTTGCTGGTACAGTTGCACGAATAGTGGGGATTCGTGCACCAAGTTTTTGGCAACGTTGTCGAGGATTGTTCAAGTTTAGACAATTGATGGATTATCTTGTTCCCTAGATCAGGTATTGCCTTTAATTTTGTTAGCTTTTCTTTTATTTTCTTCTTCCTTTTTTCGGAAAAAAATAAAATAAAAAAACCTTTTTCAAAAAATAAATTTTTTCTTTTCTTTGTTTAATCTTTGTTTTTGGTTTAGGTCTTTTGTTTTTGTTCTTGTTGAGTTTTTAGAAATTTTGAGCCTTTCTTTTTAAAAATTTTCAAAAATAGTTTCTTTGTATAAATCTTGTGTCAATCTTTAAGTTTGGTGTCTTCGTGTTGTTTTTCTTTTAATTTGTGAAAATTTTGTGTTTCGTTTTCAAAAATTTTAAGTTTGGTGTCGTTTACATGTTCTTGTGTTCCTTGAATTTCTTAAGTCACATTCTTGGTGTTCTTTTTAATCTTCAAAGTGTTCTTGTGTTTCTTGTTGTTTTGATCTTAAAAATTTTTAAGTTTGGTGTCCCTTTAAATTTTTCTTTAAATTTTCGAAAATTAGGTGCTTTTGATATAAAAATTTTAAGTTTTGTATCTTTTACTTGTTTTTCTCTTTCTTCATTAAATTCAAATAAAAAAAAATCTTTTCTATCTTTATTTAAAAACCATTTTCGAAATTCTTAATAAAAAATTCAGATTTTAATTTTTAAATTTTTATTTTATCATATCTTAGTTTTCAATTTTCAAAAATCAAATCTTTTCAAAATAAAAAATCTTATCTTTTTCAAAATTCATAATTTAAGATCCAAATTTCAAAATTCAAAATTTAAATTTTAAAATTTAAAATTCAAACTTCAAATTTTAAAATTCAATTTTCCAAAAAATTTAAATTTCAAATTCAATTTTCAAATTTTAAAATCAAATCTTTTTCAAAATCAAATTTCATATCTTATCTTTCTTTTAAATCTTTTTCAAATCTTTTCTAATCTCAAATTTTAAAATTAAATCTTTTTCAAATCATTTTAATTTCTCATCTTATCTTTTCTTATCTTTTAATTTCAAAATTTTAAATTCAAATCTTTTCTTATCTTATCTCTTATCTTATTTTATTTTCAAATCTTTCTAAATTAATTACTTATATTCTCTCTCTTCTTTTTCAAAAATTCCTAACTAATTCTTTTCTCTTTTATTTTCAAAAATTCTATTCTTCTTCTCTCTCTCTCTTCTATTTTTGAATTTCACTAGCTAATTTTTAATTCTTTTTAAATTTATTAACCTTAATTTTTGAAATTAATTAATAAATAAAATAAAAAAATACTTTAATTCTTATTTATCTTTTCTATTTCTAATACTTCTCATCTCTATCTATATTATTCAAACTCTTCTCCTCTCTTATCTTCCATCTTCACTTTTCTATCTTTTTCTTCTTTCTTCACATATAACTAGGAGTTCTCTATAACTCAAATCAGACATAGAAGCTTCATTTCTTTCTTTCTTTCCTTCTTTTCTTATTTATGACCAGGAACAGGGATAAAGGACCTCTCTTTAATCTTGATCCTGAACATGAAAAGATTTTAAGGAGGAGTTTACAACAGGCTAAAGCATAACACTCTAGAAGAAACCGTTCAGAAAATTTTGAATAAGAAATAGGAGACATGGCCGAACCTGAGGGTGATGCAGGAAAGGTTCTTGGTGACTTCACCATGCCTACCTTTGACTTTTATGGCAGAAGCATCTCTGTACCTGCCATTGAAGCTAACAATTTTGAGCTTAAACCTCAGTTAGTCTCTCTTCTGCAACATAATTACAATTCCATAGACATTCAATGAAAGATCTACATCAGTTCTTAGCTGAATTCTTGCAAATCTATGATACTATTAAGACCAATAGAGTAAATTCTAAAGTTTACAAACTTATGCTCTTTTCCTTTGCTGTAAGAGACAAAGCTAAGATTTGGTTAAATTCTCAACCAAAAGAGAGCTTAGACTATTGGGAAAAGCTAGCTAATACTTTTCTGGCTAAATTCTTTCCCCCTTAGGGAATGAGCAAAATCAGAGTGGAAGTTCAAACCTTCAGACAAAGAAAAGGTGAATCCCTCTATGAAGCTTGGGAAAGTTACAAGTAACTGATTAGGAGATGTCCTCTTGACATACTCTCAGAATGGTCTATCATAGGCGTGTTCTATGATGGCCTGTCTGAGATGTCTAAAATCTCATTGAACAGCTCTACAGGTGGATCACTCCACTTAAAGAAAACGCCTGCAGAAGCTAGAGAACTCATTGAGATGGTTTCTAAAAACCAATTCATGTACACATCTGAGAGAAATCTTGTAAACCATGGGATCCCTCAGAGGAAAGGAGTTCTTGAAGTTGATACTCTGAAAGCTATATTGGCTCAGAACAAGATCTTGACCCAACAGGTCAATATAATCTCTCAGCATTTGACTGGAATGCAAACTGTAGCTGACAATACCCAAGAAGTATTTCCTGATGTATATGCTTATGATCCTCATCAACCTACCATGGAAGAGGTGAATTACTTGGGAGAACCCTATGAAAACACCTACAATCCTTTATGGAAGAATCATCCTAACCTTTCTTGGAAGGATCAACAGAAGCCTCAGCAAGGGTTCAATAACAATTAAGGTGGAAGGAACCAGAATAGGTTCAACAATAGACCACTGATGAAGAGGAATTTATCGTCGATCTAAATTTTCACAAAATAGAATTTCGTCGTTGAAAGTATAGTCTAGACCAGCAATTAATTCCCAAATCAAATGTTAAATTCAAATCAAATAACCAATATCAAGAGTAATTCAACCTCGGGTCGTTCTTCCCTAGGATGCAATTGAAAAGTTACTTCCTTGGTTGTTAAGGCAAAAACGGGGTTTTCAAGGAAGAAATGAAAGATTAAAAGAACTTAAGAAATAAAAGAGCAAAGAGATGATCAAAATTGGAATTCATTCAAGTAAAAAGGGAATGAGATCAAAACTAGTGAAAATGCTATAAATGCAATAACGAGCCTTGACTTGGGAATAAGAGGATCCAAGGAATTCTATCATCGCCATGACCACAACTATGATAATTATGATGAGTCAATTTCACCTAGTTAACCCCTAACATCGAGGAGTAAGTCAAGCAAGCTTAATTAACCTTAATCCATAAGTCATAGCCAACTTACCAAACTAGTTGATAAAAGGCTAGCGTCAATGGAAACAAGAGTCAACTAACTACCCAATAATTGCCACTAAATGTCGGACATTATGACTCTAGTATCCTAGGAACTCAAATCCCAAGCTAAGGTGTGGAAATCTACTCAAAACTCATAATTGGCATTTTCACAAACACCTTGTATGCTTAAAAGTAAAATATGGAAAATTGTAAGGGAAAATGGAAAACTATAACCAACCATTCACAAAATCAAATATAAACAAGCAATCAAACATAAAGAGAGCATAAAGCATTAAATTCATCAATCAAAACTTCAAGAAACTTAAAATTGCAAATATGAACACGTAACTTGAACCAAAAGGGAAATCAAAGTAAAAATGCTGTAATTAAAGAGGAAATTGAGAGTACTTACAATTAAAGAAGCAAAATCCAAAAGAAAAGCTTGCTATAAAATGCTACATGAAGATGAAAATGAAACCCTAAGAGAGCAATTCTATTCTACTCCTACTCCTACTTCTATGGAAGCTTCCTACTACTACTTCTACTTAATGAAAACCTAATGTTTTGGTATGTGTTGATATCCCCTTCATATAGCACTTTAATTCAGCATTGGAGCCTCCAAAATTGGGCCAAAAGCCCTTAGAAATTGCGTAGCACATGTTTCATTAATGAATTCACGTGCAGGGTCCTGTGCGTACTATGTGTGCGTACGCACACTTTGTTGAAAGTCCTCCTATGCATACGCACAGATACTTGTGCGCACGCACATATATAAATTTCCTTTTGTGTGCACGCATGCAAACTTGTGCACTTGCACACTTGTCTGTGTGTGCTTTTCCTTGTTTTCTTCGTGTATTCTCCCTTGTGCATGCTTTCTTCCATTTTTGCCTAGCCAATCTCGCCAAAATGACCTGAAATTACTCACAAAACACATCATGGCATCGAATGGCATGAAAGTGGAATTAAATTACTCAATTTAAGCACAAAAACGCATGTTTTCACATTTAGGTCTAAATTGGGGAGAAAACATAAAAGTATGCTATTTTGGTGCTTAAGTGCGAGGTTCATGTGCTAAAATCCATCCAAATTGAGTCAAAATATATCATCAAATATGGACTCATCAATTCTCCCACACTTTACAATAGCATGTCCTCATGCTAAACACATACAAAGGAGAACGATCAAAGGGGTAACCAACTTATTAAATGCAACTACCTATATGCATGCAAGTATGTATATACTATCTATACCTATATATCTATAGTTTCCTATATGATTGGTGAAACCAAAAAATCCAATTTCCAAGCAAGAATATGGACATATAGGGCAAAGTAAGGAAATAATCAAGTGTAAGCAAAATCTAGAGAATTGATTCAACTCATTAAAAATGAAGCAACTTGCAAGAATACATGATGAGAGACATGGAAACATAGAGTTGAGTAATTGAACCCTCACTTGACGTGTGTGCACTCTAATCACTCGGTGTCTAAGGGTCAATTCACTCAAGTCTCTTCTAATCATGCTTTCAAGGATTTGCTTTTCATCTAACAATCAACAAGTGATGCATGAACGCAATTATCATGAGAACTTATTAGGGTTGTAATGGGGTTAGGGTCAAGGTGGGATAGATATGGCTAAGTGGACTAAAATGATTGAATCCTTGATTAGTTTAAGTATCCAACTTAACCTATATCAACATAATCAAAATAAAATGCAATCCTAACCTTCCATCATTTCTTTTTCACAAACACTCATGTATGATTTATCATTCACATCACATATGCATTTCTTATTTATTTTCTTCACTTAATGGTAACTTTCATCCCCTTTTCATTTTTTTTGAAAGTAAAATGCATATGGTTTTAGTAGCTCATACATGAATGCACCTATTTTCCAAAATTTTCAGTAAATACCCAAAAATAACATTTTTCAATCACTACCAATATTTCCCAAAACTCCCCCACACTTAAATGAAACACACTCCTCAACCTAACCTAATCAAGGATACAATCCAAGGTAAATCATGGTTTTCCGCTTAAGGTTGTGATGTGCTAATATCAAGAACAACGGGGTAAATAAAGCTCAAAAGGGGTTAACAATGGTAGATGTAAGGGGTAGGTTATTGATGAGTGGATAATTTATACGCTTTTTGGCATTGTTTTTACATAGTTTTTAGTATGATCTAGTTAGTTTTTAGTATATTTTTATTAGTTTTTAAGCAAAATTCACATTTCTGGACTTTATTATGAGTTTGTGTGTTTTTCTGTTATTTCAGGTATTTTCTGGCTGAAATTGAGGGACCTGAGCAAAAATCTGATTCAGAGGCTGACAAAGGACTGCTGATGCTGTTGGATTCTGACCTCCCTGCACTCAAAATGGAATTTTTGGAGCTACAGAAGTCCAAATGGCGCGCTTTTAATTGCGTTAAAAAATAGACATCCAGGGCTTTCCAGCAATACACAATAGTTCATACTTTGCCCGAGTTTAGACGACACAAACTGGCATTTAACGCCAGCTTTCTGCCTTATTCTAGTGTTTAATTGACCAAAAAGTGTCCTTCTGACATGCTTTCAGAATGGACTATCCTGGATATATTTTATGATAGTCTGTCTAAATTGTCTATGATGTCATTGGACCATTCTGCAGGTGGATCCATTCACCTAAAGAAGACGCTTGCAGAAGCTCAGGAACTCATTAACATGGTTGCAAATATCCAGTTCATGTACACTTCTGAAAGGAATACTGCGAGTAATGGGATGCCTAAGAGGAAGGAAGTTCTTGAAATTGATGCTCTGAATGCCATATTGGCTCAGAAGAAAATGTTGACTCAGCAAGTTGTAATGACCCAACTTCTAGAACCTCATGATCATACCGAAAGTAAGGCGTTACCAACTTTCTTTCCTTTATTAACTATTTATTATTGAGCCTTTAGTTCGATATCGCGATTTAGTTTTATAAATAAATATTCCAGAAAAATTTTGTTTTGTTTATCAAAATCATATAGCAAACATCACCAAGTAATAATAATCACATAATTATTAATAGTAATAATCATTATACAAAAGAATTTATATAAAATTCAGATACAACTCCTATCCCTCTGCATAAAATAAAAACTAAACCTACAAAGGCGAGGGAACTCTATGAAAGAAACTCAAGTCATAAACTTAACTCATAAATAAGTTCTATGATCGCCCGCAGCTTCAAACGGAGTCTTTGACCTGTGTCACTGAAAGGGTGGAAATTATGGGGTGAGAACAAACTACACGTTCTCAGTAGGGAGTGAGAATGCCGCAAGAGTAACGATTAACATGCAAGTAATTAACATACTCAAGGAAATTACATTTTTATCAAAACTTTTTGAAAATACTACTCTTGGTTTTACTTTATCTAGTTAATTACCTCTTTCAAAATCTCTAAACTTAAAACAAATTCTAAAATATAAAAATTGGTCACATTAACAATTTATCAGCCACAAACAGCATCGCTCAATCATTGCAATAACTAAATAAACCAGCAACATAAGTAATATAGCCAAACCAAAATTCACGAATATCACTCCTCAATACTTTACTAAGTTCACAGCTTCAACAAAAATATTCAATCAAACACACAAGCAAGTCACCAAGACAAATAGTACAATCACAAGGGAAAAAGATAAGTAACACAATCAAATGCAAATGCACAAACAAGGATGATGCATGTCTAGCCCTAGTGCAGGTAATGAGCTCATCTGTCGGTTACTAACCCGCTCCCGATGTTATCCAGCAACCTCTGTCTGGATAAGGCTTTCCTATTGGCTATACCCCTGTGTACAGGAAATAACCCCTCTGCCACCACAGGGTCCACTGCACGCAGAAAATAACACATCTGCCACTGCAGGGATGTACGCCGACACACCTTCTATATCCAGAAAATAACCCCTCTGCTACTACAGAAATGGAACAGGTGGTCACGGTACTTCTGTAGCAGGAAATAACCCGTCTGCCTTACAGAATTAAAATATTGATTTGTACCGCAGGAAAGCGTTCTCAGTGGTCGCACCACTATCTATCTGACTGCCTCAATGCAGCAGATCATCACATAATCATTCTCATTACCATCATTCATTATCATTCTCATTATCATCACTTTCACATTCTTATGCAGTACCTCTTTCTTTCTCTGTTCAATTATACTATACAAATTCCATCATACTATACAAACATTACATCTTTCTCTTCTACAACATCTTAGCTCAAACCACTTCTCTTTATCATTCGGATTCAAGTATTATAAAATTCACCAAACTACTTAAAAGTGATCCTTTATTTCAAGCACAAAAACATAACTCCTTTTATATTAAATTGAATTCAAAACAATTCCTTTCTTAAATAAATCACTTGAAACATAAACCTTTCTTTAGTAATTCAAATTCAAATAGTATAATTATTTTCTTACCTAAATAAAATTCAAACATAATTCATTTTATTATTAATGAATCAACTCAAAGTAAAATCGTTTTCGTAATAAATTCAGCCCATACATAATACTTTAATCAATAGATAAAACTTAAATAATATAACTTTCCAAATCCAATTCTTATAAAATAATATTTCCAAGTAAAACCTGAGATTTTACAAAATTTTGGCAGCACCTCCGCTAAAACTCGGACTCAGCCACCCTTACGGGTTCCCTCTTTCTCAATGAATCTCAATAATCATCTCATTATAAATCAGTTTAAGACCAACATCTGAACATCAATTAAAATCAGAGTCTCCATAAAGCATTCTTTAAAAGTAAACCAGTCCAGCTTCAAAAACTCATAACTAATATTTCAAACACCAACCTTTCATATTCCTAGTTGTTTTTAAAGTTACTTAGTTGTTAGCAAAGTTACCAATTTATTCTAAAGATCATACTTTAAGAAAATACTTTAGTAATCAACCTTCAATCCTTTAACCGTTCTCAAAATCAACTCTAGTTAACCTTAAATCAACAATAACAACCAACTCAACATAATCAACTAAAATATGAATTTCCAATAACTCTGAAATAATCAGAAGGCAATCACAATTAAACCATTATCACAATAATTCCAAACCAAGCACAAGCTTGAATCAGTTCAATACTCAGTACAATATTATCCAGTCAAATTAACATATCAAGTAACCAATAATTTCTCAAACAAGCTTGCAACAATATCCACCATCATCGATTACATTTCAATTTCACAACTAAATCAAGAAATCAGCATAACCGGGAATTCGAGTAGTTAGTCACTTTCAAACAATTCAATCATTATTCACAAATCACAATTCATAGTCTCAAATCAAAATCAGCTTTAATACCACGCCAATCACACATCCACAACCTCAATCCAAGCTTAATTCCACCAACTAATCTCATAACAAAATCATACATTCACAGCAACAATCCAAACTCAATTCATCAATTATCCATTCAACAGCCTTTCAATAATTAACTCAGCATATTTCAATTTAAAAAATTACACTAAATTATTCATTATTCCCAACAGCATCTAATTTTAGTCACAGCTCAGGATAATCACAACAACCAACTAATTCCAAATGCATTTCAAGTCATTCATGTTAATTAAGAAATTCTTAACCATTGTTAACCATTTGCACTTATCCAAATAACTTGGTGGGCATTCTAAATTAAATACGTTAAATCCCCTACCTCAATGTCGAAACTCACAAAAATTACTAAACATAGCTGCTCCATTAGCAGTTTCTAGTACCTATTTTCTGGTAGCAACAATGACAAGGTTAAACGCCTCCTCTCTTCTCCGATCTGGGATTCCAGAAGTAGCAGCCATTTTCAAACAGAGCCAGCAGCAACGTGAGGTGGTCATGGCAGCAATCAGAAACGGTGAATTCAAATAGGATAACAATAAAAATTCTGGAAACTCCATGCTAACTCAAATTGAAGTAAGAGCCAGAATGCCTTACCTCAATTAGCCATAATTGAAGAATTTAAACGGGTAAACCCAATATTACGAATCCACAATAGCTTTGAAGGCAGCAGAGGCTCCGGCAGCTGCGAGAACCATGAGCAGAGATAGAACTGGGCAAGCCTCCACTCCGAACCTCCAAAAATAGCACCAGCTCCTACAAAGCTTGATGGTGGTAAAAGCTAACTTCAGTGCTGGTGATGCTGGACAGAACGACGAAGGGAACTTAGGGCATGAACGGCGGAACTAGAACGACGGCGGCGGAATAGGAACCCTCGCGATGGTGGTCGTGGATCGATGGCGACAGCAGCATGGAACACAGCTCCTCTCATTACGTTCTCTTTTCTTCGAAGACCATGCTCACAGCTGCAATGTTGACACCTCGACGACGACTAGACGCGACGGGGCTAGAAACTGAAAGACAGCCCGACGGTGATGGAGGCGCGACGGAGGCACGGCGGTGTTACCTTTCGCGCACGAGCTCTCTCCATTTCGTGGTTCTTCTCAAGTGACGGAACGGGCTTGACGGAAGGCAGAACGGCGACCGGGCAGTGACGAACGGCGTGGCCTCAACAGCAACGCTCCTCGCAGCTCCACAAATGGCGACGATGAATTCGATGGTGACGGGAGGCGTGCTAGCGCGGGCGGAGCTGGACAGTGGCAATGTGACAGCTCCCTCTTCTCTTCTCTCCTTTGTCTCTGTTGAGTCTGGGTGTGTGTGATATGAGTTGATGAGAGTGAGTGCTATCCGTGTAAGAGGGGGGTGAAAGGGGGTGCGGTGTGGCTGTGGTGAGAGAAGCTAGGGTTAGGGTTTCTGTTCATACCCTGGGTCTAGCTATCCGACCCGGGATGATTGGAGATAAAGCGACCGACCTCTTCAGGTCAGACTATCCGATCTCTTCTTAAAGAGCTCGGCCAAATCGACAGAAGAGCCCAGTAAAGGGCCCAAATAGAGGAGCACAACCTAAATCCTAAGGCGGCCTAAGCCTATAGAGATAAAGGCGGTTCCGTTGAAAGATACTCTGACCTCAACTCAAAGCTAACGATAAAGATAAGATAACTAACTTATCTTATCCAAAGGTCACATCTCACCATTATAAATACACTGGAGCGCCCAGGTAAAACAACTGGAAAAAGAAACCCAACAACAACGGGAAATTGGAAGAGATCTCCAAAGAGAGGTGCGGCGACGTCGGAAGTTGGAAGAAAAACTACAGCAATTGGAAGCCGATCTCAAATCAAAAGCCCCCCGGGCTAATCTCGAGGAAAATTCACGCAAAGAGCAAGACCCGTTCACCAGGGAAATCATGAAAACCAAATTCCAAAAGACTTCAAACTCCCGAATATGACCCTGTATGATGGCACCACAGATCCCAACCACCACCTCAGCAACTTCAGAAGTATAATGTACCTCACTGACGCCCCAGATGCTATTCGCTGCAAGGCGTTTCCAACAACTCTCACAAAGACAACGATCTGATGGTTCGACAACCTACCCCCGAAGTCCATCTCAAGCTTTGATGAGTTAGCTAAAAAATTCCTAGCCAGATTCTCCATTCTGAAAGATAAAGCCAAGCACGCCCCCAGTTTACTAGGGATCAAACAAGGAGATCGGGAGAGCCTCCACAACTACATGGAGAGATTTAACAAAACATGCATGGACATACAAAGTTTACCAACGGAGGCCGCCATTATGGGACTCATCAATGGCCTACGAGAGGGACCTTTCAGCTAATCTATCTCAAAAAAGTACCCGACCTCCTTAGACAAAGTACAGAAACGAGCAGAAAAATACATTAACATGGAAGAAAACGCTCAGTTAGGAGAGACCTCAAAATCAGGGGCCTCCTACCAAGATAGAGACAAGGAATCCAAGAGAAAAGAAGATCGACAAGGGGAGAAAGTCAAAAAATACCGTAATTTCACTCCTCTCAGGGCATCCCTGGTCGAGGTATACAAAGAAGTCTGCCATACAGAAAAAATCCCCCCAGCACGGCCACTCAAAGGCAAAAGGGAAGGAGGAAACCGGAAGGAATATTGTGAATACCATCGAGTCTGAGGACACTCCACAAACGAATGCTTCGACTTAAAAAATATCATAGAAAAATTGGTGAGAGAAGGAAAATTAGATCGATTCCTGGCCACCCGAGATGATGATCAAAGAAAGAGACGAAGGGATGAAGATACCGAACGAATAGAACGATCACCTCGTACACCAGAAAGACATGTCCACGTGATACACGGCGGATTCACAGCAGGTGGGATCTCCAAATCCTCTCGCAAAAGATATCTCAAAGAAGTATATCATGTCGAAGGAGAGGAGAAAGCACTCAATATGCCGGCAATTACATTCACTAAAGAGGATGCATCCGGCATCATCACAGGACACGATGATCCCATGGTTATCACTATCATATTGGCAAATGCCAACCTACACCACACCTTAATAGACCAAGGGAGTTCTGCCGACATCTTATTCAAAACAGCCTTTGATAAACTCGGCTTGGAAGAAAAAGAACTTAAAGCATATCCAAACAGCCTGTTTGGGCTAGGAGATACCCCGGTTCGACCACTCGGATACATACCACTACATACAACCTTCGGAAAAGGGGACTAATCCAAGACCCTCAAAATAGACTAGATCGTAGTCGATGTAAGTTCAGCTTACAACGCTCTCATAGGACGGACAACACTCAACAAACTCGGCGTAATAGTCTCGACCCCACACCTATGTATGAAGTTCTCAACCCCAAAAGTGATAGTCATGATAAAAGCAGACCAGAAGACGGCACGTCACTGTTATAATGAAAGCCTAAACCTCAGAGGCAAAGGAGAAGAGTTCCACACAATCGAGCTGGGCGGAGTTCACCGACGAGAAGAACTTTGTCGCCAGCAAAAAGGCGAGATGGAAAAGATTCAGATCGGGGACACCTTAGAAAAAACAACCAATATCGGCACAATTCTAAAAGGAGATTTAAAAGAATTACTAATACAATTCTTGCGAGATAACGTCGATCTCTTCGCGTGGAAAGCCGCAGACATGCCAGGCATAGACCCTAAGCTAATGATTCATAAGTTGGCAGTTTATCCAAGATCTCGACCGGTGCAGCAGAGACGAAGAAAACTTGGGCCAGAGCGATCCCAAGCTGTGGACGAACAAGTACAGGCACTACTGGAAGCCGGATTCATAAGAGAAATCAAATACCCACTATGGCTAGCCAACGTTGTCTTGGTGAAAAAAACAAATGGGAAGTGGCGAATGTGCACCGATTACACCGATCTCAACAAGGCTTGTCCAAAAGATCCATACCCACTCCCAATTATTGACGTTCTAGTAGATGCTTCCTCCGGATACAAATATCTCTCATTTATGGACGCATACTCGGGGTACAATCAAATCCCCACGTATCCACCAGATCAAGAAAATACCTCGTTCCTAACACCAAAAGCAAACTATTGCTACATCGTGATGCCTTTCGGTCTCAAGAACGCATGAGCTACTTACCAAAGGCTAATGAATAAAGTCTTCTCATATCACATCGGAAAGATCATGGAAATCTACGTGGACGACATGCTAATTAAAACACAAAGTGAAGAGACATTATTGTCTGACCTAGCCCAAGTGTTCGACACCATTAGGAAGCACGATATGCGACTCAATCCAGCAAAATGTACCTTTGCGGTAGAAGCAGGCAAATTCTTAGGTTTCATGCTCACACAAAGAGGAATTGAAGCAAATCCAGATAAATGCCAGGCCATACTTAACATGAAGAGCCCAACCTGCGTCAAAGAAGTACAGCAACTCAACGGGAGATTGGCTGCCCTATCCCGATTCTTAGCAGGAGCCGCGATAAGATCCCTCCCCTTCTATGCTACTTTAAGAAAGGGAAAACAGTTCGAATGGATGACAGAATGCGAACAAGCCTTCCAAGACTTTAAGAAGTTCTTAGGACAACCACCTATCCTATCCCGACCACGAGAAGGAGAACCACTCATATTATATCTCGCAGTAGGAAGCAGGGCAGTAGCGTCAGCACTGGTCAGAGAAGACAAAAACGGACAACAACCCGTCTACTTCATTAGCAAAGCACTACAGAGATCCGAGCTGAACTATCAGAAAATAGAAAAATTTGCCTATACTCTCGTTCTAACATCTCGATGACTCCGCCCTTACTTCCAGGCCCACACCATTAAAGTTCGAACTAACCAGCCCTTAAAAGGAATATTACAGAAAACAGATTTAGCAGGCAGAATTCTACAATGGGCAGTCGAGCTGTAAGAGTTCGACCTCCAATATGAAGCTCGGACGGCCATCAAATCACAATACCTGGCCGACTTTATCGCAGAATTCACAGATGCCCTGGAAACCCCCATAGAGTGGAATCTCTATGTGGACGGTTCTTCAAATAAAACGGGAAGCGGCGCAGGAGTGATAATAGAAAGCAACCAGGTAACCCAAGTTGAGCTCTCCCTCAAGTTCGGATTCCCGGCTTCAAATAACCAGTCGGAATACGAAGCATTGCTAGCTGGTTTGAAACTGGCTGAAGAAGTGGGAGCTCGAAAACTTAACATTTACAGTGATTCGCAAGTGGTCACATCACAAATAACAGGGAGCTACCAAGCCAAAGATCCCACCATGAAAAAGTATTTGGATAAGACCAATGAACAGCTCGGACAAATCGAGGAATACAAGATCTGCCACATACCCCGTGAGCAAAATGCCCGAGCTGACGCACTCTCAAAACTAGCCAGCACCAAACCAGGGGGCAACAATAGAAGCCTCATCCACGAAATGTGACAGAACCCATCAATCTCGGAAGCAGAAAAAGTCCTAACCATAACAGGCCAGGACTAAGGATGGATGATCCCCATAATCAACTACATCAAAACAGGAGTAGCAGCCATTTTCAAACAGAGCCAGCAGCAATGTGAGGTGGTCACGGCAGCAATCATAAACGGTGAATTCAAATAGGATAACAATAAAAATTCTGGAAACTCCATGCTAACTTAAATTGAAGTAAGAGCCAGAATGCCTTAACTCAATTAGCCGTAATTGAAGAATTTAAACGCTGTAAACCGAATATTACGAATCCATAACAGCTTTGATGGCAGCAGAGGCTCCGGTAGCTGTGAGAACCATGAGCAGAGACAGAATTGGGCAAGCTTCCACTCCAAACCTCCAAAAACAGCACAAGCTCCAACAAAGCTTGATGGTGGAAGAAGCTGACTTCAGTGCTAGTGATGTTGGACAGAACGACAAAAGGGAACGGAGTGCATGAACGGCGGCACTGGAATGACGGCGGCGGAATAGGAACCCTCGCGGTGGTGGCCGTGGATCGATGGCGACAGCGGCGTGGATCACAGCTCCTCTCATTACGTTCTCTTCTCTTCGAAGCCCATGCTCACAGCCGCGACGTTGACAATTCCCTCGACGGCGACCAGACGCGACGGGGTTAGAAACCGCAACACAGCCTGACGGTGATGGAGGCGCGACGGAGGCACGGCGGCGTTACCTTTCGCACACAAGCTCTTTCCACTTCGTGGTTCTTATCAAGTGACGGAACGGGCTTGACAGAAGGCAGAACGGCGACCGAGCAGTGACGAACAGCGTGGCCTCAACAGCAATGCTCCTCGCGGCTCTACAAACAGTGACGACGAATCTGATGGTGACGGGAGGCGTGCTAGCGCGGGCGGAGCTGGACAGTGGCAATGCGACGGCTCCCTCTTCTCTTCTCTCCTTTGTCTCTATTGAGTGTGGGTGTGTGATATGAGTTGATGAGAGTGAGTGCTGTCCGTGTAAGAGGGGGGTGAAAGGGGGTGGGGTGCGGCTGTGGTGAGGGAAGCTAGGGTTAGGGTTTCTCAATTAATTTGGGAATTAGGGTTTCTGATTCAATTTGGGAATTTAGGTTTAGGAATTAGGGATTTTATAAAAGAGTATGGATAGATATGAATATATATTTTGATAAAATTAGAGGATAAAATAATTTTAAAATCAAATATACTCTCTTAAAAATATTTAAGAACATTCTTTATCAACATATTGCTAAGTTCAATCAATTATTTCTAATTTCAATTTATAAAATAACTAATTATAATAAAAATTGTACACAAATATTAATTGACTTAAATTTAAAGTATTTATAAATATCAATCTAATAATTTCTAATAAAATAATTTCTAGAAGTTCAACATAGTTCATTCAAAATAGAATTTATTTAAATTAAATTATACAATTCTTCTTATTTTTCAATTATCAAAATTATAATTTCAATTATACCAAATATCCAATAAATATTATATAAAAATTCTAATTAATTTAAACTCCAATTATGATGAAACTCCATTTAATTACCTTTAGTAAAATAATTTTCTTAAAATAAAATTATCAACAAATAAAATAAATCACAAATAACTAATTATTTGATTTTCAAAAACTAGGGTTGTTACACAAGTGAACATGATTTCTCAGAGTCTGAATGGATTGCAAAATGCATCCAACAGTACTAAAGAGGCACCTTCTGAAGAAGAAGCCTATGGTCCTGAGAACCTGTAATGGCAGAGGTGAATTACATGGGTGAAACCTATGGAAACACCTATAATCCCTCATGGAGAAATCATCCACATTTCTCATGGAAGGATCAACAAAAGCCTCAACAAGGCTTTAATAATGGTGGAAGAAACAGGTTTAGGAATAGCAAGCCTTTTCCATCATCTTCTCAGCAACAGACAGAGAATTCTGAGCAGAGCCCCTCTAGCTTAGCAAACATAGTATTTGATCTATCTAAGGCCACTCTAAGTTTCATGAATGAAACAAGGTCCTCTATTAGGATTTTGGAGGCACAAATGGGCCAGCTGAGTAAAAGAGTTACTGAAACTCCTCCTAGTACTCTCCCAAGCAATATAGAGGAGAACCCAAAAAGAGAGTGCAAGGCCATAACCTTACTTGGTGTGGCCGAATGCACAGAGGAGGAGGAGGAGGATGATGGTGTTTTGTGGAAAAACGAATTTCCAAACACACAACTCACCGGCAAGTATACCGGGTCGCATCAAATAGTACTAACTCACTTAGAGTGAGGTCGATCCCACAGGGATTGATGGATCAAGCAATTTTAGTGGGTGATTAGTTTAGTCAAGCTAACATTGAGTGAATTGTGTGAAGTGTAACCGACAGAATGTAAAATTGCAATGAATTTAAATTGGAGGATGTAAATAGAACAGAAGCTTAAAGAACAATCAATGTAAGTTGCAGAAACTTAGATGACAAGAAATGTAAATTGCATAAAATGTAAAGGGGATGGGAACAGGGAAATTAAATGAAAGTAGTAGATCAAAGCTTAGAAAAATAGCAGGGAAATTAAAATTGCATGAAAAGTAAATTCAGATCACAGTGGCTCAAATGTAAAGTGCAGGGGAACACACGTGCAGGAAAGTAAATTGAAAGCAATAGGAGTAGAAAGTAAAAATTACAGAGAAGGAAATTGTAGCAGAAAAGTAAACTAGCAAGATCAATTCTCAAATCTCAAAGAGCACTTGACAATTTCAATGAAACAGTAAAAGCAGAAGGAAAGCCAATAGCTCAATTGCTCACTTGATCAAGACAGAAACAAAATTCAACTCAATTGTGAATTTCAGAAAAGAAATTGAAAATCTCAGGGGATCAAAGAGACTAGAAAACAAGTCTAGATCTCACTCCCTTCCTTGATCCAACAGAGAAGAAGATGCAGGAAAATTAAAGATGAAAGCAATAAATGAAGACTCAGATTCAATTCTCAATTATCTGAAATTATGCAGAAGAACAACCAAGAGAAATCTTAGACCAAGAGGGAAACAGAATTCCCTCACTTCTCAATCCAAGATTCAAATTCAAAGAAAGGAAAACTAGAAGAGAGAGCAAAATGAAAACTAAAGAGTTCAAAACTCCCTATTGGAGCCAACCTTCCCTTTCAAGAATGAGGATAATGCCTTATATAGGCTTTACAAAATGAAAATGAAAAATGAAAATATGAAATTTTAAACAAATTACAATTAAAAATAAATTCCTAAGCTAATTATTTCTTGTGCCTTTGATACATGTTGATTGGGCTTTGCTTGATTTGAAGTGGACCTTTTAATTTGTGAGGAATTGAATTAAATGGGAATTTTGGTTGAATTTTTGGCCCATGGGTCACACTCCCAGGGTAAAGCTCGGCTCTTACCAAGAGCTTTGGGCAAGAGCTTCCTCTTTGTCTCTAGTGAAGTCTCCAAGTTTGAATCCTAGCATCCCTACTTTTCCCATGCTATATTCCTATGATAAAGCTCTCCGCAAGAGCTCTACTTTGCTTTGGAGTGAGGCTCCAGCTTCGAACCTTGGTGAAGGCATTGGCTGATTTTTTTGCTTTTTTTTTCCCTTAAAGATGTCTTTCCCTCGTGCCTCAATTTCATGCCAAATATGAATTTCCATATATCGTTGGAAAGCTATGAATGTCAACTTTCCAATGCAACTAAAAGCGCATCAATCGGACATTTGTAGCTCAAGTTATAGCCCTTTGAAGGAGGCATGGTCATGCCATGAATGCCCAGATTTTAACTTAGTGAAAATTTTGCTTCCAAGCTCATTTTCCTTGATTTTTCTTTGAAGAAGCCCGAAAAAGCTCTTGGAGAAAGCTCTTGGCAAGAGCTTTGGGCAAGAGCTTTGCTCCAAAACTCTTTTTTTCTCCTTTTTAACTTATTTTTGCTTCTTTTCTTCTTTTTCTTCTTATTTCTTACATGATTTATAAAATTAAAAGATCAAAGAAATATACCATTTAAGCACAAAAGAATGCAATATTTGAGAACAAATCATCAATTTCTTGAATGAAAAAGCATAGAAAAACATGGCATGGTGACATGTCATCAGAGGACGTGAATCCCAGTAAGGAAGACCTCTTAGGACGTCCTCTGGACAAAAAGGAGTTCCCAATTGAGGAACCTAAGGAATCTGAGGCTCACCTAGAGACCATAAAGATTCCATTGAACCTCCTTTTACCATTCATGAGCTCTTATGACTATTCATCTTCTGAAGAAGATGAAGACATTATTAAAGGGCAAGTTGCCCAGTATTTAGGAGCAATCATGAAGCTGAATGCCAAGCTATTTGGTAATGAGACTTGGGAGGATGAGCCTTTATTGCTCATTAATGAACAAAATACCTGGGCTTAGCACACTTTACCTCAAAAGAAACAGGATCCTGGTAAATTCCTAATTCCCTGTACTATAGGCACCATGACCTTTGAGAAGGCTCTGTGTGACCTGGGGTCAGGCATAAACTTAATACCACTCTCTGTAATGGAGAAACTGGGAATCTTTGTGGTACATGCTGCCACATTCTAATTAGAGATGACAGACAAATCCATGAAAAAGGCATATGGACAAGTAGAGGACATGCTAGTAAAGGTCAAAGGCCTTACATCCCTGCTAATTTCATAATCCTAGACACTCAGAAGGATGAGGATGAATCCATCATCCTTGGAAGACCCTTCCTAGCCACATCAAAGGCTGTGATTGATGTGGACAGAGGAGAGTTGGTCCTTCAACTGAATGAGGACTACCTTGTGTTTAAAACTCAAGGATCTCTCTCTATAACCATGGAGAGAAAGCAAGAAAAGCTTCTTTCAAGACAGAGTCAAACAAAGCCCCCACAGCCAAACTCTAAGTTTGGTGTTGGGAGGCCACAATCAAACTCTAAGTTTGGTGTTGAATCCCCACATCCAAACTCTAAGTTTGGTGTTGGGAGGTCCCAACAATACTCTGAATATCTGTGAGGCTCCATGAGAGCCCACTGTCAAGCTATTGACATTAAAGAAGCGCTTAATGGGAGGCAACCCAATTTTTATTTATCTATGTTATTTCATGTTATTTTCTTTTTTTTTTTTTAAGTTGACGATCATGTGGAGTCACAAAAATAATTGCAAAAATTAAAGAAAAAAAATAGTATTAAAAATAGCACACCCTGGAGGAGACACTTACTGGCGTTTAAACGCCAGTAAGGGTAGCAAAATGGGCATTTAACGCCCAGTCTGGCACTATTCTGGGCGTTAAATGCCAGAAAGAAGCACCAGACTGGCGTTAAACACCAGAAACAGGCTACAATCTAGTGTTAAATGCCAGAAACAGGTTGTATCCTGGCGTTAAACGCCAGGAAAGGAATAAAAGCTGGCGTTTAACGCTAGAAACAAGTAGCAGTCTAACATTAAATGCCAGGATTGCACAGCAAGGGCATTTTGTGCGCCTAATAGGAGCAGGGATGATACATATTTGACCCCTCAGGATCTGTGGACCCCACAGGATCCCCACCTACCCAACCTCTCTCTCTCTCTCTCTCTCTCACTCACCAATCAAATCATACCCTCTTCCCTATATCCTCTTCACCAATCAACTCCATATCTCTTCCCCAAAGACCCGCTACCTCAATTTAAAAATTCAAACACTTTTCCCTCCCAAACCCAACCATAATGACCGAAACCTAACCCTCCCCTCACCCCTATTTAAACCCCTCACTACTCCTTCATATTCACACAACACAAACACCTTTGCCCCCTCTTGGCCGAACCACCTTTCTTCCCCTTCTTTCTTTTTTCTTTTGCTCGAGGACGAGCAAACCTTTTAAGTTTGGTGTGGTAAAAGCATTGCTTTTTGTTTTTCCAAAACCATTTAGGGCACCTAAGGCTGGAGAAACCTCTAGAAAGAGGAAAGAAAAGACAAAAGCTTCCACCTCCGAGTCATGGGAGATAGAGAGATTCATCTCAAGGGTCCATAGCTCAGTAGTAGAGCATTTGACTGCACATCAAGAGAGCCCACTCATGGACCTCAACAAGAGCATGAGGAATTCCCTCATCAAGAAATCCTTGAGATGCCTCAAGGGATACATTTTTCTCCACACAACTATTGGGAGAAACTAAGGATAGGAGCACCAAAATCACTAGGGATGAAGCACCAAAGGCAAGGAAGAGACATAGAGGAGCTTAGGCACACCATTGGTTCTTCAAGAGGAAGACGCCACCCTCACTAAGGTGGACTCATTCCTTAATCTCCTTTTCTATTTATTTTTTTGTTTACGGTTTTTAAGCTTCATGTTTGTCTATGTTTGTGTCTTCATTACATGATCATTAGTGTCTAGTGTCTATGCCTTAAAGCTATGAATAATTCCATGAATCCTTCACCTCTCTTAAATGAAAAATGTGCTTAATTATAAAAAAACAAGAAGTACTTGGATTTCAAATTTTATCTTGAATTTAGTTTAATTATTTTGATGTGGTGGCAATACTTTTTGTTTTCTGAATGAATGCTTGAACAGTGCATATTTTTTATAGTGAAGTTTATGAATGTTAAAATTGTTGGCTATTGAAAGAATGATGAACAAAGAGAAATGTTATTGATAATTTGAAAAATAATGAAATTAATTCTTGAAGAAAGAAAAAGCAGTGAAAAAAAATAGCGAAAAAAAAGAAAAAAAAGAAAGAAAAAGAAAAAAAAAGCAAGCAGAAAAAGCCAATAGTCCTTTAAACCAAAAGGTAAGGGTAAAAAGGATCCAAGGCTTTGAGCATTAATGGATAGGAGGGTCCAAGGAAATAAAATCTAAGCCTAAGCGGCTAAATCAAGCTGTCCCTAACCATGTGCTTGTGTCATGAAGGTTAAAGTGAAAAGTTTGAGATTGAGTGGTTAAAGTCGTGATCCAAAACAAAAAGAGTGTGCTTAAGAACTCTGTACACCTCTAGCTGGGGACTTTAGCAAAGTTGAGTCACAATCTGAAAAGGTTCACCCAATTATGTGTCTGTGGCATTGATGTATCCGGTGGTAATACTGGAAAACAAAGTGCTTAGGGCCACGGCCAAGACTTATAAAGTAGCTGTGTTCAAGAATCAACAAACTGAACTAGGAGAATCAATAACACTATCTAAAATTCTAAGTTCCTATATATGCCAATCATTCTGAATTTCAAAGGATAAAGTAAGATGCCAAAACTGTTTAGAAGCAAAAAGCTACTAGCCCTGCTCATCTAATTAGGACTAAGCTTCATTGATATTGTGAGATTCATTGTATATTCTCTTCTTTTTATCCTATTTTGTTTTCAGTTGCTTGGGGACAAGCAACAATTTAAGTTTGGTGTTGTGATGAGCGGATAATTTATACGCTTTTTGGCATTATTTTTACATAGTTTTTAGTATGATCTAGTTAGTTTTTAGTATATTTTTATTAATTTTTAAGCAAAACTCACATTTCTGGACTTTACTATGAGTTTGTGTGTTTTTTTGTGATTTCAGGTATTTTCTGGCTGAAATTGAGGGACCTGAGCAAAAATTTGATTCAGAGGCTGACAAAGGACTACTGATGCTGTTGGATTCTGACCTCCCTGCACTCGAAATAAAATTTTTGGAGCTACAGAAGTTCAAATGGTGCTTTCTCAATTGCGTTGCAAAGTAGACATCCAGGGCTTTCCAGCAATATATAATAGTCCATACTTTTCCCGAGTTTAGATGACACAAACTGGCATTTAACGCCAGCTTTCTGCACTATTATGGCGTTAAACGCCAAAAAGAAGTTGCAAAGCAGAGTCAAACACCAGAAATAAGTTACAAACTGCCGTTTAACTCCAAGGAAGACCTCTATATGTGAAAGCTTCAATGCTCAGCCCAAGCACACACCAAGTGGGCCCGGAAGTGGATTTCTGCATCATTTACTTATTTTTGTAACCCTAGTAACTAGTTTGGTATAAATAGAACTTTTTACTATTGTATTTACATCTTTGGATTATCTTTTAATACTTTGATCATGTTTTAGAGGCTGGCCTCTCGGCCATGCCTGGACCTCTATCACTTATGTATTTTCAATGGTGGAGTTTCTACACACCAAAGATTAAGGGTGTGGAGCTCTACTGTTCCTCGAGTATTAATGGAATTACTACTGTTTTCTATTCAATTCATGCTTATTCTTATTCTAAGATATCCATTCGCACTTCAACCTGATGAATGTGATGATCTATGACACTCATCACTATTCTCACTTATGAACGCGTGCTTGACAAACACTTCCGTTCTACCTTCGAAAGCTAGAGTGTGTATCTCTTGGATTCTTGGTCTACGACGCATGGTTGCCTCTCCTAACAATAGAGCCTTCCATTCCGTGAGATCAGAGTCTTCGTGGTATAAGATAGAATCTATTGGCAGTATTTTTGAGATCTGGAAAGTCTAAACCTTGTCGGTGGTATTCCGAGTAGGATCTGGGATGGATGACTGTGACGAGCTTTAAACTCACGACTGTAGGGCGTGGTGACAGACGCAAAAGGATAGTAAATCCTATTCCTACATGATCAAGAACCAACAGCTGATTAGCCATGCGGGAAACCGTAGAAGACCTTTTTCACTGAGAGGATGGGAAGTAGCCATTGACAATGGTGACGCCCTACATACAGCTTACCATAGAAAGGAGTATGAAGGATTGGATGAAGGCGTTAGGAAAGTAGAGATTCAAAAGGAATGAGCCATCTCCATACACTTATCTGAAATTCCCACCAATTATTTACATAAGTATCTCTATCTTTATTTTGCGTTTTTTTATATTTTAATTATCAAAACTCCATAACCATTTGAATCTGCCTGACTGAGATTTACATGGTGACCATAGCTTGCTTCAAGCCGACAATCTCCGTGGGATCGACCCTTACTCACGTAAGGCTTATTACTTGGACGACCCAGTGCACTTGCTGGTTAGTTGTGCGAAGTTGTGAAAAAGTGTGATATTACAATTGTGCGTACCAAGTTGTTGGTACCATTGAGATCACAATTTCGTGCACAAGCTATATGGGTAAAGTAAGCTTTAAACAAAGATGGCCTCAATCATGCTCAATGCAATTCAAAACATCAATTGTTGGAAATAAAGAATCAAACAAAACCAAGATTACAATCATAGAAGAGACATATCACACAATGAATAAAATTAGTGATTAAAATGTGTAACCACTCTTTTAAAGCTAAAAAACTCACAAGGTATTTGTTCTTTACTCTTGTATTTTCCATAAAAATTATTCAAGCAAGTTTAAAAACAATTTTCCAAATTAATTCTTTAGGAAGCCCTTTTGTATGTATGTATGTTGTGATGGATGCAAATTTTTATGGAAATTAATTCTTGGAAATTTTTGTTGTTTTTCACCAAAATTATTTCCTATATGTATGTATGTTGTGATGGATGCAAATTTTTCAAAATTTCCTAGTTCTTTTCCTAATTTTCAATAATAAAAAAGTAACATGAACAATTAGGATCAAAATGAACTAGGCATATGCTATTCACATCATCCAATCACAATCCATATCTATACTATATACAATGCAAAAAAGCATACTGCAATAACTATGGATGAGCTAAGATGTATATATATACTGGAATAAAGTGCAATGCAACAATAAAAAACATTCCAAATATTTACATAAAACATAATAAAAAAGAATGCAAAAATAAATTGCAAAGTGTTCGGAACGGAAATTTACGCTCCAAAGAATGGTGAATCCTCCCCTACACTTAAGCGTTGCACAGTCCTCCGTGCATGAACACGATCCGGGGGGAATGTCTCTTAAGAGCTCCACCTTCGGTTGGTGGATGCGAGGACTTGGATTGTGGAGAAATCGCCAAGTCCAATGTATTCTTGGCATCTTCGTCCACTGTGTCCTCCTCCTCCCCCGGCTCTTCGCCTTCATGTTTCATCCTCGAAAGGAATGAATAAAGTATAATTAGAAATCATAGGGCAAGTAGTACAAAAAGGTAAAAAGGGGGGGGGACAAATACATTGAATACTTGGAGCTAAATGAAAACAAACAAACATTTAACTGAGGAAGTTTGCATAGTGGTTTGGCATGATAAAAATTAGCCATGTGTGCATTCCAATTAATCGCTCGGATGGAACACACACAACGGCCGGTTTAAATGGCATCCACACAATTAAAAAGTAAGCATGTGTTCCTCAATTAAATGGCCAAAGTTGCAAGCAATAGATGAGAATCAATTAAGGACAAGCAAACTTAGGCAACTACCACAAGAGTGAATTGAGTTTAGAAATTATTAGATATTAAAGTTGTGCAAGTGTAAGGGCAAAATTGATATAAAATGGCACAACAAACAATAACCAATGCGATGATGAAGAGAAGCTACCAATTCATCCTTAAGAATAAGGCAATAATCACATAGGAAGGTGCTTACTACAAAAAGTAACCATTCTTGATAAGATTCAAGTCAAGTCAACTCAAACAAATGCAAAGCATTAACAAGGAGCAAATACCTTGTAATGTAATTATATTGACTTTAAAACTATGATGAACAAGCAATTCCATTCAATTCACTAAATTCAATATGTACTTGTTAAAAATTGCACCAGATAAGAAGCAAAAAGTCAATTTCTAAATCAAATTGGTGCTAGTAACTCAAAGCGATGAACAAGTACATTATTGAAATTCCAATCCTAAAATAACAACATAATCATTCAAAAGTGCACAATTCTTAATTAGTATTGCATGGAAACTTGTCTCTCAACAGATCTCCCTTCGGCAAGTATACCGAATTATCATCAAGTAAAACTCACTATAGAGTGAGGTCGAATCCCACAAGGATTGATTGGTCAAGCAACTTTAGTTAGAAGAATATGCTAGTTGAACTAAACAGAATTTAGATTTAGATGCAGAAATTTAAATGACTAGAAAGTAAATAGCAGAAATTAAAGTGCAGAATCTTAAATGGGGAATTGGGGTAATGCTCGTAAAAGTAAATAGCAGAAATTAAAGAGAATGGGTAAGATCAGAAATGGGGAAATCATTGGGTTTAGGAGATGTTGCAATTCTCCGGATCAAGTTCATTCTCATCTCTTCCTCAATCAATGCATTCATTGATCTCCTTGGCAATCTTAAGTGATTGAATGCCAATTCCTTGGTAATCCAATCTCTCAAATCTTGATCAATAGCCAATTCCTTGGTCAATTGCTCATGAGAAGAGATGAAGTATGGTCACTGATTATACCACACACATTTCCCAATTCAAGTATTGGGGGGATTATAGTCACATATCCATCCCAACCCAAATTGGTCCATCATGAGAAAGCAATTCTAGCATGATCTCTTCATTCCTCTTCCAAGGTTCCGAAGAGATCCAATTATGGAGAGATTATTTTCCAAGATAACTAACCAATTGAATTAAGATTGAAAGCTTTCTAGTAAAATCAAGAGAAAAGATAGAAGAAGAAGAATGAAAACTAATATTGATCCATCAAATTACAGCAGAGCTCCCTAACCCAATGAAAGGGGTTTAGTTGTTCATAGCTATAGGAATAAAAAATGGCAGAAAAGAAGAATCCATGCTAGAAGTACAGAAAAGTAAATATGCAGAGAGTAGTTCTCCAAAGTGCCAAAGTAAAAGTCCTTAGCTAGTTCAAAACTAGTCCTATATATACTACTCTTCATGATCTTCTAGTGAGTTCTTCAAGTCTTGGATGTGGGCTTTGGACCTTGAGTTGAAGCAATTCTCATCTGTAGTGGGCCCATTTTGCAGAGAAATGTGAATTTAGGCGCAGGCACTTAGTGAGATTAATCGTGGAATGCATTTCTGGGTGCGAGAACCTTAGTGGCATTCACCTTTTCCACTAACGTTCCACCCTTATATGCCCACGTTATTCTCAACGTTAGAAGTCTTAACATGACTTATAACGTTCCTTCTCAATTCTTGGCCAACGTTAATGGGACTCACTTTTCCCATTAACGTTGGCTTGTGCCCCTTTTCACAAACGTTAATGGGAATCACTTTTCTCATTAACGTTGCTTGCCTTTTGTCCCCTACGTTAGGTCTCACGTTAGCTTAGCTAACGTAGCTCTTAACGTGGGCACCTATCACCTTCGAGAGCGTTAGTGACACTCACCTTTGTCACTAACGCTCTAATTGCCTTATGCCCCTACATTAGAACCCACGTTAACTAAGTTAACGTGGCTCTTAACGTAGTAATGAAGCCTTCTTCCAACGTTAGTGACAAAAGTGAGTGTCACTAATGTTGGCTCCTTGAACCCCACTCCACGTTAACTTTCACGTTAACAATCTTAACGTGAGAGTTAATGTAGGGAATGCAATTGATCCAACGTTAGTGACAAAAGTGAGTGTCACTAACGTTGGCCTTGTTGATCCTCATCCACGTTAGAGTTCACGTTAACTTAGTTAACGTGACTCTTAACGTGGGGCATTGCCTAGTTTCCCAACGTTAGTGGTGTTCACCTTTACCACTAAAGTTGAGGAGAAACGTTATTGGAGTTCACGTTTCTCATTAACGTGGAGTCCTCTTTTCCTTCTACGTTAGAACCCACGTTAACTTAGTTAACGTGGCTCTTAATGTAGGCTATGAATGGCTTCGCAGGCGTTATTGGTGATCACTTTTCTCATTAACATTGCAAGCCAATTGCCATCCCACGTTAGTAGTCACGTTAACTAAGTTAACGTGAATGCTAACGTGATTCTTCCATGCTTCATTTGTCCTGAAATCAAGCAATTAAAGTGCATCAAAGCTCTAGCCAAAATCATGAGATTATGCATCATTAAAATATCATGTAATTCTGGCAAAAATCTCATGAAATCATGCAAAATTCAAAATAGTTGTTTGAATGAAGGTGTAAGTGTATTTTCACCCAAAACTTGCCTTGTTTGCTAGGAAAATGCATGAAACTACCCTAAAACAGTAAAGAAAAGATCAGTGAAACTGGCCTAGATGCCTTGGCATCACAACACTAAACTTAAAGCTTGCTTGTCCCTAAGCAAGTACTGAAGCATAAGAAAAATGAAATAAAAGAGCAGGAAGAAAAGATGGGAATAGCATTCATGGTTCATGGAGTTTCATGCATAGCAACTTAGGTTCTTTCCTTGTAGATTTCAAGCCTTTATCAAATCCCTAGTCACTCTCTTAATTGCATCCCTTAAGGCTTCTTTCTTATTGATCCTTCTCTTTAAGCTTATTACATTTTTCTTTTGGGTAAGTGCTCTGTAAGAGGGCGACTTTTTATGATAAGCTTTCAGCCAACACTTCCAAACCAGTTGGTTTTAAGGTGCTAGGTGTTAAGACACCCCTAAGGACTTACTCCCTCAAGTCTCTTTCCTTCATACATACACACCTCAGGCACATGGTTTGTTATTCTTTCTTTTTTGAGACCTTGGTGTCCAGCACCTCTTTGGGTTACTAAGTGCTCTGTAACAAGGGTTACTCTTGATAGTGGACTTTCAGCTGATAATTCCGGATTAGTTAATCCAAGTTACCAAGTGATAAGGCACCCCTAAGAGCTTATTCATCCAAGTATATCCCTTGTACATAAACACCACAGACACATGCCTCAGTTTCAAAACCCTTGGTGCCTAGCATTGTTCCTTTTTGTGTTCCCTTTCTTATTTTCACTTGTATTACTCTTTTTCTTTTCTTGTTGGGATCTTATTATTTAGCTAGCCTCAAGGGATGTGTCTCAAACTTATGACTTAGGATGGATAGTTTCTTTCTTTCCTTTTTTGGTGAACCAACTTAGCTTACTAATCATCCTACCACAAACACTTAGAATGCACTTCACAAAATGACTCCATTCTTGTTTTTTCCATAACATTTTCTTTTTGATTAACTTAAAGAGACAAGCATACAAGTAAGAAAGGTGCAAGTGAACATTCAAGACATTAGGCTCAATAACATAGACTTAAACAATGAAACTTAAATGCATAATTGAAAATCCTAAGCTACCATGGAAGCATGTTCTATTTCATACATGATTTTCCTTATTTAAAGCTTTGAAAAGGGAAGTAAACTAAGAAGAAACTTCACCACCTTTCACTTGTTGGTCTGCTCATTCTCTTCTGCTCCCTTGCCATTTTTAAATTCGCTTTGTCCACTTGTGCTTCCTCTCATCCGATTTGCTCTAGCTAATTTCCAATCATCTAATGCCTTCCTTACCGATTCATGACTTTGTTCAACCCTTTCGCGCTCCACTCGTGCTAATTCATCCTTTACATCTTCATATTTTGTGATTCCTGGATGCAAATTAGGCAATTGTCCGACTAGATATCCAAGCCTGGCTTGGGTATTCACATGGTATCCAGTCTCACTCATGTAGACTCCTTCCGAGAATATTTTAAGTTCATCGAGAAGATCTGCTTGTTCTCTTTGTTTCCTATGCATCTCATGAATGTGAACTCCTTGATGTGCTTGGATGTTGATTAGCCTTTGGATGGCTTCTTGTTGTTGATCATGTTTCTGATTCAGATTGTGGAAGGATTCACTCCATTGTCTTCCTTGCTCCAATTGCTGATCCATCAGTTATTTTTGCCATTCCCCTTGTTGATTCATCCATCTGGAAAGTGACTCTTCATGGCGATCCCTTGATTGTATTTGGAGTTCCCTTTGCGCCTCTTGGTTTTCCATGCATTGTCTAGATAAAACATCAATAGCCTCTTGCAATTGGTGTATGCTTAAGGTGGCTGGGGGTTGCTCTTGTGGAGGTTGTTCTTCTTCAGTTTGAAGGGCTGGCCTCTTTCGTCTCTTCCGTGGAGGTAGTGGAGCTGCAGCTGCATGCATCCGATGGTAAGTGATTGGAAGACCAACCGTTACCCACACGGGGTCCGCATCCTCGAATATCACCCTGGCTAGTCTGCAAAGAAGAAAAATAGTGCTGGGATAACCTAACTTTCCTCCCAAATCACTTTTCTCAGCAAACTTCCGAATGCCTTGGGATATGATTTCATGAACCTTGATCTCTCCTCCTTTCATTATACATTGTAACATCATTGCTCTCTTGAGATTTACCTCTGAGTTATCTCCGGCTGGGAGGATGGATCTCCTTACAATTTTGAATTAACCTTTAGCCTCTCGGAGGAGATCTCCTCTTTTTTTTTTTTTTTGAAGCAACTCAACTACTTGTTAAGCTTCTCAAGCATGCACATCAGCACACCAAACTTGTTTGTGATCCTATGGTACAACAAGTTTGGGACATAAATCTTTCTCAATAAGTATGTTCAAACCTCAATTGATGTGTTTGAACACCAAACTTATCATGTACTATACGTTGCATGTGGAGGAACTTTATATTAGTTGTCCAAGTTAGATTGAAATTCCATGGAAATTGTTTTGTTGCTCTTGTTAGAAATTTATGATAGAGAGAGTTATAGAACATGGGTTGCCTCCCATGAAGCGCTTCTTTAGCATCACTAGCTTGACGTTTGGTTCTTTGTCAAGGTGGTTGATAGTGCTTGAAGTCCTCTCCTCTTGCAGTGAATCTATATCCGTTAGCTTTGTTGACGAGCTCCATATGCTCTAAGGATAAGATTTTATTGATAGTATACATAGGAGGTAGCTGAGATGGAATAGTGGGCAGGTGAGGTGGTATAAATAGAAAGTATGTAGAAATAACTTCATCACCTGGTGAGAAATTGTCTGTAGGAATTTTCTTATTTCTACATCCCTTTGGAATTCTTTTCCTTATTTCCATTGATGTTTTCTTGTTTTCTTTGGATTCTTTCTCCAGGGGAATCTTGTTATTGGTCCTGCATGACTCTGGTGGGTCTGGTTCCTCTTGGATCACCTTTGAACATGGTTCTTCTTGACTATGTGGCTTCTCAACCAATGGGGCTTCCAATTATGTTGTTTATGCTTCCTCGTTTGGCTCTTCTATCATCTTATTGTCTTTGTGATCTGCTCCTTGTGAGAGGTTGAAAACATTGAAAGCGAGCTGCTCATCATGTATTCTCAGCACTAACTCTCCTCGTTCTACATCTATGAGTGCTCTAGTTGTAGCTAGAAAGGGTCTTCCCAGAATGATGGGGTGAATAGGATTCTCATCCATTTCCAAAACAACAAAATCTGTGGGAAGATAGTAGCTCCCAACCTTCACTAGCACATTTTCAACTACTCCTACTGCTTGTTTTTGGGTTTTGTCCGCCAATCTGATAATTACATCAGTAGGAGTTAGTTCATTGATTTGGAGCTTCTTCATGAGAGAGAGAGGCATTAAGTTGATGCTTGCTCCCAAGTCACAAAGTCCTTTGTCAATCCTTGTTTCTCCTATGGCACAAGGAATGTGGAAGCTTCCTGGATCCTCCTTCTTTGTGGGTGGTCCTGGTTGAATGAGAGCACTACAATCTCTGTTCATCTTGATTGTTTGTCCACCCTTCAATGGACTTTTTCTGGCTAGTAGCTCTTTTATATACTTGATGTAGAAGGGCATCTGTTGGAGGGCTTTAATGAAGGGTATATTTACATCTAAAGATGCAAACATATCAAGAAACCTTGAGTACATTCTCCCTGCTACACCACCTTTAAGCCTGTGGGGAAAGGGTGCATATAGGTTCTGTTCATACCCTGACCGAGCTCTCCTAAACTCGGCCACCCCACCAAAGGTCCGACCTCGTCCTAAAGGCCCACACCTGAGGTCGGACCTCGGACCAATAGAGGGAAAAGGCCCATCAAGAGGAGCGAAGCCCAAAACCTAAAGGCCGAAAAGGCCTAGGAAAAGGCGGTTCCACAGAGATAACGATAAAACTCCCAAAAGATAAGATAAGATAAGAATATCTTATCCAGGGATGATCACAGCCAACTACTATAAATACACTGGAGCACCCAGGTATAACTCATACTCTAATTCTACTTGATATCTGCTTGGACCCATGCTAACTTAAGCATCGGAGTGTCATTGCAGGTACAACCCCCCGCCGTTCAGCACACCAAGCTCGGGTCACAGACCCCCACCTCGGGCCTTGCCAGACGACCGAGCTGCACGTTTCAGGTAACCCTCGGAACATTGGCGCCGTTGCCGGGGAACCTGGAAGTCATCCATGGCGGACGACCCTCCCGACAATAACCACGCTACATCAGAACAAGAAGAGGAAGTTGACACCGGAGAACGGCCGGACAGCCCTCTATCACCACGCACTCCAGGGGGAAACAAACAGAATCGCCCAAAGACATCACTCCTAGACAAAGATCCACAAAATCCCGAAAAAGAAAAGAGTTCGGAGATTCTGGAAACAGTTCGGGCACAACAAGACCGGCTGAAACAACTCGAAGAGGACATAAAAAAGCAGAAGGAAACTGAACAAGATCTGAGAAGGGAGGCTCGCAAGCGCAGAGAATTAGAAGAAAAACTACGAAAGATAGAAGCCAACCTGAAGAATCGGACGGAACGCGGCACCACCCCCGAAGGCAATCATGACCCCTTTACGCAAGAGATCATGAAAGAAAAGGTACCGCGAAACTTCAAACCACCCGATATGGACCTCTACGACGGCACCACCGATCCAAGTCACCACCTCAGCAACTTCAGGAGCAGAATGTACCTAGTCGACGCCTCCGACGCGATTCGATGCAAAGCCTTCCCTACCACTCTCACCAAGTCGGCCATGAAGTGGTTCGACAACCTACCACCAGGATCAATCTCCAGCTTTGAGGACCTAACCAAAAAATTCCTAACAAGGTTCTCTATTCAAAAGGACAAGGCAAAACACGCCCCCAGCCTACTCGGGATCAAGCAAGGCAACCAAGAAACTCTCCGAGAATACATGGAGCGATTCAACAAAGCCTGCCTGGACATACAACACCTGCCCACTGAAGCAGCCATCATGGGACTAGCAAACGGCCTAAAAGAAGGACCGTTCAGCCAATCCCTATCCAAACGGTACCCGACCTCCTTATACGAGGTGCAAGAGCGGGCAGGAAAATATATCAACATGGAGGAAACCTCCCAGCTAAGAGACTCTTCCAGGAAAGAGTCAACCCACTCATTCCGAGATCGAGATCGGGAACAGAAAAAGAAAGAAGAATCCAGCTCGGACAAGCCGCGGAAGTACCACAGCTACACTCCACTCCGAGTCTCCCTGGTAGACGTCTACAGAGAAGTATGCCACACCGAGAAGATCCCACCACCCAGACCTCTGAAGCACAAAAGAGCAGGAAGAGATCGGTCCGAGTACTGTGAATATCACAGACTCTACGGTCATTCTACTAACGACTGCCACGACCTAAAGAATGTTATAGAAAAGCTAGCCAGAGAGGGAAAACTCGACAGATACATAGCTGAGAAAGGAGAAGAAACCAGGAAGAGAAGGCGGGGAGATAACGAAGATCGGGCCGAACAAACACGAACCCCAGAAAGGCACATACACATGATAAACGGAGGTTTCGCAGGCGGAGGGACATCCAGATCCTCACGAAAGAGACACCTCAAAGAGGTCTACCACGTCCGAGAAAACGGCCCCTTACCCGAGTTACCTACTATCTCCTTTACCCGAGAAGACGCTCTTGGAATAATACCCGGACACGACGATCCTATGGTGATCACCATCATCCTAGCAAACGCCAACCTACACCGAACCTTGATCGACCAAGGAAGTTCGGCAGATATCCTATTCAAAACAGCCTTCGACAAGCTCGGACTTGAAGAAAAAGAGCTAAAAGCCTATCCCACCGACCTGTTTGGACTAGGAGATACCCCGATCCGTCCCTTGGGATACATCTCGTTACACACTACCTTTGGAAAGGGCGAACAAACCAAAACATTAAATATCGACTACATTGTAGTCAACGTCACTTCGGCATACAACGCCCTCATCGGACGACCAACCTTAAACAGACTAGCAGCTATAGTCTCGACCCCACACCTCTGTATGAAGTTCCCTACCGCAAAGGGGATCGCTACCCTAAAAGGCGACCAAAAACTAGCACGACGATGCTACAACGAAAGTCTAAGCCTAAAAGGGAAAGAGGTCAACACAATAGAGCTCGGGCGAGTCCAGGCCCGAGAAGATCTTCGGCCACAACCAGAAGGAGAAACCGAAAAGATCCAAATCGGGAACACACCCGAGAAAGTAACAAACGTAGGGGCAAACCTCGAAGCAGGCCTAAAGGAGGAACTCACAACCCTCTTAAGGGAGAATTCCGACCTCTTCGCCTGGAAAGCCTCCGATATGCCAAGCATAAGCCCCGACCTAATGTGCCATAAGCTATCAGTATACCCGGGATCCCGACCTGTCCAACAAAGACGCAGGAAGCTCGGGCCCGAACGCATGCAAGCAATAGAAGAACAAGTACAAGCACTACTAGATGCAGGGTTCATTAGGGAAGTAAAATACCCCCTATGGCTCGCAAATGTGGTCCTAGTAAAGAAGCCCAATGGAAAATGGAGGATGTGCGTCGACTACACGGATCTCAACAAAGCCTGCCCCAAAGATCCATATCCACTACCAAACATCGACGCCTTAGTCGATGCAGCTTCGGGCTACAGATACCTCTCCTTCATGGATGCATACTCGGGATACAATCAAATCCCGATGTATGGACCCGACCAAGAAAAGACCTCGTTCATAACCCCAAAGGCAAACTACTGCTACATAGTAATGCCCTTCGGGCTGAAGAACGCAGGGGCAACCTACCAGAGACTAATGAACAAAGTATTCTCAGAACACATCGGGCTACAGCTAGAGGTGTACGTCGACGACATGCTGGTAAAGACACAAGAAGACAAAAACTTGGTGGCCGACCTCAGCAGTATCTTCGACACCCTCAGGAAACACAACATGAGACTTAACCCGACAAAGTGCACCTTTGCCGCGGAAGCCGGAAAATTCTTAGGCTTCATGCTGACTCAAAGAGGCATCGAAGCAAACCCGGACAAATGCCAAGCAATACTCAATATGAAAAGCCCGACGTGTGTCAAAGAAGTACAACAACTGAATGGAAGGCTAGCCGCCCTATCAAGATTCTTGGCAGGATCAGCGATAAGATCACTACCTCTCTACTCACTCCTAAAGAAAGGGAAACCCTTCTCATGGACCCCGGAGTGCGAAAAGGCCTTCCAAGAATTCAAGGAATTCCTCGGGCAGCCACCAATCCTAACCCGACCTCTAAAAGGGGAAGAGCTCGTGCTATACCTCTCGGTCGGACATCGGGCAGTCGCCTCGGCGCTAATACGAGAAAATGAACAGGGGCAACACCCCATATACTTCGTAAGCAAAGCGCTACAAGGGGCCGAATTAAACTATCAGAAAATAGAGAAATTCGCCTATGCACTAGTATTCACAGCTCGAAGACTCCGCCCCTACTTTCAAGCCCACACCATCAAAGTCCGGACAAACCAACCCATGAGACACATCCTACAGAAGACAGACATGGCAGGACGAATCCTACGATGGGCGGTGGAACTGTCCGAGTTCGACCTCCACTATGAAGCCCGGACTGCTGTAAGATCTCAATATCTAGCCGACTTCGTCGCGGAATACACTGAGACCCCAGGAACCCCACTCTCATGGAATCTGTATGTCGACGGGTCCTCAAACAAAACAGGAAGCGGAGCCGGTGCTATACTCGAAAGCGATCAAGGAACACGGATAGAGCTATCCCTAAAATTCGAGTTCCAGGCCTCAAACAACCAAGCTGAATACGAGGCCCTACTAGCAGGACTAAAGCTAGCCGAAGAGGTCGGAGCCAAGAGAATCACGATCTTCAGTGACTCCCAGGTCGTTACCTCACAAGTAAATGGAAGCTACCAGGCCAAAGACCCTACTATGAAAAAATACCTGGACCAAACACAGGCGCAATTACGACACTTCCCGGAAATACAAATCCAGCACATACCACGGGAGCAAAATGCTAGGGCAGACGCCCTCTCAAAACTTGCTAGCACCAAGCCCGGAGGGAACAACAGAAGTCTCCTCCAAGAAACTCTACAATCTCCGTCCGTGTTAAGGGAAGAAGAAATACTAAACATATCCGACCAACAACAAGGATGGATGACCCCCATACTCAGCTACCTGAAGTCGGGAACTCTCCCCGCCGAAAGAAGAGAAGCTAAAAGGCTTACAAAGGATGCCCAGAATTATACACTAATCCACGACGTATTATACAGAAGAGGATTCTCAAACCCCTCCTGAGGTGCGTCCCGACCTCAGAAACAAAGAGCGTCCTCGAAGAAGTCCACGAAGGCATGTGTGGGAACCATCTCGGAGCTCGGGCCCTATCCAAGAAAATAGTCAGAGCCGGACTCTACTGGCCGACCTTGCAAAGAGACGCAGCGGAGTTTGTGAAAATATGCCCCCCCTGCCAAAAGCATGCCAATTTTCACAAAGCACCACCCGAAGACCTCATAAGCATCACTGCACCATGGCCCTTCGCAAAGTGGGGACTCGACCTGCTCGGCCCGTTCCCGCAAGGACCGGGGCAAGTCAAATACCTCATAGTAGGGGTCGACTACTTCACAAAGTGGATCGAAGCTGAACCCTTAGCCACTATTACGGCTCAGAAAAGCCGTAAATTCCTATACAAAAACATTGTCACGAGGTTCGGAGTCCCCTACTCCATCACAACGGACAATGGAACACAGTTCACAGACACAAGTTTTCAGAACTTAGTGGCCGAGTTAAAAATCAAACAGCAGTTCACGTCGGTCGAACACCCACAAGCCAATGGACAAGCAGAGGCTGCAAATAAAGTCATCTTGGCCGGATTAAAACGAAGACTCCAAGAGGCCAAAGGGGCATGGGCCGACGAACTCCCCCAGGTATTATGGGCATATCGGACAACCCCACACTCTACAACGGGAGAATCCCCATTCCGACTAGCTTACGGAATGGAAGCAATGATTCCCGTCGAAATAGACGAAGGATCACCCAGAGCCATCTTCTACAACGAAGAAGGCAACACTCAGGCACAAAGGGAAGAACTCGACCTCCTCCTCGAAGTCCGAGAAAGAACCCGAATCAGAGAAGAAGCCTTAAAACGGCGAACGGCCCTCAGATACAACCAAAAGGTAATAAAGCGAAGCTTCTCCACTCACGACCTGATTTTAATCCGAAATGACATCGGAACACAAAAGTCGGGAGAAGGAAAACTAGCCGCAAATTGGAAGGGGCCCTACAAGGTAACAGAAGTCTTAGGGACAGGCTACTACAAGATCTCCGACCTAGAAGGCAATGAGCTGCCCAGAGCCTGGCACGCCTGTAACCTAAGACGGTACTACAGCTAGAAAAACTTAACCCGAGGTGTACTCTTTTTCCCTACGAGGGTTTTTTAACGAGACACCCGGTTAAGTAGGACACCCGACCTAGTCAATGGGGTAAACACTTTGTAAATACTCTTCTTTTTTAAATACTAATCAAATTTCTTTATTTTCTCTTCTTCGTGATGAAGCATATCCTAGAAAAGTACCCCACCAAGGCGCATTAATTTATGCTCGGCAAAACGCAAAAAATCATTTGCCAAAGGCCATACAAGGTCGGCAAAGATAAAGCGACGAGGTTCAAATTAATGTGAGAAGTTATAAAAGTAACTCTGAAATGGCTCGAAAAAGCCGAAAAGAAAAGAAGTTACAAAAATAACTTAAAAAAGGCCGACCAAACGAACGAAGTCGGACCTGACTAAAGGAGGTACTCAAGGATCCCGAAGTCCGAGAACAAACTCGGACCCAAGAAAGAAGCCTTAAAACGGCAAAGAACTAGGACTTCGAGAAAACGCTAGCTAAAAAGTTGTTACCCAAAAACAACTAAAAAGCAAAAAAGCGAAAACGAGAAGTCACAACGCTAGCTAAAAAGTTGTTACCCAAAAACAACTAAAAGGCAAAAAAGCGAAAACAAGAAGTCACAACGCTAGCTAAAAAGTTGTTACCCAAAAACAACTAAAAAGCAAAAAAGCGAAAACGAGAAGTCAAAACGCTAGCTAAAAAGTTGTTACCCAAAAACAACTAAAAAGCAAAAAAGCGAAGACAAGAAGTCACAACGCTAGCTAAAAAGTTGTTACCCAAAAACAACTAAAAAGCAAAAAAGCGAAGACAAGAAGTCACAACGCTAGCTAAAAAGTTGTTACCCAAAAACAACTAAAAAGCAAAAAAGCGAAGACAAGAAGTCACAACGCTAACTAAAAAGTTGTTACCCAAAAACAACTAAAAAGCAAAAAAGCGAAGACAAGAAGTCACAACGCTAGCTAAAAAGTTGTTACCCAAAAAAAACAACTAAAAAGCAAAAAAACGCGGACAAAGCTACAAATCTCAAAGCGCTAGCCAAAAAGTTGTTATCCAAAAACAAACTAGAAGGCATAAAAGCGGAACGAAAAAGCCAAAACACAAAAGCATGGCATAATAAAGCTACAGAATAGCTAAAGTAAAAAAGATGTCCAAAATGTTTGCAGAACACATCCAAAAAACAAAGAAACCCACAGGCCGGGCCAACCACCAAAAAGATCACAAAGGATCAAGGACCTTCCCGGTCTCCACATCAACAGAAGGCTCCGGAGGGACCATCGAAATCGGGACCGCAGGAACAGCACCATCCCCCCGGCTTGGAACCTCCATACCAGATCTATCCTCAGCCAAAGGGGAAGTCGGGTTCACAACCGGAACCTCGGGATCGGACGCTGGAGCCTGGGGATCGGACACCGGAACCTCATCCTCGGCAGGAGCAGGAACAATCTTTCCCTCCACAACCATGTTATCAGTACTGAATAGGCTCAAATCCAGGTCGGGAGCAAGAACCTGGACCTGATCCCTCAAGTTCACAAACATAGCATCCATACCCTTGGCCACATTATCCTCCAGCTCATAAAAATCATCCCGAGCTGACTGCAACTTCTCCTTCGTCTCCAAAAGCTCAGCATACAGCTTAGTGTAGTTCTCCGTCGCCACCCTCGCCATCTCCTCAGACGTCTTCGCCGCCGCCACAGCCGCGGTAGCCCTAGTCTTCTCTTCCTCCAAAGACTCCTCCAGCTCGGCAATCCTAGCATCCTTCAGCTGACTAACCTTATCAAGCTCGGACCGAGCCTTCTCAAGTCGGGAACTGGTCGCCCCAAGGGGAGCTTTCTTGAACTCCCGAGCAATAGCGGCATGAAGGCTAGCCATCCGAACACAGCTCCGCGCCATATACTGAAAGTGATGCTCCATAGACGCATCATCAGTAGAAATATAGGTTTGGGGGAGAATGTGCTGCTCAACCCAACCAAGAGCGTCAAAATCCTTGTCATTAAAGCCGGCAAGCTCTCGGGAGGTCTTCTGTTTCTTGGGGGGAGGACCCAAAGTCGAGGACGGAGAAAGCTGACCGGGTCCGGAGGACGGAGGATCCTGAGTTATAGCTCGGAATTGAGGGGTAGGAATGGTCTTCGACCGAGTCTGAACACCTATGGTAGTCTTCTGTGGAGAAGGTCGGGCAGAAGCCTCAGCCTCAATATTCCGAGCTGCAGCGGACTTTTTCGACCGACGAAGAAACTTCATAGAATCAGCCTGAGAAGACATCTCTGCAGAAACAAAAGAAAAAGACTATCACAAACAGAAAAACCATAACGAAGCCAAAATACGAAAAAGGAAATCTCAAAGAGAGGTCGGGAACTACCTAACTCGGAACGGAGAAGGCTTGGATCTCCCAACATTTTCTTCGTATCCAAGTGAGGCGCCCGACCCCATAGACTGCTCAACACACCAACAAAAGCCTGTTCCACCTCATCTAAACTCTCGAAAGTGTACTTAACCGACACTACATTCTCCTGCCAGCAAAGAGGAAAAGAAGGCTCCCCACTCTCATCTAGAAAGAAAGGTCGAACATCTCCAGCAGCCCGGACCTTGAAATAGTAGTTCTTAAAATCATGAAAAGACTCATCATACAAGGTACAAAACTTCTTTCCGGCGGTTGCCCTAAAGGAAACCCAAGACACCTTCCCTCCACCCGACCCCGGCTTCGTCAACACAAACAAATAAGAAAAAAGGGAAACAGAAGGGGAGACACCCAAAATCTGACACAGAAGTTGGAACAGCTTTAAAAATGCCCAGGAGTTAGGATGGAGCTGCGAAGGGGCAAGATTACAAGACCAAAGGACCTCGGATTCTAAGTCGGTGAAAGGAAGTCGGACACCTAGCTTAGAAAAGAAACAATCGTAAGCATAGAAGAAAAGTTTCTCGGAACTCTCTAAAGGCGGGAAACATACCCTCTCCTCGGACTCCGGGGCTACTAGCTCATAATCTCGCTCAGACTCCCTGTTCTCACAAATACTACACTCCCTACGGAACCTAATCAAGTACTCAGAATCTACAACAGACGGGACCCTTAGAGGAGCAGGATCTACCCAACCTAGACCACTCGGAATCTTGGTCGACATTGCTTGAAATACCTTTCGAGACATAAAAAATCTTGCCTACAAAGAAAGAATACAACAGCAAGGCAAAAATCACACAAAGGCAGAAAAAACCCATTTCAGCAGAAACAAGAAAATAAAGTTCTTTTAAGAAAAATACAGCAAACAGGCAAAGTAATCAGAGAAAAGAGCCCCCACCACACAACATGCAAACAAACAGTGGCGGCACCTCTTTCCGGGGCAACCCAAACATAGAAGAAAAAGAAACAGAAGCACACGTACACAACAAAAGTGAAAGACAAACCTGGAAAGAAAGGAAAGAAGACGGCGAGCTCCAAACGCAAAGAGAGCAAGAACGGCGGCGAAGAAGAAACTCCGAAAAAACGCACAGAAAGAACCGGAGAAGATGAACAGAGAGAGAGAAGGAAGGTGCTCGAAAGAGAGGTGGTGAAAAAACTCAGAAAAGGGAAAGGAATAAACGAAGAAAATGAGGAAAGGGGCAAATAAATAATGCCTTCACGGAGCACCGCGCGGAAATCGAGGAAGAAACGGTAACAAGCAATAAATGCTGAAACGACCATTTTCAAATTTTGAAACTACTATGCCCGAGCTCGACCTCTCAAAAGGACGAACTCGGGCAGGGGCACTGTTCATACCCTGACCGAGCTCTCCTAAACTCGGCCACCCCACCAAAGGTCCGACCTCGTCCTAAAGGCCCACACCTGAGGTCGGACCTCGGACCAATAGAGGGAAAAGGCCCATCAAGAGGAGCGAAGCCCAAAACCTAAAGGCCGAAAAGGCCTAGGAAAAGGCGGTTCCACAGAGATAAAGATAAAACTCCCAAAAGATAAGATAAGATAAGAATATCTTATCCAGGGATGATCACAGCCAACTACTATAAATACACTGGAGCACCCAGGTATAACTCATACTCTAATTCTACTTGATATCTGCTTGGACCCATGCTAACTTAAGCATCGGAGTGTCATTGCAGGTACAACCCCCCGCCGTTCAGCACACCAAGCTCGGGTCACAGACCCCCACCTCGGGCCTTGCCAGACGACCGAGCTGCACGTTTCAGGTAACCCTCGGAACAGGTTCAATGCCTCCTTTTTCTTTAGCTCTTCCTTGGATGTGAGTGGAGTTACACAGCTTCCTTCCTCTTGTTTTTCCTGTTGGTGATTTTGGAGGTGTTCTACTTCCATTCATACTTCCCTCATCACTTGTGGTTATCATTTTGCATTCTTCCCATCTCACTTTCTTTGGTTCTCCTCTTGGATTCTTCTCTGTATCACTAGGGAATCCATCAGTGGGTTTGGGAATTTGTTGAGATAGATAGCCTACTTGTGACTCCAATCTCTTGATGTTTTCTCCTTGATTCTTGATGTTGGCTCACACTTCTTCCTTAAACACCTTGTTGTCTTGGACTTCTCTGCACATGTTTTCAAGTAGAGCCTCAATCTTTGAAAGCCTATCATCTGTGGATGATGGTGGGTTGAGATTAGGTGGTTGAGAAGGTTGGTTATATGGATGTTGGTAATATCTTTGTGAGGTGTTTTGATGGGTGGCATTGTTGTTGGAGTTGAAGTTGGAACGTCTCGGATCTTGTCCTTGGTCTTGTTGGTTTCCCCATCCAAAGTTGTGGTTATTTCTCCATCCAGAGTTGTATGTTTTAGAGTATGGATCATGGACTTGTCTAGATGAATTTCCCACATAGTTGGCTTGCTCCCAATCACCTTCTTCTCCTATGTTTACTCCTTCATGAGTTGGTGATGAGGTGATGGCTGCTGCAACTTAGTTCTCTTCCACCTTCTTGGTAAGATCTGCTAGCTGCTTGGTGATCATCTTGTTTTGGGCTAACAGTGCATCCATGTGGTTCAGCTCCATTACTCCTCTAGTGTTACTTCTTTCAGAGGCATAGAAGTAGTCATTCTCAGCAACTGTTTCAATGACATCTATGGCTTCTTCAATGGTTTTCTTCTTGTTTAAAGAACCTCCTGATGAATGATCTACAGCCTTCTTTGACTCATAGGAAAGACCTTCATAGAAGATGTGAAGTTGAACCCACTCATTAAACATCTATGGTGGGCATCTCCTTGTCAAGTCTTTGAATCTCTCCCATGCTTCATAAAGTGTCTCACCATCTAGTTGCCTGAAAGTCTGCACCTCAGTTCTTAGCCTATTAATCTTTTGAGGAGGATAAAATCTTGTTAAAAACTTGTTCACTACCTCCTCCCAATCTGTCAGGCTTTCTTTTGGGAAGGATTCAAGCCACTTTGTTGCCTTGTCCTTGAGTGAAAAGGGGAACAAGAGCAACCTATAGACATCCGGGTGGACTCCATTTTTCTTCACTGTGTCACAAATCCTCAAGAAGGTGGTCAAGTGTTGGTTAGGGTCTTCTTGAGCACCTCCTCCAAATGAGCAATTATTTTGCACCAAAGTGATGAGCTGAGGTTTTAGCTCAAAATTGTTGGCATGAATGGTGGGTTTCTGAATGCTGCTTCCACAGTTTCCTGGATTAGGATTGATATAGGATCCTAAGAACCTCCTTTCATGCCCAACCCGGTTTGCATGGCCTTCTCTGGCATGATTATGAGCTTCTTCTTCATGATTGTTCTCCAAATTCTCTTCCATGTTGGGTTCAAAATACTCTTCCTCTTCCTCAGCACCAACAATTCTTTTTCCTCTTGTTTCCCTTTTTCGTCTCCAAAGGGTTCTCTCAGACTCTGAATCAAAGGATGTTGAGATTCCTTCTCTTCTCCCTGTCATACAACAAACAGAATGCACAACAGGAGATATAGTGAAGACAATTTTTGTTAGAATGACTGTTAGTGTGAGTGATGCAATTTATCAAACAGTCAGTGGGTTAGTGAGCTGAATTATGATAAACTAAGAAAAGAGAACAGAAATTAGAGAGGGAATAGGGGGTGAGGAAGAAATTAAAAGCAAACTAAGGTAAATTACTGAATATAGAAAAGAATAACAAAAAGAAAAAAAATGCTCAATCTAGTGATCTTCTAGCTTAATCATTGTTGATTCAAAATCAATCCCCGGCAACGGCGCCATAAACTTGATGCATGGAAACTTGTCTCTCAACAAATCTCCCTTCGGCAAGTATACCGAATTATCGTCAAGTAAAACTCACTACAGAGTGAGGTTGAATCCCACAAGGATTGATTGGTCAAGCAACTTTAGTTAGAAGAATATGCTAGTTGAACTAAACAGAATTTAGATTTAGATGCAGAAATTTAAATGACTAGAAAGTAAATAGCAGAAATTAAAGTGCAGAATCTTAAATGGGGAATTGGGGTAATGCTCGTAAAAGTAAATAGCAGAAATTAAAGAGAATGGGTAAGATCAGAAATGGGGAAATCATTGGGTTTAGGAGATGTTGCAATTCTCCGGATCAAGTTTATTCTCATCTCTTCCTCAATCAATGCATTCATTGATCTCCTTGGCAATCTTAAGTGATTGAATGCCAATTCCTTGGTAATCCAATCTCTCAAATCTTGATCAATAGCCAATTCCTTGGACAATTGCTCATGAGAAGAGATGAAGTATGGTCACTGATTATACCACACACATTTCCCAATTCAAGTATTGGGGGGATTATAGTCACATATCCATCCCAACCCAAATTGGTCCATCATGAGAAAGCAATTCTAGCATGATCTCTTCATTCCTCTTCCAAGGTTCCGAAGAGATCCAATTATGGAGAGATTATTTTCCAAGATAACTAACCAATTGAATTAAGATTGAAAGCTTTCTAGTAAAATCAAGAGAAAAGATAGAAGAAGAAGAATGAAAACTAATATTGATCCATCAAATTATAGCAGAGCTCCCTAACCCAATGAAAGGGGTTTAGTTGTTCATAGCTATAGGAATAAAAAATGGCAGAAAAGAAGAATCCATGCTAGAAGTACAGAAAAGTAAATATGCAGAGAGTAGTTCTCCAAAGTGCCAAAGTAAAAGTCCTTAGCTAGTTCAAAACTAGTCCTATATATACTACTCTTCATGATCTTCTAGTGAGTTCTTCAAGTCTTGGATGTGGGCTTTGGACCTTGAGTTGAAGCAATTCTCATCTGTAGTGGGCCCATTTTGCAGAGAAATGTGAATTTAGGCACAGGCACTTAGTGAGATTAATCGTGGAATGCATTTCTGGGTGTGAGAACCTTAGTGGCATTCACCTTTTCCACTAACGTTCCACCCTTATATGCCCACGTTATTCTCAACGTTAGAAGTCTTAACATGACTTATAACGTTCCTTCTCAATTCTTGGCCAACGTTAATGGGACTCACTTTTCCCATTAACGTTGGCTTGTGCCCCTTTTCACAAACGTTAATGGAAATCACTTTTCTCATTAACGTTGCTTGCCTTTTGTCCCCTACGTTAGGTCTCACGTTAGCTTAGCTAACGTAGCTCTTAACGTGGGCACCTATCACCTTCGAGAGCGTTAGTGACACTCACCTTTGTCACTAACACTCTAATTGCCTTATGCCCCTACGTTAGAACCCACGTTAACTAAGTTAACGTGGCTCTTAACGTAGTAATGAAGCCTTCTTCCAATGTTAGTGACAAAAGTGAGTGTCACTAATGTTGGCTCCTTGAACCCCACTCCACGTTAACTTTCACGTTAACAATCTTAACGTGAGAGTTAACGTAGGGAATGCAATTGATCCAACGTTAGTGACAAAAGTGAGTGTCACTAACGTTGGCCTTGTTGATCCTCATCCACGTTAGAGTTCACGTTAACTTAGTTAATGTGACTCTTAACGTGGGGCATTGCCTAGTTTCCCAACGTTAGTGGTGTTCACTTTTACCACTAACATTGAGGAGAAACGTTATTGGAGTTCACGTTTCTCATTAACATGGAGTCCTCTTTTCCTTCTACGTTAGAACCCACGTTAACTTAGTTAACGTGGCTCTTAACGTAGGCTATGAATGGCTTCGCAGGCGTTATTGGTGATCACTTTTCTCATTAACGTTGCAAGCCAATTGCCATCCCACGTTAGTAGTCACGTTAACTAAGTTAACGTGAATACTAACGTGATTCTTCCATGCTTCATTTGTCCTGAAATCAAGCAATTAAAGTGCATCAAAGCTCTAGCCAAAATCATGAGATTATGCATCATCAAAATATCATGTAATTCTGGCAAAAATCTCATGAAATCATGCAAAATTCACAATAGTTGCTTGAATGAAGGTGTAAGTGTATTTTCACCCAAAACTTGCCTTGTTTACTAGGAAAATGCATGAAACTACCCTAAAACAGTAAAGAAAAGGTCAGTGAAACTGGCCTAGATGCCCTGGCATTAATTAGAATGTCAAACAAGGATATAGTCTAACACATATGGTCATTACAAGACATGCATTAAATAAAAAGTTCATTTAGGCATTATGTCAAACACATAGTATGCAGTGCACAAATTCCACAATTTTGAAATATAATTCAAATATCCATAACCCATAAACCAGAAATTTGAACACTTGCAATGCAACAAGGAAATAATTAAGCAAACTTAAGCTCAATATCCAATGTTAAATAAAGAAAATAGAAATTAAGCAAGCAAGTAATCAAACCAAAGAAGATTAAAATAAGAAAATTGAAAAGTTGAAGGATGGAAAAGAGAAAGATAGGGGACAGTGGCACTTATGTTAGCCACTGCAAGGCTCACGGCGGCAGAGCTTCGCCGGAGAAGAGAAGAAGGAAAGAAGAAAAAAGAAGGAAGAAAGAAGAAATAAAGAAGAAAGAAGGAGAAAAGTGAAGAGAGAGACGGTGTTGGTGGTGGTTCTGACATCGGCGGCGGTGGTCGGACGGCAACGGTGGTCGCTGGAAGGGGATGGGTGAGCAGCTGCAGCAAGAAGAAGAAAGAGGGAGACTGCTGGCTGAACAGGGCATCTATTCTCATTAACGCCCAGAACGTAACCTGTGCGTATGCACAACAGAGTGTGCGTCCGCACACTAGGGAAAAGAAAGGGGTATGCATGCGCACAGCACCGTGTGGGCACTGCGAACAGAAGGGCTGTCGCGGCTTGTGCGGGTGCACAAATGGTGCGCAAGCGCACAAGAGAAGCAAAAAGGGGGGTTGTTCCCACGCACAAGGGGTGCGTGAGCCACGAGCAGAGGGGTTGTCAAGATCTGTGCGTGCGCACCAACCTATGCGCATGCACATGGAATTTTTTTTGAACCGGCAAAATGACCATGTGTGCGTATGCACGGAGAGTTGTGCGTACGCACAGAATGAAAATGTGGTGGGGTGTGCGTGAATAGAGGCTGCGAGCGCTGCGAACAGAGCGTGTTACAATGGGTGTGCGCACATACAGATGGTAAAAAACATGGGAAGTGTGCGTACGCACAAGGCTGTGCGCACACACAGAACTCTGTTTTTGCAACATTTTTAAAGCCTCTAAGGCACCAACCATGATATCAATCAAAGGTTTTCAATCCCAAAATATACCATTCATAAAAAACACATGATCAAACATAAAATGCAACTAGTTTAAACCTAGAATGCAATCAAACTATGCTAATCAAAGAGACAAAATTCAATAAACAAAAGCTAAAGAGAGAGAGATGAAAGGATATTACCATGGTGGGTGTCTCCCACCTAGAACTTTGGTTAAAGTCCTCAAGTTGGACTTGTGAGTGAAGCTTGTGTCATAGTGGCTTGTGTTTCCATCCATCCTTAAGTTGCCAACCATGCTTGCTCTTCAAAAATCCTCCGGGATCCCAAATGAAGTACATCAACCTCTCAATCAACCTCGAGCAAACAATTGAGATCCAAAATTGTTGGTTGTAGACATGTATGCCCGGATCCCACACTTTCACTTGTGCCTTTGGATGAACAACCTTCCCAAGCACCTTTGAAGCACCCACTCGAATGTTGGACTCCTCCAAATTGGACCTTACACCATTTATGCCTTGAATTCCTTTGATAACCAACACCCATTTTTTTACCATTTAACATTCCAAGAAGCACGTTTAGTTGATAATTCGTTTTCAAGAGAGCAAATTGATGCAGGCTGATGAAGCTCATTGAGGATATTATTACCCACTCAATTTGTACTTGGGGTGGAGTTATCCTATCACGCCCTTGCATGGAAGCTCCACTTCTATGATGATCACTGGAGCACGAAAATTACACTCACACTATGTAAATCCGCACAACTAACCAGCAAGTGCACTGGGTCGTCCAAGTAATACCTTACGTGAGTAAGGGTCGATCCCATGGAGATTGCCGGCTTGAAGCAAGCTGTGGTTATCTTATTGTTCTTAGTCAGGATACCAACAGGGTTCTTTAGTTTCAATTGTAAAAAGTGAATGAGCATGAAATGAGTGTGTGTTACACAATAATGGAGAATATGTTAGAGTTTTGGAGATGCTTTGTCTTCTAAATCTCTGCTTTCCCCCTGTCTTCTTCTTCACGCATGCAAGGTTCCTCCTATGGCAAGCTGTGTGTTGGTGGATCACCATTGTCAATGGCTACCATCCGTCCTCTCAGTGAAAATGGTCTAGGTGTGCTGTCACCGCATGGCTAATCATCTGTCGGTTCTCACTCATGCTGGAATAGGATCCATTGATCCTTTTGCGTCTGCCACTACGCCTAACACTAGCGAGTTTGAAGCTCGTCACAGTCATTCAATCCCTGAATCCTACTCAGAATACCACAGACAAGGTTTAGACTTTCCGAATTCTCAAGAATGTTGCCAATGGATTCTAGCTTATACCACGAAGATTCTGATTAAGAAATCCAAGAGATACTCATTCATTCGAATGTAGAACGGAGGTGGTTGTCAGGCACGCGTTCATAGATTGAGAATAGTGATGAGTGCCACGGATCATCACATTCATCATAGTGAAGTGCGAATGAACATCTCAGATAGAAACAAACGTGTTTGAATAGAAAACATAAATAATTGCATTAATTCATCGAGACGCTGCAGAGCTCCTCACCCCCAACAATGGAGTTTAGAGACTCATGCCGTCATAGAGTACAAAGTTCAGATCTAAAATGTCATGAGATACGAAATAAATCTCTAAAAGTTGTTTAAATACTAAACTAGTAACCTAGGTTTACAGAAAATGAGTAAACTAAGATAGATAGTGCATAATTCTACTTCTGGGGCCTACTTGGTGTGTGCTGGGGCTGAGACTTGAGCTTTTAACATGCCTGGGCTGTTTCAGGAGTTAAACAATAGGTTGTAACCTGTTTTGGGCGTTAACTCCAACTGGGAACCTGTTTCTGGCGTTTAACGCTAGGATAGAACATGGAACTGGTGTTAAAAGCCAGTTTACGTCGTTTATCATCAAGCAAATATGGACTATTATATATTGCTGGAAAGCCCTGGATGTCTACTTTCCAACCCAATTGAGAACAAGCAAATTGGATTTCTGTAGCTCCAAAAAATCTATTTCGAGTGCAAGGAGGTCAGAATCCAACAACATCAGCAGTCCTTTTTCAGCCTAAATAAGATTTTTGCTCAGATCCCTCAATTTCATCTAGAAAGTACCTGAAATCACAGAAAAATACACAAACTCATATTAAAGTCCAAAAATATGAATTTTGCCTAAAAACTAATAAAAATATACTAAAAACTAACTAAAAGATACTAAAAACTACATGAAATTACCCTCAAAAAGCGTATAAAATATCCGCTCATCACAACACCAAACTTAAACTGTTGCTTGTCCCCAAGCAACTAGATAAATAAAATAGGATAAAAAGAAATCAGGAAGCAATAATATCTCAGAGTTTTAAGTGAAGCTCAGATTCTAATTAGATGAGTGGGGCTAGTAGCTATTTGCCTCTGAACAGTTTTGGCATCTCACTTTATCCTTTGAAATTCAGAATGATTAGCATCCATAGGAACTCAGAATTCATATAGTATTATTGATTCTCCTAGTTTAGTATGTTGATTCTTGAACACAGCTACTTTATGAGTCTTGGTCGTGGCCCTAAGAACTTTGTTTTCCAGTATTACCACCGGATACATAAATGCCACAGACACATAATTGGGTGAACCTTTTCAGATTGTGACTAAGCTTTGCTAAAGTCCCCAATTAGAGGTATCCAGAGTTCTTAAGCACAATCTTTTGCTTTGGATCACGACTTTAACCACTCAATCTCAAGCTTTTCACCTGGACCTTCATGACACAAACACATGGTTAGGGACAACTTGATTTAGCCGCTTAGGACAGGATTTTATTCCTTTAGGCCCTCATTTCCATTGATGCTCAAAGCCTTGGATCCTTTTTGCCCTTGCCCTTTGGTTTAAAGGGTTATTGGCTTTTTCTACTGCTCTTTCTTTTTTTTCTTTTTTTTTCACTGTTTTTTCTTGCTTCAAGAATGAATTTCATGATTTTTCAGATCATCAATAACATTTTTCTTGTTCATCATTCTTTCAAGAGCCAACAAATTTAGCATTCATAAAATTCAATATAAAAAATATGCACTATTCAGGCATTCATTCAGAAGACAAAAAGTATTGCCACTGCATAAAAATAATTAGAATTTTCCTTATTAAAAACTCGAAAAAATATTGCCTCTTTATTCTAAAAATCTGCTATTTTATTCATGTTTGATGATGATAAGAAAAATAAATTATATCTTAATTGGAGATAAAATCAAAATAGAGATACTAATTACTACTACTCATATATAACTTCTAAGGTAAATTCCTAATAAGAACAATTATCACAGAGTTAAGACTAAGATTAGGACTCAACAACCATTATTTTGGGAGGTGGATGCTCCTTTAATCTGTGGGGTGCTTGGTCCTTCAAGAGATAGCTTCTGACGCTTGATGAGCGGATAATTTACACGCTTTTTGGCATTGTTTTTAGATAGTTTTTAGTATAATCTAGCTACTTTTAGTGATGTTTTCATTAGTTTTTATGCTAAATTCACATTTCTGAATTTTACTATGAGTTTGTGTGTTTTTCTATGATTTCAAGTATTTTCTGGCTGAAATTGAGGGACCAGAGCAAAACTCTGATAAGGAGGCTGACAAAGGACTACTGATGTTGTTGGAATCTGACCTTTCTGCACTCGAAATGGAATTCCTGGAGCTACAGAACTCCAAATGGTGCGCTCTCAACGGCGTTGAAAAGTAGACATCCAGAGCTTTCCAGCAATATATAATAGTTCATACTTTATTCGTGATTAGATGACGTAAACTGGCGCTCAATGCCAGTTTCATGTTGTATTCTGGAGTCAAACGCCAGAAACACGTCACGAACCAGAGTTGAACGCCAAAAACACGTTACAACTTGGCATTCAACTCCAAAAGAAGCCTCAGCTCGTGTAAAGTTCAAACTCAGCCCAAGCACACAGCAAAGTGGGCCCCAGAAGTGGATTTCAGCACTTAGACTTATTTCTGTAAACCCTAGTAACTAGTTTAGTATAAATAGAAATTTTTACTATTATATTTTCATCTTTGATAAGTTTATGCGATCTTAGACATTGGGGGCTGGCCATTCGGCCATGCCTGGACCTTCATCACTTATGTATTTTCAACGATGGAGTTTCTACACACCATAGATTAAGGGTGTGGAGCTCTGCTGTACCTCAAGTTTCAATGCAATTACTACTATTTTCTATTCAATTCCGCTTGTTCTTATTCTAAGATATTTGTTGCACTTCAACATGATGAATGTGATGATCCGTGACACTCATCATCATTCTCACCTATGAACGTGTGACTGACAACCACTTCCGTTCTACCTTAGACCGGGAGCATATCTCTTGGATTCCTTGATCAGAATCTTCGTGGTATAAGCTAGAATTGATGGCGGCATTCATGGGAATCCAGAAAGTCTAACCTTGTCTGTGGTATTCCGAGTAGGATTCGGGGATTGAATGACTGTGACGAGCTTCAAACTCGCGATTGTTGGGCGTGATGACAAATGCAAAAGAATCAAGGGATTCTATTCCAACATGATCGAGAACCGACAGATGATTAGCCGTGCTGTGACATAGCATTTGGACCATTTTCACTGAGAGGATGGGATGTAGCCATTGACGACAGTGATGCCCTATGGTGCACGAAATCACAATCACACTTTTGCAATTCCGCACAACTAACCAGCAAGTGCACTGGGTCGTCCAAGTAATACCTTACGTGAGTAAGGGTCGATCCCACAGAGAAGTCGGCTTGAAGCAAGCTATGGTTATCTTGTAACTCTTAGTCAGGATATCAGTAATTCTCAGATTTAGTTGTAAAAAGTAAAAGAACATGAAATAAGTACTTGTTTTGCAGTAATGGAGAACAGGTTGAGGATTTGGAGATGCTACATCTTCTGAATCTCTACTTTCCTACTGTCTTCTTCTTCATGCACGCAAGGTTCCTTCCATGACAAGCTGTATGTTGGGTTTCACCATTGTCAATGGCTACCTCCCATCCTCTCAGTGAAAATGTTCAATGCGCTCTGTCACAGCACGGTTATTCATCTGTCGGTTCTCGATCATGTCGGAATGGAATCCAGTGATTCTTTTACGTCTGTCACTAACGCCCCACAATCGCGAGATTGAAGCTCGTCACAGTCATTCAATCCCTGAATCCTACTCAGAATACCACAGACAAGGTTTAGACCTTCCGGATTCTCAAGAATGACCGCCAATCTGTTCTAGCTTATACCACGAAGATTCTGATCAAGGAATCCAAGAGATATCTACTCAATCTAAGGTAGAACGGAGGTGGTTGTCAGGCACACATTCATAGATGAGAATGATGATGAGTGTCACGGATCATCACATTCATCAAGTTGAGGAACAAGTGATATCTTAGAATAGAAACAAGCGTGATTGAATGAGAAACAGTAGTAATTGTATTAATCCATCAGAACACAGCAGAGCTCCGCACCCCCAACCATGGGGTTTAGAGACTCATGCCATAGAAGATACAATATGAAAAGTGTATTGTGTCATTAGGTACAGATACAATAGCAAGAAGTCTTATTTATAGTGAACTAGTGACCTAGGGTTTACAAGAATGAGTAAATGACGTAAAAATCCACTTTCGGGGTCCACTTGGTGTGTGCTTGGGCTGAGCATTGAAGCTTTCATGTGTAGAGCCTTTTCCAGGAGTTAAACGCCGGCTTTTGTGCCAGTTTGGGCGTTTAACTCCAACTTTTGTGCCAGTTCCGGCGTTAAACGCTGGGAATTCTGAAGCTGATTTGAAACGCCGGTTTGGGCCATCAATTCTTAGGCTAAGTATGGAGTATTATATATTGCTGGAAAGCCCTGGATGTCTATTTTCCAACGCAATTGAGAGAGCGCCAATTGGGCTTCTATAACTCCAAAAAATTTACTTCGAGTGCAGGGAGGTCAGAATCCAACAGCATCTGCAGCCCTTTTCAGCCTCTGAATCAGATTTTTGCTCAGGTCCCTCAATTTCAGCCAGAAAATATATGAAATCACAAAAAAACACACAAACTCATAGTAAAGTCCTGAAAAGTGAATTTTAAATAAAAACTAACAAAAATTTAATAAAAACTAACTAAAATGTACTAAAAAATACTAAAAATAGTGCCAAAAAGCATATAAATTATCCGCTCATCACAACACCAAACTTAAATTGTTGCTTGTCCCCAAGCAACTGAAAATCAAATAGGATAAAAAAAAGAGAACATACTATAGATTCCAAAATATCAATAAAACTTAGCTCCAATTAGATGAGCGGGACTAGTAGCTTTTTGCCTCTGAACAGTTTTGGCATCTCACTTTATCCTTTGAAGTTTAGAATGATTGGCATCTATAAGAACTCAAAATACAGATAGTGTTATTGATTCTCCTAGTATAGTATGTTGATTCATGAACACAGCTACTTTATGAGTATTGGCCGTGGCCCAAAGCACTCTGTTTTCCAGTATTACCACCGGATACATACATGCCACAGACACATAACTGGGTGAACCTTTTCAGATTGTGACTCAGCTTTGCTAGAGTCCCCAATTAGAGGTGTCCAGGGTTCTTAAGCACACTCTTTTTGCCTTGGATCATGACTTTAACCGCTCAGTCTCATGTTTTCACTTGACACCTTCACGCCACAAGCACATGGTTAGGGACAGCTTGGTTTAGCCGCTTGATGAGCGGATAATTTGTATACTTTTTGGCATTGTTTTTAGTATGTTTTTGATATCTTTTAGTTAGATTTTAGTATATTTTTATTAGTTTTTATTTAAAATTCACTTTTCTGGACTTTACTATGAGTTTGTGTGTTTTTCTGTGATTTCAGGTATTTTCTGGCTGAAATTGAGGGACTTGAGCAAAAATCTGATTCAGAGACCAAAAAGGACTGCAGATGCTGTTGGATTCTGACCTCCCTGCACTCGAAGTGGATTTTCTGGAGCTACAGAAGCCCAATTGGCGCGCTCTCAACGGCGTTGGAAAGTAGACATCCAGGGCTTTCCAGCAATATATAATAGTCCATACTTTATCCAAGATTTGATGGCCCAAACCCGCGAAGCAATCCGGCCTCAGAAATTCCAGCGTTAAACGCCGGAACAGGAATAAAAGTTGGAGTTAAACGCCCAAACTGGCATGGGGGCTGGCGTTTAACTCCAGAAAACGTCTCTACACGAATTTCCTTGATTGCTCAGCCCAAGCACACACCAAGTGGGCCCGGAAGTGGATTTTTATGTCATTTACTCACTTATGTACTAGTCTTCTATAAATAGGACCTTTTACTATTGTATTAGAGAGCCTTTTGATCATGTTTTTATGATTGAACTCACTTTGGAGGCTGGCCATTCGGCCATGCCTAACCTTTGTTCTTATGTATTTTCAACGGTGGAGTTTCTACACACCATAGATTAAGGGTGTGGAGCTCTGCTGTACCTCGAGTATTAATGCAATTACTATTGTTCTTCCATTCAACTCCGCTTGTTCTTTATCTAAGATATCACTTGTTCTTCAACCCATGAACAAGATGACTGACAACCATTCTTGTTCTACAAGCATTCAAGGCTTTAGTGAATATCTCTTGGATTTCTGATTGCATGATGCATGGTTGATCGCCTGACAACCGAGTGCTCGTCTGACAAACGAGCCAGCCATTCCATGAGATCAGAGTCTTCGTGGTATAGGCAAGAACTGATGGCGGCATTCAAGAGAATCCGGAAGGTCCAACCTTGTCTGTGGTGTTCTGAGTAGGATTCAATGACTGAATGACTGTGACGTGCTTCAAACCTGTAACCTACTGGGCGTTAGTGACAGACGCAAAAGAGTGATTCTATTCCGGTAGGGGAGGGAACCAAACCGGTGATTGGCGGCACTGTGACAGAGTGCTCTGCATTAGCTTTCACTGCGCGGATGGGAGGTAGCTGCTGACAACAGTGAGACCCTACACAAGTTTGCCATGGAAAGGAGTAAGAAAGGATTGGATGAAGACTGTAGGAAAGCAGAGAGACGGAAGGGAAGGCATCTTCATACACTTGTCTGAAGCTCATACACCAATGATATACATAAGTATCTCTATCTTTACCTTTTCTGTTATTTTCGTTTATCATCATCATATACATTTGAGTCTGCCTGACTAAGATTTACAAGATGACCATAGCTTGCTTCAATACTAACAATCTCCGTGGGATCGACCCTTACTCACGTAAGGTTTTATTACTTGGACGACCCAGTACACTTGCTGGTTAGTTGTGCGAAGTTGTGTAATGCCATGGTATTAGGCGCACCAAGTTCTTGGAGCCATTACCGGGGATTGAGTTGTGAAAAAGTATTGTTCACAATTTCGCGCACCAAGTTTTTGGCGCCGTTGCCGGGGATTGTTCATGTTTTGAGCAAGCTTGTGGTAACATCAGATGCCAAGATCCGGCAACAACATCAAGTTCTTGGTGTTATTGCCCGGGATTGTTTAGGCTGGACAACTGACGGTTCATCTTGTTGCTTAGATTAGGTATTTTTTTTTTCGAAATTCTTGAAGGTGAATTCTAGAGTTTCATGATGATTTGTTGAAATCTGGCTGGCTGAGAAGCCATGTTAATCTGATTGGACCGAGGTTTCAACTTATCACCACAAGAGCTTGTTGATTTCGTATCAATCTTGCTCTTGGAGCAGTGATTTGCTAAGATTTGGCTGACCTTTGGTCATGTCTAGTGTTTTGGACCGAAGCTCTCCTTGGAAGCTTGGCTGGCTGTGAAGCCATGTCTAATTCCTGGACCGGAGTCTTAGACTAGCATTGCACTGATTCCTGGAATTCTCATTAAGAATTTTGATGCCTTTTTTCCACTTAATTTTCGAAAAACACAAAAAAATTTATAAAACCATAAAAAGACCAAAAAGATTTTATGTTTCTTGTTTGAGTCTAGAGTCTCATCTTAAGTTTAGTGTCAAATGCATGTTTTTGTTATAATTTTCGAATTCATGCATATATTTCTTGTTTTGATCTTTGAATTCTATTGACTTGAAGTATTTGTGTGTCTCATATGCATTCTCATATTGTTAGTGTCAGTAGTGCACAAACTGCTAAGTTTGGTGTCTTGCATGCATTGTTATTTGATTCTTGTTGCATTTTGATTAATAGAAAAATCCAAAAAATATTTTTAATTTGAGTCTTTTCAAGTCAATGATACAAGGAATTGAAGATTCAGAACCAACTGCAGAGGAATTATACAGAAAAAGCTGAGCATTCAAAATGCCCAGTGAAGAAGGCAGACTGGCGTTTAAACGCCAGCCAGGGCACCTGGTTGGGCGTTTAACGCCCAAAAGGGGTGCATTTTGGGCGTTAAACGCCAGAATGTATACCATTCTGGGCGTTTAACGCCAGGATGGTGCCAGGGGAAGATTTTGTTTTCAAAATCAATTTTTCTTAGTTTTTCAAATCAAATCTTTTTCAAATCAAATCTTTTCAATCAAATGTTTTCAAATTCAATTTCTTTCCTTTTAAAAAGATACTTACCAACAATTAATGATTTGATTGAACATCACAAGATTGTTGCCTTTTCTGTTGAGAGAGGTTTAAATGTTTCAATCATATCTTTTCTTGTTAGGCAAGTCATCAATTTTCAAAATCATATCTTTTCAAATTGTTTTCAAATCATATCTTTTAAAAATGTTTTCAAATCATATCTTCTCAATCACATCTTTTTAAACCCATAACTTTTCAATTAAATCTTTTTAACCACATCTTTTTCAAAATAGTTCTCAATCAAATCTTTTTAATTTCTAATTTCAAAATCTTTTTCAAAAAATCACTTTATCTCTTTTCCACTTTGATTTTCGAAAATCAATTAACATTTTTCAAAATGTTTTCAAATTTTTTTTAATTGAATTTTCGAAAATTCTCTTCCCTCCTTCCCACATCCTTCTATTTATGGAGTACTACTCCTTCTAAATGCACAATTCGAATTTTATCTATTAAAATTCGAATTCTCCTTCTCCTTCTTCTTACTATTTCTCTTTTCCTCTGACATTTCAAGGAATCTCTATACTGTGACATAGAGGATTCCACATTCTCTTCTTCTTTTTCTATTTCTTATGAGCAGAAGCAGAGACAAAGGCATTCTTGTTGAAGCTGATCCTGAACCTGAAAGGACCTTGAAGAGAAAGCTAAGAGAAGCCAAAGCACAACTCTCTTTAGAGGGCTTGACCGAATTCTTCAAGGGAGAAGACATGGCAGCCGAAAACAACAACAATGCCAACAATGCAAGGAAGGTGCTTGGTGACTTTACTGCACCTACTCCTGATTTCTATGGGAGAAGCATCTCAATCCCTGCCATTGGAGCAAACAACTTTGAGCTTAAGCCTCAATTAGTTTCTCTAATGCAACAGAATTGCAAGTTCCATGGACTTCCAATGGAAGATCCTCATCAGTTTTTAGCTGAGTTCTTGCAAATCTGTGACACAGTCAAGACTAATGGGGTTAACCCTGAGGTCTATAGGCTGATGCTATTCCCTTTTGCTGTAAGAGACAGGGCTAGAATATGGTTGGATTCTCAACCTAAAGAAAGCCTGGACTCTTGGGAAAAGCTAGTCAATGCCTTCTTGGCAAATTCTTTCCACCACAAAGATGGAGTAAGCTTAGAGTGGAAGTCCAAACCTTTAGACAAAAGGATGGAGAATCCCTCTATGAAGCTTGGGAAAGATACAAACAATTAATCAGGAGATGTCCTTCAGACATGCTTTCTGAATGGAGCATCATAGGTATTTTCTATGATGGTCTCTCTGAACTATCCAAGATGTCTTTGGATAGCTCTGCAGGAGGATCTCTTCATTTGAAGAAGACGCCTGCAGAAGCTCAAGAACTGATTGAAATGGTTGCAAATAACCAATTCATGTACACTTCTGAAAGGAATCCTGTGAACAATGGGACTGGTCAGAAGAAAGAGTTCTTGAGATTGATGCTCTGAATGCCATATTGGCTCAGAACAAAATATTGACTCAACAAGTCAATTTGATTTCTCAAAGTCTGTCTGGAATGCAAATGCACCAAACAGTACTAAGGATGCTTCATCTGAGGAAGAAGCCTATGATCCTGAGAACCCTTCCATGGAAGAGGTAAATTACCTAGGAGAACCCTATGGTAACACTTATAATTCTTCATGGAGAAATCACCCAAATCTCTCATGGAAGAATCAAGAGAGACCTCAACAAGGTTTCAATAATAATGGTGGAAGAAACAGGCTTAGCAATAGCAAGCCTTTTCCATCATCTTCTCAGCAACAGACAGAGAGTTCTAAGCAGAATAATTCTGACTTAGCAACCATGGTCTCTGATCTAATAAAGACCACTCAAAGTTTCATGAATGAAACAAGATCCTCCATTAGAAACTTGGAAGGACAAGTGGGTCAGCTGAGCAAGAAAATTACTGAACTTCCTCCAAGCACTCTCCCAAGTAACACTGAAGAAAATCCAAAAGGAGAGTGCAAAGCCATCAATATGGCCGAATTCTGGGAGGAAGAAGAGGCAGTGAACGCCACTAAGGAAGACCTCAATGGGCGTGCACTGGCCTCCAGTGAGTTCCCCAATGAGGAACCTTGGGAATCTGAGGCTCAAACTGAGACCATAGAGATTCCTTTGGACTTACTACTGCCTTTCATGAGCTCTGATGAGTATTCTTCCTCTGAAGAGGATGAGTATGTCACTGAAGAGCAAGTTGCTGAATACCTTGGAGCAATCATGGAGCTAAATGACAAGTTATTTGGAAATGAGACTTGGGAAGATGAACCTCCCTTGCTCACCAAAGAACTGGATAACTTGTCTAGGCAGAAACTGCCTCAAAAGAGGCAGGATCCTGGGAAGTTTTCTATACCTTGTACCATAGGCACCATGACCTTCAAGAAGGCCTTGTGTGACTTAGGGTCAAGTGTAAACCTCATGCCCCTCTCTGTAATGGAGAAATTAGGGATCTTTGAGGTGCAAGCTGCAAAAATCTCACTAGAGATGGCAGACAACTCAAGAAAACAAGCCTATGGACTTGTAGAGGATGTTCTGGTTATGGTTGAAGACCATTACATCCCTACTGATTCATAATCCTAGAGACTGGGAAGTGCATGGATGAATCCATCATCCTTGGCAGACCATTCCTAGCCACAGCAAAGGCTGTGATTGATGTTGATGGAGGAGAGTTGATCATTCAAGTGAATGAAGAATCCATGGTGTTTAAGGCCCAAGGATATCCCTCTATCATCATGGGAAGAAGCATGAAGAGCTTCTCTCAAAACAGAGCCAAACAGAGCCCCCACAGTCAAACTCTAAGTTTGGTGTTGGGAGGCCACAATCAACTCTAAGTTTGGTGTTGAACCCCCACATTCAAACTCTAAGTTTGGTGTTGGGAAGGTCCAACACGGTTCTGAGCATTTCTGAGGCTCCATGAGAGACCTCTGTCAAGCTAGTGACAGTAAAGAAGCGCTTGTTGGGAGGCAACCCAATGTTTTATAATTAATTATTTTCTTTTGTTATTTATCTTTTTTGTAGGTTGATGATCATAAGAAGTCATAAAAATAATGAAAAAAGCAAAAACAGAATGAAAAACAGGAAGAAAAACAGCACACCCTGGAGGAAGATGCTGCTGGCGTTCAAACGCCAGTCAGCCTAGCAGATGGGCGTTTAACGCCCAGTCTGGCACCTTTCTGGGCGTTTAACGCCAGAAAGGGGCACCAAACTGGCGTTAAACGCCAGTAAAGGTATAAAACCTGGCGTTAAACGCCAGGAATGGGCATCAGCCCGGCGTTTAACGCCAGAATTGGCCCAAAACGTGGATTTTGGTGCCAATTGGTGCAGGGATGCCTTTTCCTTGACACTACAGGATCTGTGGACCCCACAGGACCCTACAATCACTCTCTCTTCTTCCCCCATTCACCAATCACCTCAACACCTCTTCCCCAAAAACCCCTCACCTATCAAATCCCATCTTTCTCTTCACCACTCACATCCATCCTTCATAAAACCCCACCAACCTCACACTTCAAATTCAAACCACTTTCCCTCCCAAACCCACCCTCAAATGACCGAACTTTCATCCCCCTCTCTCCTATATAAACCCCTCTTTACACCCTTCATTTCCACACAACCTAAACACCACTTCTTCCCCCTTTGGCCGAATACACCTCCATTTCTTCTTCTTCTACTCCCTTCTTTCTTCTTTTGCTCGAGGACGAGCAAACATTTTAAGTTTGGTGTGGTAAAAGCGTTGCTTTTTCGTTTTTCCATAACCATTATGGCATCCAAGGCCGGAGAAACCTCTAAAAAGAGGAAAGGGAAGGCAAAGGCTTCCACCTCCGAGTCATGGGAGATGGATAGATTCCTCTCAAAGGTGCATCAAGACCACTTCTATGAAGTTGTGGCCTTGAAAAAGGTGATTCCCGAAGTCCCTTTTTCACTCAAAAAGGGTGAATATCCGGAGATCCGCCATGAGATCCGAAGAAGAGGTTGGGAAGTACTTACCAACCCCATTCAACAAGTCGGAATCTTGATGGTTCAAGAGTTCTATGCCAATGCATGGATCACCAAGAACCATGACCAAAGTGTGAACCCGAATCCAAAGAATTATCTTACTATGGTTCGGGGGAAATACTTGGATTTCAGTCCGGAGAGTGTGAGGATGGCGTTCAACTTGCCCATGATGCAAGGAGATGAGCATCCTTACACTAGAAGGGTCAACTTTGATCAAAGGTTGGACCAAGTCCTCACAGTCATATGTGAAGAGGGCGCACAATGGAGGCAAGACTCAAGAGGAAAGCCGGTTCAATTAAGAAGGCATGACCTCAAGCCCGTGGCTAGAGGATGGTTAGAGTTCATACAACGCTCAATCATTCCCACTAGCAACCGGTCCGAAGTGACCATAGACCGGGCCATCATGATCCATAGTATCATGATTGGAGAAGAAATAGAGGTTCATGAGGTTATAGCTCAAGAACTCTATAAAGTGGCGGACAAGACCTCCACTTTGGCAAGATTAGCCTTTTCTCACCTCATTTGTCACCTCTGTTATTCAGTTGGAGTTGACATAGAGGGAGACACCCCCATTGATGAGGACAAGCCCATCACTAAACAAAGGATGGAGTACACAAGAGAGCCTTCTCACCATGAGATCCCTGAGATACCTCAAGGGATGCACTTTCCTCCACACCACTATTGGGAGCAACTAAACACCTCCCTAGGAGAGTTGAGTTCCAACATGGGACAACTAAGGGTGGAGCACCAAGAACACTCCATCATCCTTCATGAGATTAGAGAAGATCAAAGAATCATGAGGGAGGAACAACAAAGACAAGGAAGAGACATTGAGGAGCTCAAGCACTCCATAGGACCTTCAAAAGCAAGGAAGAGCCGCCATCACTAAGGTGGACCCATTCCTTGATTTCCTTGTTCTTTATCTCTCTGTTTTTCGAATTCTATGCTTTATGCTATCCATGCTTGTGTCTTATGATCATTAGTGTCTTAGTGTCTATGCCTTAAAGTTATGAATGTCCTATGAATCCATCACCTTTCTTGAATAAAAATGTGCTTAATTGAAAAAGGAAGAATTGCATGAATTTTGAATTTTATAATAGTTTAATTATGATGATGTGGTGGCAATATTTTTGTTCTTTGAATGTATGCTTAAACAGTGCATATGTATCTTGAATTTGTGGTTCATGAATGTTGGCTCTTGAAAGAATGATGAAAAAGGAGACATGTTATTGAGGATCTGAAAAATCAATAAAATGATTCTTGAAGCAAGAAAAAGCTATTCAAAAAAAAAAAAAAAAAAATCGAAAAAAAAAATCGAAAAAAAAAAAAAAAAAAGAGAGAGAAAGAAAAAGAAAGAATAAGAGTTGTGATCCAAGGTAAATAAGAGTGTGCTTAAGAACCCTGGACACCTCTAATTGGGGACTTTAGCAAAGCTGAGTCACAATCTGAAAAGGTTCACCCAATTATGTGTCTGTGGCATGTATGTATCCGGTGGTAATACTGGAAGACAGAGTGCTTTGGGCCACAGCCAAGACTCAATAAATAGCTATGTTCAAGAATCATCATACTTCACTAGGAGAATCATTAACACTATCTGGACTCTGAGTTCCTAAAGAAGCCAACCATTCTGGATTTCAAAGGAGAGATTGAGATGCCAAAACTGTTCAGAAGCAAAAAGTTAAAAGCCCCGCTCATCTAATTAATACTGATCTTCACAGATGTTTTGGAATTCATTGCATATTCTCTTCTTTTTATCTTATTTGATTTTCAGTTGCTTGAGGACAAGCAACAATTTAAGTTTGGTGTTATGATGAGCGGATAATTTGTATACTTTTTGGCATTGTTTTTAGTATGTTTTTGATATCTTTTAGTTAGATTTTAGTATATTTTTATTAGTTTTTATTTAAAATTCACTTTTCTGGACTTTACTATGAGTTTGTGTGTTTTTCTGTGATTTCAGGTATTTTCTGGCTGAAATTGAGGGACTTGAGCAAAAATCTGATTCAGAGACCAAAAGGACTGCAGATGCTGTTGGATTCTGACCTCCCTGCACTCGAAGTGGATTTTCTGGAGCTACAGAAGCCCAATTGGCGCGCTCTCAACGGCGTTGGAAAGTAGACATCCAGGGCTTTCCAGCAATATATAATAGTCCATACTTTATCCAAGATTTGATGGCCCAAACCCGCGAAGCAATCCGGCCTCAGAAATTCCAGCGTTAAACGCCGGAACAGGAATAAAAGTTGGAGTTAAACGCCCAAACTGGCATGGGGGCTGGCGTTTAACTCCAGAAAACGTCTCTACACGAATTTCCTTGATTGCTCAGCCCAAGCACACACCAAGTGGGCCCGGAAGTGGATTTTTATGTCATTTACTCACTTATGTACTAGTCTTCTATAAATAGGACCTTTTACTATTGTATTAGAGAGCCTTTTGATCATGTTTTTATGATTGAACTCACTTTGGAGGCTGGCCATTCGGCCATGCCTAACCTTTGTTCTTATGTATTTTCAACGGTGGAGTTTCTACACACCATAGATTAAGGGTGTGGAGCTCTGCTGTACCTCGAGTATTAATGCAATTACTATTGTTCTTCCATTCAACTCCGCTTGTTCTTTATCTAAGATATCACTTGTTCTTCAACCCATGAACAAGATGACTGACAACCATTCTTGTTCTACAAGCATTCAAGGCTTTAGTGAATATCTCTTGGATTTCTGATTGCATGATGCATGGTTGATCGCCTGACAACCGAGTGCTCGTCTGACAAACGAGCCAGCCATTCCATGAGATCAGAGTCTTCGTGGTATAGGCAAGAACTGATGGCGGCATTCAAGAGAATCCGGAAGGTCCAACCTTGTCTGTGGTGTTCTGAGTAGGATTCAATGACTGAATGACTGTGACGTGCTTCAAACCTGTAACCTACTGGGCGTTAGTGACAGACGCAAAAGAGTGATTCTATTCCGGTAGGGGAGGGAACCAAACCGGTGATTGGCGGCACTGTGACAGAGTGCTCTGCATTAGCTTTCACTGCGCGGATGGGAGGTAGCTGCTGACAACAGTGAGACCCTACACAAGTTTGCCATGGAAAGGAGTAAGAAAGGATTGGATGAAGACTGTAGGAAAGCAGAGAGACGGAAGGGAAGGCATCTTCATACACTTGTCTGAAGCTCATACACCAATGATATACATAAGTATCTCTATCTTTACCTTTTCTGTTATTTTCGTTTATCATCATCATATACATTTGAGTCTGCCTGACTAAGATTTACAAGATGACCATAGCTTGCTTCAATACTAACAATCTCCGTGGGATCGACCCTTACTCACGTAAGGTTTTATTACTTGGACGACCCAGTACACTTGCTGGTTAGTTGTGCGAAGTTGTGTAATGCCATGGTATTAGGCGCACCAAGTTCTTGGAGCCATTACCGGGGATTATTTGAGTTGTGAAAAAGTATTGTTCACAATTTCGCGCACCACCGCTTAGGCCAGGATGTTATTCCTGTAGGCCCTCCTATCCACTGATGCTCAAAGCCTTGGATCCTTTTTATTTTTTTTACCCTTGTCTTTTGGTTTAAAGGGCTATTGGCTTTTTCTGCTTGCTTTTTCTTTTTCTCTCTTTTTTTTTGTATTCACTGCTTTTTTTTGCTTCAAGAATCAATTTGATGATTTTTCAGATTCTTAGTAACAGTTCTCCTTTTCTATCATTCTTTCAAGAGCCAACAATTTTAACATTCTTAAAACAACAAATTCAAAAGACATATGCACTGTTCAAGCATTCATTCAGAAAACAGAAAGTATTGTCACCACTTCAAACTGATTCAACTAGTTTCAAAGATGAATTTGAAATCCTGTACTTCTTGTTCTTTTGTGATTAAAGCATTTTTCATTTAAGAGAGGTGATGGATTCATAGGACATTTATAGTTTTAAGACATGAACTGTAAATTTTATTAATCATGGAATAAGGACAAGACTCAAAATTAAAAACAGAAATTTAAATGATTCTAAAATTGATTCCTAATGATAGAGGTTATCACAGAGTTAGGACTCAATAACCTTAATTTTGAGAAGTGGATGCTCCCTCAACTTGTGGGGTGTTTGACCCTTCAAGGGAGAGCTTCTGGCGCTTCTGCTCCTGTAGCTCACGCCCCTGCTTCTCTTGTTCCTTCAGCAGTTTGTAGAGCATGTAGTTTTGATTCTGCTGTTCTTCCTTAATTTATTCCATAGCTTCTTGCAGCTTGGCAACAGATGCTTCTAGGCGGGCCCAATAGTCAAATTCAGGAAGTTCAGGGAGGAATTCCTGCGCCCTCTTTTTGATAGAGTTATCTTGAATTTGTCCTTCCATTGACTTCTTGGTGATTGGATGTTCAATTGGGATGAATTCATCTACTCCCATCCTCACCCCAGCATCTTTACATAGCAAAGAGATTAAGATTGGGTAAGCCAGTTTGGTTTCAGTGGAGTTCTTGTTTGCAATTGTGTAAATTTCACAAGCAATCAGATGATGAATCTCCACTTCTTTTCCCAGCATAATGCAATGAATCATCACTGCTCTCTTGATAGTGACCTCAGAACGGTTACTAGTGGGCAAAATAGAACGCCCAATGAAGTCTAACCAACCTCTTGCAACTGGTTTGAGATCTCCCCTCTTGAGTTGGTTTGGGACACCTTTTGAATTGGTCATCCACTTAGTTCCAGGGAGGCATATGTCCTCTAAAACTTGATCCAACACCTTATCTACTCTCACCATTCTCCTATTAAAGGATTCAGGATCATCTTGTAGTTGAGGCAAATTGAAGACCTCTCTTATTTTGTCCAGATGGAAGTAAATAATTTTCCCTCTGACCATGGTTCAGTAGGTATGAAAAGCAGTTCCAGTCATTCTCTGTTTATCTGTTAGCCACAGATTTGAGTAGAATTCCTGAACCATATTTCTTCCAACCTTTGTCTCAGGATTGGTTAGAATTTCCCATCCTCTATTTCGAATTTGCTCTTGGATCTCCGAATATTCGTCTTCTTTCAGATCGAATTTAACTTCCGGGATCACTGACCTTAGACCCATTATTTTGTAGTAATGGTTTGCATGTTCTTTGGTTAAGAACCTCTCTTGACTCCAAAGATTCTTTGGAGTATTCTATTTCTTGCCTCTTGAATTGGTTTGTTTTCCCTTGGGAGCCATGGTCTTGATGAGCCTTAGCTTAGTGATCACGGAAAAGCACACCAAACTTAGAGGTTTGCTTGCCCTCAAGCAAAAGAAAGGAAAGGGGAGAGAGAGGAGGAGAAGCAAATTCGAATGGTGAAGAGAGGGGGATGGCCGAATGTGTATTTATAAGGGAGGGGGAGGGATTTTGAAAGTTTTGAAAGAGATTTGAGAAGATATGGAAAGAATTTGAGAAAATACTTGAGTTTTTGAAAAAGATTTAGAAGGGATTTGAAAGAGATTTGAGAAATAATTTAGAAATTATTGGATTTTCGAAATTTGATGGTGAATAATGAAAATTTGTAACATGTTTATGTAGAAAATTATGGGTCAAAACATGAAAGTGTGAAGAAAATTGAAGTGGAAAGCAAAATCTCCTTCCCCTGCCTTTCTGGCGTTAAACGCCCAGAATGGTATCCAATCTGGCGTTTAACGCCCAATTGGTGGCCATTATGGGCGTTTAACACCCAGCTAGGCACCCTGGCTGGCGTTAAATGCCAGAAACTCCTTTATCACTGGGCGTTTTGCTGAACGCCCAGGATGCTGCAATTCTGGCGTTAAACGCCCAGAATGGTGCCCATTCTAGCGTTTAACACCCAAAATGGTGCCTTTACTGGCGTTAAACGCCCAGAATGCTATCCATTCTGGCGTTTAACGCCTAGAGTGCCCTTTACTGACGTTTTCTTGCCAGCAAGCTCCTTTTCTCTGCCCTTTTTACTGAATTCTTCTGTAACTCTGTGAATTCCTTCAATTTTGATGATCAACCTTGAAGAATATATATCAAACTTTTATTAAGTAAAACAAATAACCTGTTAATGAATGGGTTGTCTCCCAGCAAGCGCTTCTTTATTGTCTTTAGCTGGACCTGTACTGAGACTCATTCAAGCCTCAGTTTTGAGCATTTCTGCTCAAAATTGCTTTCAAGATAATGTTTGATCCTCTGTCCATTAACAATGAACTTTTTGTCAGAATCTATATCCTGAAGCTCAACATATCCATATGGTGACACTCTTGTAATCACATACGGGCCCCTCCATCGGAATTTCAGTTTTCCTGGGAATAGTCTGAGCCTAGAGTTGAAGAGCAGGACTTTTTGTCCTGACTCAAAGACTCTGGATGACAACTTCTTGTCATGCCACTTTTTTGCCTTTTCCTTATAAATTTTTGCATTTTCAAAGGCCCTGAGTCTGAATTCCTCTAGCTCATTTAGCTGGAGCAATATTTTTTCACCAGCTAATTTAGCATCCAAGTTTAGGAATCTGGTTGCCCAGTAGGCTTTATGTTCCAGTTCCACGGGCAGATGACAGGCCTTGCCATACACAAGTTGGTATGGAGAGGTTCCTATAGGAGTCTTGAATGCTATTCTGTACGCCCACAGAGCATCATCCAAGCTCTTTGCCCAATCCTTTCTACGGGCAATCACAGTCCGTTCCAGGATTCTTTTTAGCTCTCTATTAGAGACTTCAGCTTGCCCATTTGTCTGTGGATGATACGAAGTTGCCACCTTATGGCTAATTCCATATCGGACAATAGTAGAGTATAGCTGTTTATTGCAGAAATGAGTGCCCCCATCACTGATTAGTACTCTGGGAACACCAAACCTACTGAAGATGTGTTTCTGGAGGAATTTCAGCACGGTCTTAGTATCATTATTGGGTGTGGCAATTGCTTCTACCCATTTAGATACATAGTCTACTGCCACCAGAATATAAGTGTTTGAGTATGATGGTGGGAAGGGACCCATGAAGTCAATACCCCATACATCAAACAATTCAATCTCTAAGATCCCTTGTTGAGGCATGGCGTAACCATGAGGCAAGTTACCAACTCTTTGGTAATTGTCACAGTTACGCACAAACTCTCGGGCATCCCTATAGAGAGTAGGCCAGTAGAAGCCACATTGGAGGAACTTAGTGGCTGTTCACTCACTTCCGAAATGTCCTCCATACTGTGATCCATGACAATGCCGTAGGATTCTTAGTGCTTTCTCTCTAGGTACACATCTGTGGATCATTCCGTCTGCACATCTCTTAAAGAGATATGGCTCATCCCATAGGTAGTACTTGGCATCTGAAATTAATTTTTTTCGTTGCACCCTGTAGTACTCCTGGGGTATGAACCTCACAGCCTTATAGTTTGCAATGTCTGCAAACCATGGTGCTTCTTGGATGGCAAAGAGTTGCTCATCTGGAAAGGTCTCAAAGATCTCAGTAGAGGGGAGAGATGCCCCAGCTACTGGTTCTATCCGGGATAAGTGATCAGCTACCTGGTTCTCTGTCCCTTTTCTGTCTCTTCCTTCTATATCAAACTCTTGCAAAAGCAACACCCATCTTATGAGCCTGGGTTTTGAATCCTGTTTTGTGAGTAAGTACTTAAGAGCAGCATGGTCAGTGTACACAATCACTTTTGACCCTACTAAATAGGATCTAAACTTGTCAATGGCAAAAACCACTGCAAGTAACTCTTTCTCTGTGGTTGTGTAATTCTTTTGTGCGTCATTTAGAACACGGCTAGCATAATAAATGACGTGCAGAAGCTTGTTGTGCCTCTGTCCCAGCACTGCACCAATAGCATGGTCACTGCATCACACATTAGTTCGAATGGTAATGTCCAGTCTGGTGCAGAAATGACTGGTGCTGTGACCAGCTTGGCTTTCAGGGTCTCAAACGCCTGCAGACACTCTGTGTCAAACACAAATAGTGTGTCAGCAGCTAGCAGGTTGCTTAGAGGTTTTGCAATTTTTGAAAAATCCTTTATAAACCTTCTATAGAATCCTGCATGCCCCAAAAAGCTTCTGATTGCCTTAACATTGGCAGGTGGTGGTAATTTTTCAATTACTTCTACCTTTGCTTGATCCACCTATATTCCCTTGCTTGAAATTTTATGCCCAAGGACAATTTCTTCAGTCACCATAAAGTGACATTTCTCCCAGTTTAAGACCAGGTTAGTCTCTTGGCATCTCTTCAGGACAAGTGCTAGATGATCAAGACAGGAGCTGAATGAGTCTCCAAATACTGAGAAGTTATCCATGAAGACTTCCAGGAACTTCTCTACCATATCAGAGAAGATGGATAACATGCACCTCTGAAAAGTTGCAGGTGTATTGCATAGACCAAAAGGCATTCTTCTGTAAGCAAATACGCCAGAAGGACAGGTGAATGTTGTTTTCTCTTGATCTTGAGGATCCACTGCAATTTGATTGTAGCCTGAATAGCCATCCAAAAAGCAGTAATAATCATGACCCGCTAGTCTTTCTAGCATCTGGTCTATAAATGGTAAAGGAAAATGATCCTTTCTGGTGGCTGTATTGAGCCTTCTGTAGTTAATACACATGCGGCACCCTGTAACTGTTCTTGTAGGAACCAGTTCATTCTTTTCATTATGAACCACTGTCATGCCTCCCTTCTTGGGGACAACTTGAACAGGGCTCACACAGGGGCTATCAGAAATAGGATAAATAATCCCAGCCTCTAGTAACTTAGTGACCTCTTTCTACACGACCTCCTTCATGATTGGATTTAGCCGCCTTTGTGGTTGAACCACTGGTTTGGCATTATCCTCCAATAGGATCTTGTGCATGCATCTTGCTGGGCTAATGCCCTTAAGATCACTTATGGACCATCCAAGAGTTGTCTTGTGTGTCCTTAGCACTTGAATTAGTGCTTCCTCTTCCTGTGAATTTAAAGCAGAGCTTATGATCACTGGAAAAGTGTCACCCTCTCCCATAAATGCATACTTCAGTGATGGTGGTAGTGGTTTGAGCTCAGGTTTAGGAGGCTTATCCTCTTTCTGAGGAATTTTCAAAAATTTTTTTATTTCCTCTGGTTCCTCTTGATCAGGCTGAACATCCTTGAAGATGTCCTCTAGCTCTGATTTGAGACTCTCAGTCATATTGATCTCTTCCACCAAAGAGTCAATAATATCAGCGCTCATGCAGTCAATTGATGTGTTTGGATGCTGCATAGCTTTGACAGCATTCAACTTGAACTCATCCTCATTGACTCTCAGGGTCACTTCCCCTTTTTGTACATCAATAAGAGTTTGTCCAGTTGCTAGGAAAGGTCTTCCTAGGATGAGAGTTGTACTCTTGTGCTCCTCTATTTCAGCACAATAAAGTTAGTGGGAAAGGCAAATGGCCCAACCTTGACAATCATGTCCTCAATTATGCCTAATGGATATTTAATGGAGCCATCAGCAAGTTGGAGACATATCCGGGTTGGTTTGACTTCTTCAGTCAAACCAAGCTTTCTGATAGTGGATGCAGGTATTAGGTTGATACTTGCTCCAAGGTCACATAGGGCTGTCTTGGTGCAAGCACCTTCTAATGTGCATGGTTTCATAAAGCTTCCTGGATTTTGAAGCTTCTCTGGTAAGCTTTTCAGGATGACTGCACTGCATTCTTCAGTGAGAAACACCTTTTCAGTTTCTCTCCAATCCTTCTTATGACTTAAGATCTCTTTCATGAACTTAGCATAAGAGGGTATTTGCTCAAGTGCCTCTGCAAACGGAATCTTTATTTCAAGAGTCTTTGGATAGTCTGCAAAGCGGGCAAATTGTTTATCCTGTTCCGCTTGGCGGAGTTTCTGAGGATAAGGCATCTTGGCTTTATATTCTTCAACCTTAGTTGCTGCAGGTTTATTCCCTACAGAGGTGGTTGGAGAAGTCTTCTTAAAGGGGTTACTATCAGCACTCTCAGGTGTCTGATTCCTCATTGGTGTTTGAACGCCAGGACTGGGTGTAGGATGGGCGTTTAACGCCAGCTTTCCACCCTTTTCTGGCGTTCGAACGCCAGAACTGGGCAAGGAATGGGCGTTTAATGCCAGCTTTTCCTCCTCTTCTGGCATTTGAACGCCAGAAGTACTCCTCTCTGGGCTCTTACTATCCTCAGAGGGATTTTGGGCAGTGGTTTGGTTATCCTCTGCCAGTTGTTCCTTTCTTGGCTTTCTACTGCTTTGAATTGATACATTAAATGTCTTCCCACTCCTCAATTTAACAGCTTGGCACTCTTCTATTATCTATTTAGATAGCTGCTGTCTTGTCTGATTTAATTGTGCTTCCATATTTTGGTTAGCATTTTTAGTTTCTTGGAGCATCTCTTTAAACTCTGCTAATTGTTTTGTCATCAGGAGTAATTGTTGATTAAGTTCAACAATATGTTCTTGAGGATTAGGATCAGTAGTTACTGCCATAGCTTCTTCTTTTATAGAGGACTCACTGCTTGAGTATAGATGTTGATTTCTAGCAACCGTATCTATGAGCTCTTGAGCCTCTTCAATCGTCTTCCTCGTGTGTATAGATCCACCAGCTGAGTGGTCTAAAGACATCTGAGCTTTTTCTGTAAGCCCATAGTAGAAGATGTCTAACTGTACCCACTCTGAAAACATTTCAGAGGGGCATTTCCTTAGCATCCCTCTATACCTCTCCCAGGCACTATAAAGGGATTCATTATCCTCTTGTTTAAAGCCTTGGATGTCTAGCCTTAGCTATGTCATCCTTTTTGGAGGGTAAAATTGATTCAGGAATTTGTCTGATAACTGTCTCCATGTTTTTATGCTTGCTGTGGGTTGGTTATTCAACCACCTCTTAGCTTGATCTTTTACAGCAAATGTAAAGAGTAACAATCTGTAAATATCCTGATACACTTCTTTATCACGTACTGTGTCAGCAATTTGTAAGAATTGTGCCAGAAACTCAGTAGGTTCTTCCTGTGGAAGACCGGAATACTGGCAAACCTGCTCAAAGCTATTGAGTTGAGGATTTAGCTCAAAGCTGCTTGCTTTAATGGGGGGTATACAGATGCTACTCCCATATGCAGCTGTAATGGGGTTAGCATATGACCCCAGAGTCCTTCTGGACTGCTCAATTACCTTTAGGTCCATGATGGAGAACGGAAAATGATGTGGATATTATTTTTATTTTATTATTATTTTTTTTAAAAGTAACCGAAAATAATAAAATAAAATAAATGGAAAATAAAATAAAAATTTGAAAACCAAAAGAGAATAAAATCAAAGCAAATTTAAAACTAAATTAATTGATTAATTAAAAAGATTTTGGAATTAGCAATTAAAAAGATATGATTGAAAATTATTTTGAAAAAGATTTGATTTTTTTGAAATGAGGAAAGAGAAAAAACAACAAAATGACACCAAACTTAAAATTTTTAGAAAATCAAACACAAATTTTGGAAAATTTTAAAGGAAAACATAAAGAAGACACCAAACTTAGAATTTTTAAAGGTAAAGAAACAACTAAGACTATGCAAATTCGAAAAATTAAGAGAAAGTAAAAGCATGCAATTGACACCAAACTTAAAATATGAAACTAGACTCAAATAAAAGACTCTAAACCAACAAAAATAAAATATTCCTAATCTAAGCAACAAGATAAACCGTCAGTTGTCCAAACTCGAACAATACCCGGCAACGGCGCCAAAAACATGGTGCACGAAATCACAATCACACTTTTGCAATTCCGCACAACTAACCAACAAGTGCACTGGGACGTCCAAGTAATACCTTACGTGAGTAAGGGTCGATCCCACAGAGATTGTCGGCTTGAAGCAAGCTATGGTTATCTTGTAACTCTTAGTCAGGATATCAGTAATTCTCAGATTTAGTTGTAAAAAGTAAAAGAACATGAAATAAGTACTTGTTTTGCAGTAATGGAGAACAGGTTGAGGATTTGGAGATGGTACATCTTCTGAATCTCTACTTTCCTACTGTCTTCTTCTTCATGCACGCAAGGTTCCTTCCATGACAAGCTGTATGTTGGGTTTCACCATTGTCAATGGCTACCTCCCATCCTCTCAGTGAAAATGTTCAATGCGCTCTGTCACAGCACGGTTATTCATCTGTCGGTTCTCGATCATGTCGGAATGGATTCCAGTGATTCTTTTACGTCTGTCACTAACGCCCCACAATCGCGAGTTTGGAGCTCGTCACAGTCATTCAATCCCTGAATCCTACTCAGAATACCACAGACAAGGTTTAGACCTTCCAGATTCTCAAGAATGACCGCCAATCTGTTCTAGCTTATACCACGAAGATTCTGATCAAGGAATCCAAGAGATATCTACTCAATCTAAGGTAGAATGGAGGTGGTTGTCAGGCACATGTTCATAGATGAGAATGATGATGAGTGTCACGGATCATCACATTCATCAAGTTGAGGAACAAGTGATATCTTAGAATAGAAACAAGCGTGATTGAATGAGAAACAGTAGTAATTGTATTAATCCATCAGAACACAGCAGAGCTTCGCACCCCAACCATGGGGTTTAGAGACTCATGCCGTAGAAGATACAATATGAAAAGTGTATTGTGTCATTAGGTACAGATACAATAGCAAAAAGTCTTATTTATAGTGAACTAGTGACCTAGGGTTTACAAGAATGAGTAAATGACGTAAAAATCCACTTTCGGGTTCCACTTGGTGTGTGATTGGGCTGAGCATTGAAGCTTTCATATGTAGAGACTTTTCCTGGAGTTAAACGCCGGCTTTTGTGCCAGTTTGGGCGTTTAACTTCAACTTTTGTGCCAGTTCCGGCGTTAAACGCTAGGAATTCTGAAGCTGATTTGAAACGCCGGTTTGGGCCATCAATTCTTGAGCAAAATATAAACTATTATATATTGCTGGAAAGCCCTGGATGTCTACTTTCCAACGCAAATGAGAGCGCGCCAATTGAGCTTCTGTAACTCCAAAAAATCCACTTCGAGTGCAGGTGGGTCAGAATCCAACAACATCTGCAACCCTTTTCAGCCTCTGAATCATATTTTTGCTCAGGTCTCTCAATTTCAGCCAGAAAATACCTGAAATCTTAGAAAAACACACAAACTCACAGTAATGTCCAGAAAAGTGGATTTTAAATAAAAACTAACAAAAATATAATAAAACTAACTAAAATGTACTAAAAACATACTAAAAATAGTGCCAAAAAGCGTATAAATTATCCGCTCATCACCCTACATACAGCTTGCCATGGAAAGGAGTAAGAAGGATTGGATGAAAGCAGTAGAAAAAAAAAATTCAGAAGGAACACAGCACCTCCATGCACTTATCTGAAATTCCCACCATTGAATTACATGAGTAACTCGATCCTATTTTATTTATTTTCGTTTACTATAATTTCTTAATACAGTTGAATCCGCCTGACTGGGATTTACAAGGTGACTATAGCTTACTTCATACCAACAATCTCTGTGGGATCGACTCTTACTCACGTAAGGTATTACTTGGATGACCCAGTACACTTGCTGGTTAGTTGTGCGGAGTTGTGACAAAGTGTGATTTATGTTTGAGAGCACCAAGTCTATGGAGCCATTGTTGATGATCACAATTTCGTCCAGCAAGTTTTTGGCACCGTTGCCGGGGATTGTTCGAGTATGGACAACTGACAGTTCATCTTGTTGTTCAGATTAGGTAATTTTCTTTTTTATTCTCTTTTCAAAAAGTTTTCAAAAATATTTTTCAAAATTTATCACCTAATTTCGAAAATTTTCAGAGTTTTCAATAATGAATCCTAGAGTTTCATATAACATGTTTTAGCTTGGCTGGCTATTAAGCCATGGCTAATTCACATGATTTTGATTGAGGACTTTGAATTCATTACTTTCTTTTTTCCTATATGTTTTTCGAAAAATATAAAAGAAAATCCAAAAAAATCATAAAATCATAAAAATAAAAAATATTTTGTATTTCTTGTTAGAGTCTTGAGACAATTTTTAAGTTTGGTGTCAATTGCATATTTATATTGTTCTTGCATTTTTTCGAAAAATTCATGCATTCATGGTGTTCTTCATGATCTTCAAGTTATTCTTGGTAAGTCTTCTTGTTTGATCTTGATGTTTTCTTGTTTTGTGTCTTTTGTTGTTTTTCATGTGCATCTTTGCATTCATATTTTCTAAGCATTAAAGATTTCTAAGTTTGGTTTCTTGCATGTCTTCTTTGCATCAAAATTTTTTTCAAAAATATGTTCTTGATGTTCATCATGATCTTCAAAGTGTTCTTGGTGTTCATCTTGACATTCATAGTGTTCTTGCATGCATAATGTGTTTTGATCCAAAATTTTCATTTTTGGGTCATAATTGTGTTTTCCTCACTCATCATTAAAAATTCAAAAATAAAAAAAAAAAACAAAATATCTTTTTCTTTTTTCTCTCAAAATTTCGAAAATTTGGGTTGACTTAGTCAAAAATTTTTAAAATTAGTTGTTTCTTGTAAGTCAAGTCAAATTTTCAATTTTAAAAATCTTATCTTTTCAAAATCTTTTTCAAAAATCATATATTTTTCATTTTTTACTATTTCTCGAAAATTTTAAAAATTATTTTTCCAAAATCTTTTTCTTAATTTTATCTTTATTTTCAAAAATTATGCTAACAATTAATGTGATTGGTTCAAAAATTTAAAATTTGTTACTTTCTTGTTAAGAAAGGTTCAATCTTTAAATTCTAGAATCTTATCTTTTAGTTTCTTGTTTGTTAAGTAATTAATTTTAATTTTAAAAATTAAATCTTTTTCAACCATATCTTTTCTATCTTATCTTATTATCATATCTTTTTATCATATCTTTTATATCATATCTTTTTCAAAAATTTTATCTTTTTCAAAAAAAAAACTTTAATTTCAAAAATATCTTCTTATCTTCTTATCTTTCCAAAATTGAATTTCAAATCTTTTTCAACTAACCAACTAACTTTTTGTTTGTTTCTTATCTTTTTCAAAACAACTTAACTACTTCTCCCTCTCTAATTTTCGAAAATATCTCCCCCTTTTTCAAAATTATTCTTAATATTAATTATTTTAAATTTTAATTTTAATTTTATTTCTTATCTTAATTTTCGAAAATCACTAACTCCTTTTCAAAATTTATTTTCAAAAATTTCTCTCTCTCATCTTATTCTATTTATTTATTTATTTACTAACACTTCTCTTCACCTCTCTTCATCTCAAATCACTGCCACTATCCTTACCCTTGTGTTTGGATTCTCCTTTCTTTATTCCCTTCTTCTTCTACTAACATAAATGAATCTCTATACTGTGACATAGAGGATTCCTCTTCCTTTTCTGTTCTCTTCTTTCTCATATGAGTAGGAACAAGGAAAAAGGCATTCTTGTTGAAGCTGACCCTGAACCTGAAAGGACTCTGAAGAGGAAACTAAGAGAAGCTAAATTACAACAATCCAGAGACAACCTTACTGAAATTTTCAAACAAGAAAAGAAGATGGCAGCCGAACCTAACAACAATGATGCAAGGAGGATGCTTGGTGATTATACTAAACCCACGTCCAAATTTGATGGAAGAAGCATCTCAATTCCTCCTATTGGAGCAAACAATTTTGAGCTGAAACCTCAACTAGTTGCTCTAATACAACAGAACTGCAAGTTTCATGGACTTCCATCAGAAGATCCCTACCAGTTTTTAACTGAGTTCTTGCAGATCTGTGAGACTGATAAGACTAATGGAGTATATCCTGAAGTCTACAGGCTCATGCTTTTCCCTTTTACTTTAAGAGACAGAGCTAGAATATGGTTGGACTCACAACCTAAAGATAGCCTGGACTCCTAGGATAAGCTGGTCACGGCCTTCTTGGGTAAATTCTTTCCTCCTCAAAATCTGAGCAAGCTTAGAGTGGATGTTCAAACCTTCAAACAAAAAGATGGTGAATCTCTCTATGAAGTTTGGGAAAGATACAAGCAGATGACCAAAAAGTGTCCTTCTGACATGTTTTCAGAATGGCCATAATGGATATATTCTATTATGGTCTATCTGAGTTTTCCAAGATGTTATTAGACCATTCTGCAGGTGGATCCATTCACCTAAAGAAAACGCCTGCAGAAGCTCAGGAACTTATTGACATGGTTGCAAATAACCAATTCATGTACACTTCTGAGAGGAATTCCGTGAATAATGGGACACCTCAAAGGAAGGGAGTTCTTGAAATTGATGCTCTGAATGCCATATTGGCTCAGAACAAAGTGTTGACTCAGCAAGTCAACATGATTTCTCAAAGTCTGAATGGATGGCAAAATGTATCTAACAGTACTAGAGAGGCAGTGGTGCACGAAATTGTGATAATCAATGGCGCCATCAACATGGTACGCTCAATTGCAATCTCAACTCTTTATCACAACTTCGCACAACTAACCAGCAAGTGCACTGGGTCGTCCAAGTAATAAACCTTACGCGAGTAAGGGTTGATCCCACGGAGATTGTTGGTATGAAGCAAGCTATGGTCACCTTGTAAATCTCAGTCAGGCATATTCAAATGGTTATGGATGATATATGAATAAAGCATAAAGATAGAGATATTTATGTATTTCATTGGTGATAATTTCAGATAAGCGTATGGAGATGCTTTGTCCCTTCCGTCTCTCTGCTTTCCTACTGTCTTCATCCAATCCTTCTTACTCCTTTCCATGGCAAGCTGTATGTTGGGCATCACCGTTGTCAGTGGCTACAGTCCCGTCCTCTCAGTGAAAATGTTCAACGCACCCTGTCACGGCACGGCTAATCATCTGTCGGTCCTCAATCAGGTTGGAGTAGAATCCAGTGATTCTTTTGCGTCTGTCACTAATGCCCAGCCTTCAGGAGTTTGAAGCTCGTCACGGTCATTCAATCATTAAATCCTACTCAGAATACCACAGACAAGGTTTAGACCTTCCGGATTCTCTTGAATGCCGCCATCAATTCTAGCTTATACCACGAAGATTCCGATTAAGGAATCAAAGAGATAAACATTCAAGCCTTGTTTGCTTGTAGAACGGGAGTGGTTGTCAGGCACGCGTTCATGAGTGAGAATGATGATGAGCATCACATAATCATCACATTCATCAAGTTCTTGAGTGTGAATGAATATCTTGGAATAAGAACAAGCTGAACTGAATAGAAGAACAATAGTAATTGCATTAATACTCGAGGTACAGCAGAGCTCCACACCTTAATCTATGGTGTGTAGAAACTCCACCGTTGAAAATACATAAGAACAAGGTTCAGGCATGGCCGTGAGGCCAGCCCCCCAATGATCTAAGAACTAGATGTCCAAAGATGATCCTAAGATCGAAAAATGATCAAAAGATGAAAATACAATAGCAAAAGGTCTTATTTATAAAGAACTAGTAGCCTAGGGTTTACAGAAATGAGTAAATGACATAAAAATCCACTTCCGGGCCCACTTGGTGTGTGCTTGGGCTGAGCATTGAAGCATTTTCGTGTAGAGACTTTTCTTGGAGTTAAACGCCAGCTTTTGTGCCAGTTTGGGCATTTAACTCCCATTCTTCTGCCAGTTCCGGCGTTTAACGCTGGGCAGTTTTGAGCTGATTTGGAACGCCGGTTTGGGCCATCAAATCTCGGGCAAAGTATGGACTATTAATACATTGCTGGAAAGCCCAGGATGTCTACTTTCTAACACCGTTGAGAGCGCGCCAATTGGGCTTCTGTAGCTCCAGAAAATCCACTTCGAGTGGAGGGAGGTCAGAATCCAGCAGCATCTGCAGTCCTTTTCAGTCTCTGGATCAGATTTTTGCTTAAGTCCCTCAATTTCAGCCAGAAAATACCTGAAATCACAGAAAAACACACAAACTCATAGTAAAGTCCAGAAAAGTGAATTTTAACTAAAAACTAATAAAAATATAATAAAAACTAACTAAAACATACTAAAAACATACTAAAAATAATGCCAAAAAGCGTATAAATTATCCACTCATCACAACACCAAACTTAAATTGTTGCTTGTCCTCAAGCAACTGAAAATCAAATAAGATAAAAAGAAGAGAATATGCAATGAATTCCAAAAACATCTATGAAGATCAGTATTAATTAGATGAGCGGGGCTTTTAGCTTTTTGCCTCTGAATAGTTTTGGCATCTCACTCTATCCTTTGAAATTCAGAATGATTGGCTTCTATAGGAACTCAGAATCCAGATAGTGTTATTGATTCTCCTATTTAAGTATGATGATTCTTGAACACAACTACTTTATGAGTCTTGGCCGTGGCCCAAAGCACTCTGTCTTCCAGTATTACCACCGGATACATACATGCCACAGACACATAATTGGGTGAACCTTTTCAGATTGTGACTCAGCTTTGCTAGAGTCCCCAATTAGAGGTGTCCAGGATTCTTAAGCACACTCTTTTTGCCTTGGATCATAACTTTATTATTTTCTTTTTCTTTCTTTTTCTCTTTCTCCCTTTTTTTTCGTTTTTTTCTCTTTTTTTTCGCTTCTTCTTTTTTTTTTGTATTCACTGCTTTTTCTTGCTTCAAGAATCATTTTTATGATTTTTCAGATCCTCAGTAACATGTCTCCTTTTTCATCATTCTTTCAAGAGCCAACATTCATGAACCACAAATTCAAAAGACATATGCACTGTTCAAGCATACATTCAGAAAACAAAAGTATTGCCACCACATCAAAATAATTAATCTGTTATAAAATTCAAAATTCATGCAATTCTTCTCTTTTTCAATTAAGAACATTTTTCATTTAAGAAAGGTGATGGATTCATAGGACATTCATAACTTTAAGGCATAGATACTAAGACACTAATGATCATGTAATAAGACACAAACATGGATAAACATAAGCAACAAATTCGAAAAACAAGAAAATAAAGAACAAGGAGATTAAAGAATGGGTCCACCTTAGTGATGGCGGCTCATTCTTCCTCTTGAAGATCTTATGGAGTGCTTGAGCTCCTCAATGTCTCTTCCTTGCCTTTGTTGCTCCTCTCTCAAGATTCTTTGATCTTCTCTAATTTCATGGAGGAGGATGGAATGTTCTTGGTGCTCCACCCTTAGTTGTCCCATGTTGGAACTCAATTCTCCTAGCGAGGTGTTGATTTGCTCCCAATAGTTTTATGGAGGAAAGTGCATCTCTTGAGGCATCTTAGGGATTTAATGATGAGTGGGATCTCTTGTTTGCTCCATCCTTTTCTTAGTGATGGGCTTGTCCTCATCAATGGGGATGTCTCCATCTATGTCAACTCCAACTGAATAACAGAGGTGACAAATGAGATGAGGAAAGGCTAACCTTGCCAAGGTAGAGGACTTGTCCGCCACCTTATAAAGTTCTTGGGCTATAACCTCATGAACTTCTACTTCTTCTCCAATCATGATGCTATGGATCATGATGGCCCGGTCTTTAGTAACTTCGGACCGGTTGCTAGTGGGAACGATTGAGCGTTGGATAAACTCCAACCATCCCCTAGCAACGGGCTTGAGGTCATGCCTTCTCAGTTGAACTGGCTTCCCTCTTGAATCTCTCTTCCATTGGGCGCCCTCTTCACAGATGTCTATGAGGACCTGGTCCAACCTTTGATCAAAGTTGACCCTTCTAGTGTAAGGGTGTTCATCTCCTTGCATCATGGGCAAGTTGAATGCCAATCTTACATTTTCCGGACTAAAATCTAAGCATTTCCCCCGAACCATTGTAAGCCAATTCTTTGGGTTCGGGTTCACACTTTGATCATGGCTCTTGGTGATCCATGCATTGGCATAGAACTCTTGAACCATTAAGATTCCGACTTGTTGAATGGGGTTGGTAAGAACTTCCCAACCTCTTCTTCGGATCTCATGTCGAATCTCTGGATAATCACTCCTTTTGAGTTTGAAAGGGACCTCGGGGATCACCTTCTTCAAGGCCACAACTTCATAGAAGTGGTCTTGATGCACCCTTGAGATGAATCTCTCCATCTCCCATGACTCGGAGGTGGAAGCTTTTGCCTTCCCTTTCCTCTTTCTAAAGGTTTCTCCGGCTTTAGATGCCATAAATGGTTATGGAAAAACAAAAAGCAATGCTTTTACCACACCAAACTTAGAAGGTTTGCTCGTCCTCGAGCAAAAGAAGAAAGAAGGGAGTATAAGAAGAAGAAATAGAGGAGATGGAGATGGCTTTATGGTTCGGCCAAAGGGGGAGAAGTAGTGTTTAGGTTGTGTGAAAATGAAGGGGTGAAGATGGGTTTATATAGGGGTTAAGAGAGGGGTAGGTTTCGGTTATGGGAGGGTGGGTTTGGGAGGGAAAGTGGTTTGAATTTGAATGGTGAGGTAGGTGGGGTTTTATGAAGGATGGATGTGAGTGGTGAAGATAAAGATGGAATTCGATAGGTGAGGGGTTTTTGGGGAAGAGGTGTTTAGGTGATTGGTGAATGGGTGAAGAAAAACAGAGAGGGTGGTGGGGTAGGTGGGGATTCTGTGGGGTCCACAGATCCTGAGGTGTCAAGGAAAAGTCATCCCTGCACCAAGTGGCGAGCAAAATTGCTCTCTGTGCCAATTTTGGTGTTAAACGCCGGGCTGGTGCCCATTTCTGGCGTTTAACACCAATTTCTTGCCCTTTCCTGGCGTTTAACGCCATTCTGGTGCCTCTTTCTGGCGTTAAACTCCCATAATGGTGCCAGACTGGGAGTTAAATGCCCATTTGCTGCCCTTACTGGCATTTAAACGCCAGCAGGTTCTTCCTCCAGGGTGTGCTATTTTTCTTTCTGTTTTTCATTCTGTTTTTGCTTTTTCAATTGATTTTGTGACTTCTCATGATCATTAACCTACAGAAAACATAAAATAACAAAGGAAAATAGATAAAATATAACATTGTGTTGCCTCTCAACAAGCGCTTCTTTAATGTCAGTAGCTTGACAATGGGCTCTCATGGAGCCTCACAGATACTCAGAGCAATGTTGGAACCTCCCAACACCAAACTTAGAGTTTGAATGTGGGGGTTCAACACCAAACTTAGAATTTTGTTGTGGCCTCCCAACACCAAACTTAGAGTTTGACTGTGGGGGCTCTGTTTGACTCTGTTTTGAGAGAAGCTCTTCATGCTTCCTCTCCATGGTGAGAGAGGGATATCCTTGAGCCTTAAACACAAAGGATTCTTCATTCACTTGAATGATCAATTCTCCTCTGTCCACATCAATCACAGGCTTTGCTGTGGCTAGGAAGGGTCTGCCAAGGATGATGGATTCATCCATGCACTTCTCAGTCTCTAGGACTATGAAATTAGCAGGGATGTAATGGTCTTCAATTTTTACCAGAACATCCTCTACAAGTCCATAAGCTTGTTTTCTTGAGTTATCTGCCATCTCTAGTGAGATTCTTGCAGCTTGTACCTCAAAGATCCCTAGCTTCTCCATTACAAAGAGAGGCATGAGGTTTACACTTGACCCTAAGTCACACAGAGCCTTCTGAAAGGTCATGGTGCCTATGGTACAAGGTATTGAAAACTTCCCAGGATCTTGTCTCTTTTGAGGTAATTTCTGCCTAGACAAGTCATCCATTTCTTTGGTGAGCAAAGGAGGTTTGTTCTCCCAAGTCTCATTACCAAATAACTTGTCATTTAGCTTCATGATTGCTCCAAGGTATTTAGCAACTTGCTCTTCAGTGACATACTCATCCTCTTCAGAGGAAGAATACTCATCAGAGCTCATGAATGGCAGAAGTAAATCTAATGGAATCTCTATGGTCTCAGTGTGAGCCTCAGATTCCCATGGTTCCTCATTAGGGAACTCATTGAAGGCCAGTGGACGTCCATTGAGGTCTTCCTCAGTGGCGTTCACTGCTTCTTCCTCCTCTCCTAGTTCGGCCATGTTGATGACCTTGCACTCTCCTTTTGGATTCTCTTCTGTATTGCTTGGAAGAGTACTAGGAGGGAGTTCAGTAATTTTCTTGCTCAGCTGTCCCACTTGTGCCTCCAATTTTCTAATGGAGGACCTTGTTTCAGTCATGAAACTTTGAGTGGTTTTGATTAGATCAGAGACCATGGTTGCTAAGTCAGAGTGGCTCTGCTTAGAATTCTCTGTCTGTTGCTGAGAAGATGATGAAAAAGGCTTGCCATTGCTAAACCTGTTTCTTCCACCATTATTGTTGTTGAAACCTTGTTGGGGTCTCTGTTGATCCTTCCATGAGAGATTTGGATGATTTCTCCATGAAGAATTATAGGTGTTTCCATAGGGTTTTCCCATGTAATTCACCTCTTCCGTTGAAGGGTTCTCAGGATCATAAGCTTCTTCTTCAGATGAAGCGTCCTTAGTACTGCCTGGTGCAGCTTGCATTCCAGACAGACTTTGAGAAATCAAATTGACTTGCTGAGTCAATATTTTGTTCTGAGCCAATATTGCATTCAGAATATCAATCTCAAGAACTCCTTTCTTCTGATTCGTCCCATTGTTCACAGGATTCCTTTCAGAAGTGTACATGAATTGGTTATTTATAACCATTTCAATGAGCTCTTGAGCTTCTGTAGGTGTCTTCTTCAGATGAAGAGATCCTCCAGCAGAGCTATCCAATGACATCTTGGATAGTTCAGAGAGACCATCATAGAAAATACCTATGATGCTCCAATCAGAAAGCATGTCAGAGGGACACTTTCTGATTAATTGTTTGTATCTTTCCCAAGCTTCATAGAGGGATTCTCCTTCCTTCTGTCTGAAGGTTTGGACTTCCACTCTAAGCTTACTCAATTTTTGAGGTGGAAAAAACTTTGCCAAGAAGGCATTGACTAGCTTTTCCCAAGAGTTCAGGCTTTCTTTAAGTTGTGAGTCCAACCATATCCTAGCTCTGTCTCTTACAGCAAAAGGGAATAGCATAAGTCTGTAGACTTCAGGGTCAACCCCATTAGTCTTGACAGTGTCACAGATTTGCAAGAATTCAGCTAAAAACTGATGAGGATCTTCCAATGGATGTCCATGGAACTTGCAATTCTGTTGCATTAGAGAAACTAATTGAGGCTTAAGCTCAAAGTTGTTTGCTCTAATGGCAGGGATAGAGATGCTTCTCCCATAGAAGTCGGGAGTAGGTGCAGTAATGTCACCCAGCACCTTCCTTGCATTGTTGGCATTGTTGTTGTTTTCGACTGCCATGGGTTTTTCTTCTTTGAAGATTTCTATTAGGTCCTCTACAGAGAGTTGTGCCTTAGCTTCTCTTAGCTTTCGCTTCAAGGTCCTTTCAGGTTCAGGGTCAGCCTCAACAAGAATGCTTTTGTCTTTGCTCCTGCTCATATGAAAGAGAAGAGAATAAGAAAATATGAAATCCTCTATGTCACAGTATAGAGATTCCTTGAGGTGTCAGAGGAAAAGAAAAATAGAAGGAATAGGTAGAAAATTCGAACTTATCAAGGAAAGATGGAGTTCGAATTGTGCATTGAGGAGTAGTGTTAGTCCATAAATAGAAGGATGTGAGAAGAGGGGAAGAAATTTTTGAAAATAAATTAAAAACATTTTAAAAAACATTTTGAAAAACACTAGTTGATTTTCGAAAACCAAGAGTGGAAAAGAAATCAAGTAATTTTTGAAAAAGATTTTGAAATTAGAAATAAAAAAGATATGATTGAAAACTATTTTGAAAAAGATGTGATTAAAGAGATATGATTGAAAAGATATAGTTTTAAAAAGATATGATTGAGAAGATATGATTTGAAAAACAATTTAAAAAGATTTGATTTTAAAAATTAATGACTTGGCTAACAAGAAAAGATATGATTCAGACATTAAACCTTTCTCAACAGAAAAGGCAGCATACTTGAAATGTTGAATCAAATCATTAATTGATAGCAAGTATTTTTGAAAATGAAAAGAAATTGATTTTGAAAACATATGATTGAAAAGATATGATTTGAAAAAGATTTGATTTTGAAAAATTTTGAAAACTTGAAAAAAATTTGAATTGAAAATAGAATCTTCCCTCTTGTGCCATCCTGGCGATAAACGCCCAGAATGGTGCACATTCTGGCGTTTAACGCCCAGAGCACTACCCTTTTGGGCGTTAAACGCCCAGCCAGGCACCCTGACTGGCGTTTAAACGCCAATTTTCCTTCTTCACTGGGCGTTTTGAACGCTCAGCTTTTTCTGTGTAATTCCTCTGTTGTATGTTCTGAATCTTCAATTCTCTGTATTATTGACTTGAAAAGACACAAATTAAAATTTTTTTGAATTTTTAATAATGAGGAATAATCAAAATGCAACTGAAATCAAATAACACTGCATACAAGACACCAAACTTAGCAGTTTGTATACTACTGACACTAACAAAATGAGAATGCATATAACAAAACACTCAAGTCAAGAGAATTCAAAGATCAGAGCAAGGAAATCATCAAGAACATCTTGAAGATCACTTAAGACACATGAATGAATGCAAGAAGAACAGAAACATGCAATTGACACCACACCTAACATGAGACACTAGACTCAACAAGAAACATACAATATTTTTGGTTTTTATGATTTTGTAATTTTTTTGGATTTTTCGAAAATTAAGTGGAACAGAAAATAAAGGTATCAAAATTCTTAATGAGAATTCCAGGAATCATGCAGTGTTAGTCTAAAGCTTCAGTCAAAAAATTAGACATGGCTAGCCAAGCTTCAGCAGGACATTGCATTCAAGAGCTAAGTTGATGAGAATCAATCAGCTTTGGTGATGATAAGAACATTACCTTGAAACACTAGAATTCATTCTTAAGAACTCTGAAGAAAAATACCTAATCTAAGCAACAAAATGAACCGTCAGTTGTCCAAACTCAACAATCCCCGGCAACGGCGCCAAAAACTTGGTGCACAAAATTGTGATCATCAATGGCGCCATCAACATGGTACGCTCAATTACAATCTCAACTCTTTATCACAACTTCGCACAACTAACCAGCAAGTGCACTGGGTCGTCCAAGTAATAAACCTTACGCGAGTAAGGGTCGATCCCACGGAGATTGTTGGTATGAAGCAAGCTATGGTCACCTTGTAAATCTCAGTCAGGCAGATTCAAATGGTTGTGGATGATATATGAATAAAGCATGAAGATAGAGATACTTATGTATTTCATTGGTGAGAATTTCAGATAAGCGTATGGAGATGCTTTGTCCCTTCCGTCTCTCTGCTTTCCTACTGTCTTCATCCAATCCTTCTTACTCCTTTCCATGGCAAGCTGTATTTTGGGCATCACCGTTGTCAGTCGCTACAGTCCCGTCCTCTCAGTGAAATGTTCAACGCACCCTGTCATGGCACGGCTAATCATCTGTCGGTTCTTAATCAGGTTGGAGTAGAATCCAGTGATTCTTTTGCGTCTGTCACTAACGCCCAGCCTTCAGGAGTTTGAAGCTCGTCACAGTCATTCAATCATTGAATCCTACTCAGAATACCACAGACAAAGTTTAGACCTTCCAGATTCTCTTGAATGCCGCCATCAATTCTAGCTTATACCACGAAGATTCCGATTAAGGAATCCAAGAGATAAACATTCAAGCCTTATTTGCTTGTAGAACGGGAGTGATTGTCAGGCACGCGTTCATGAGTGAGAATGATGATGAGCGTCACATAATCATCACATTCATCAAGTTCTTGAGTGCGAATGAATATCTTGGAATAAGAACAAGCTGAATTGAATAGAAGAACAATAGTAATTGCATTAATACTCGAGGTACAGCAGAGCTCCAACCTTAATCTATGGTGTGTAGAAACTCCACCGTTGAAAATACATAAGAACAAGGTTCAGGCTTGGCCGTGAGGCCAGCCCCCCAATGATCTAAGAACTAGATGTCCAAAGATGATCCTAAGATCGAAAAATGATCAAAAGATGAAAATACAATAGCAAAAGGACTTATTTATAAAAAACTAGTAGCCTAGGGTTTACAGAAATGAGTAAATGACATAAAAATCCACTTCCGGGCCCACTTGGTGTGTGCTTGGGCTGAGCATTGAAGCATTTTCATGTAGAGACTTTTCTTGGAGTTAAACGCCAGCTTTTGTGCCAGTTTGGGCGTTTAACTCCCATTCTTGTGCCAGTTCCGGCGTTTAACGCCGGGCAGTTTTGAGCTGATTTAGAATGCCAGTTTGGGCCATCAAATCTCGGGCAAAGTATGGACTATTAAACATTGCTGGAAAGCCCAGGATGTCTACTTTCCAACGCCGTTGAGAGCGCACCAATTGGGCTTCTGTAGCTCCAGATAATCCACTTCGAGTGCAGGGAGGTCAGAATCCAATAGCATCTGCAGTCCTTTTCAGTCTCTGGATCAGATTTTTGCTAAAGTCCCTCAATTTCAGCCAGAAAATACCTGAAATCACAGAAAAACACACAAACTCATAGTAAAGTCCAGAAAAGTGAATTTTAACTAAAAACTAATAAAAATAAAAAAAACTAACTAAAACATACTAAAAACATACTAAAAACAATGCCAAATAGCGTATAAATTATCCGCTCATCAGGCAGCTTCTGAAGAAGCTTATGATCCTGAGAACCCTGCAATAGCAGAGGTAAATTACAAGGGTGAACCTTATGGAAACACCTATAATTCATCATGGAGAAATCATCCAAATTTCTCATGGAAGGATCAACAAAAGCCTCAACAAGGCTTTAATAATGGTGGAAGAAACAAGTTTAGCAATAGCAAGCCTTTTCCATCATCTTCTCAGCAACAGATAGAGAATTCTGAAGAGAGCTCCTCTAACTTATCAAACATAATCTCTTATCTGTCTAAGGCCACTTTAAGTTTCATGAGTGAAACAAGATCCTCCATCAGAAATTTGGAGGCACAAGTGGGGCAGCTGAGTAAGAAAATCACTGAAACTCCTCCTAGTACTCTCCCAAGCAATACTTAAGAGAATCCAAAAAGAGAGTGCAAGGCCATTGACATAGTCAACATGGCCGAACCTAGAGAGGAAGGAGAGGACGTGAATCCCAAGGAGGAAGACCTCATGGGACGTCTCTCAAGCAAGAAGGAGTTCCCTATTAAGGACCTAAAGGAATCTGAGGCTCATATAGAGACCATAGAGATTCTATTAAACCTCTTTCTGCCATTCATGAGCTCTGAAGACTATTCTTCCTCTGAAGAAGATGAAGATGTGACTGGAGAGCAAGTTGCTCAATATCTAGGAGCTATCATGAAGCTGAATGCCAAGTTGTTTGGTAATGAGACTTGGGAAGGTGAACCTCCCTTGCTCATTAGTGAACTAGATACATGGGTTCAGCAAATTTTACCTCAAAAGAAACAAGATCCTGGTAAATTCTTAATACCCTGTACCATAGGCACCATGACCTTTAACAAGGCTCTGTGTGACCTAGGGTCAAGCATAAATCTTATGCCACTCTCTGTAACGGAGAAGCTGGGGATCATTGAGGTACAACCTACCTTATTCTCATTACAAATGGCAGACAACTCAGTAAGACAAGCTTATGGATTGGTAGAGGACGTGTTGGTAAAGGTTGAAGGCCTTTACATCCCTGCTGATTTCATAATCTTAGACACTGAGAAGGAGGAGGATGAATGCATCATCCTTGGAAGACCTTTCCTAGCCACAGTAGGAGCTGTGATAGATGTTAACAGAGAAGAATTAGTCCTTCATTGAATGGGGACTACCTTGTGTTTAAGGCTCAAAGATCTTCTTCTTTTACAATGGCGAGAAAGCATGAAAAGCTTCTCTCAGTATAGAGACAAGCAAAGCCCCCACAATCAAACTCTAAGTTTGGTGTTGAGAAGACCCCACATTCAAACTCTAAGTTTGGTGTTGGGAGGCCTTCATCATGCTCTGAACTTCTGTGAGGTTCCATAAGAGCCCACTGTCAAGCTATTGACATTAAAGAAGCACTTTTTGGGAGGCAACCCAATTTTTATTTATCTAATTTTATTTTTATTTTATTGTTCTTTTATGTTTTATTAGGTTCATGATCATGTAGAGTCACAAAAAATATTAAAATTAAAAACAGAATCAAAAACAGCAGAAGAAAAATCACACCCTAGAGGAAGGACTTACTGGCATTTAAACGCCAGTAAGGAGCATCTGGCTAGTGTTCAACGCCAGAATAGAGCTGGATCTGGCGTTGAATGCCAGAAACATGCAGCAATCTGGCATTTAAACGCCAGGATTGCACACTGAGGAAAGCTGGCATTCAACGCCAGAAACATGCTACAGATGGGCATTAAACACCCAGAATAAGCTTAGATCTGGCGTTGAACGCTAGAAACATGCAGTAATCTGGCGTTTAAACGCCAGGATTGCACACTGAGGAAAGCTGGCGTTCAACGCCAGAAACATGCTACAGATGGGCGTTGAACGCCCAGAATAAGCTTAGAGCTGGCGTTTAACGCCAGAAACAAGCATCAATCTGGCGTTAAACGCCAGGATTGCATGCAGAGGGCGTTTTACATGCCTCATTGGTGCAGGGATGTAAATCCTTGACACCTTAGGATCTGTGAACCCCATAGGATCATCTCAGGATCTGTGGACCCCACAGGATCCCCACCTACCTCAACTCACCTTCTCCCTTCTTCACCAATCACCTCAATCTCTCTTTCCCATCACCTTTTTACCACTCACATCCATCCATCCTTCCCACCCAATCCCACCCTAAAAGGCCGAAACACAACCCTCTCTCCCTCTCCTCCATATCTTCTTTTTCTAACATTCTTTCTTCTTTTGCTCGAGGGCGAGCAACATTCTAAGTTTGGTGTGGTAAAAGCATAGCTTTTTTGTTTTTCCATAACCATCGATGGCACCTAAAGGCCAGAGAAACCTCAAAAAAAAAAGATGAGAAAAGGGAAGACAAAAAGCTTCCACCTCCGAGTCATGGGAGATGGAGAGATTCATCTAAAGGGTCCATAGCTCAGTAATAGAGCATTTGACTGCACATCAAGAGAGCCCACTCAGCCCACTCATGGACCTCATCAAGAAATCCCTAAGATGTCTCAAGGGATAAATTTTCCTCCATACAACTATTGGGAGCAACTAAGGATAAGAGCACCAAAATTACTAGGGATCAAGCAACAGAAGCAAGGAAGAGACATAGAGGAGCTCAAAGAGCACCATTGGTTCTTCAAGAAGAAAATGCCACCATCACTAAGGGGGACTCATTCCTTGTTCTTAAATTTTTTCTGCTTTTCGGTTTTTTATGTTATATGTTTATCTATGTTTGTGTCTTTATTACATGATCATTAGTGTCTAGTGTCTATGTCTTAAGGCTATGAATAAATTCCATGAATCCTTCACCTCTCTTAAACGAAAAATGTTTCTAATTTAAAAGAACAAGAAGTACATGAATTTCGAAAATTGTCCTTGAATTTAGTTTAATTATATTGATGTGGTGACAATACTTTTTGTTTTCTGAATGAATGCTTGAACAGTGCATATTTTTTATCTTGTTGTTTATGAATGTTAAAATTGTTGGCTCTTGAAAGAATGATGAACAAAGATAAATGTTATTGATAATCTGAAAAATCATAAAATTGATTCTTGAAGCAAGAAAAAGCAGTGAATATTCAAAAAAAAATGAAAAAAAAGTGGCGAAAAAAAATATAAAGAAAGAAAGAAAAAGCAAGCAGAAAAAGCCAATAGCCCTTAAAACCAAAAGGCAAGGGTAGAAAGGATCCAAGGCTTTGAGCATCAATGGATAGGAGGGTCCAAGGAAATAAAATCCAGGCCTAAGTGGCTAATTCAAGCTGTCCCTAACCATGTGCTTGTGGCATGCAGGTCCAAGTGAAAAGCTTGAGACTGAGTGGTTAAAGTCGTGATCCAAAGCAAAAAGAGTGTGCTTAAGAGCTCTGGACACCTCTAACTGGAGACTCTAGCAAAGCTGAGTCACAATCTGAAAAGGTTCACCCAGTCATGTGTCTGTGGCATTTATGTATCCGGTGGTAATACCGGAAAACAAAGTGCTTAGGGCCACGGCCAAGACTCACAAAGTAGCTGTGTTCAAGAATCAACAAACTTAACTAGGAGAATCAATAACACTATCTAAAATTCTAAGTTCCTATAGATGCCAATCATTCTAAACTTCAAAGGAGAAAGTGAGATGCCAAAACTGTTAAAAAGCAAAAAGCTACAAGTCCCGCTCATCTAATTAGAATTAATATTCATTGATATTTTGGAATTTATAGTATATTCTCTTCTTTTTATCCTAATTGATTTGCAGTTGCTTGGGGAGAAGCAACAATTTAAGTTTGGTGTTGTGATGAGCGGATAATTTATACACTTTTTGGCATTGCTTTTAGATAGTTTTTAGTATAATCTAGCTACTTTTAGGGATGTTTTCATTAGTTTTTATGCTAAATTCACATTGCTAGATTTTACTATGAGTTTGTGTGTTTTTCTATGATTTCAGGTATTTTCTGGCTGAAATTGAGGGACCTGAGCAAAACTCTGATAAGGAGGCTGACAAAGGACTGCTGATGCTATTGGAATCTGACCTCTCTGCACTCGAAATGGATTTTCTGGAGCTACAGAACTCCAAATGGCGCGCTCTTAACAGCGTTGGAAAGTAGACATCCAAATCTTTCCAGCATTATATAATAGTCCATACTTTATTCGTGATTAGATGACGTAAACTGGTGCTCAACGCCAGTTCCATGCTGCATTCTGGAGTCAAACACCAGAAACACGTCACGAACCAGAGTTGAACGCCAAAAACACGTTACAACTTGGCGTTCAACTCCAAAAGAAGCCTCAGCTCGTGTAAAGTTCAAGCTCAGCCCAAGCACACACCAAAGTGGGCCCCGGAAGTGGATTTCTGCACTTAGACTTATTTCTGTAAACCTTAGTAACTAGTTTAGTATAAATAGAACTTTTTACTGTTGTATTTTCATCTTTGATCAGTTTATGCGATCTTAGATATTGGGGGCTAGCCATTCGGCCATGCCTGGACCTTCATCACTTATGTATTTTCAACGGTGGAGTTTCTACACACTATAGATTAAGGGTGTGGAGCTCTGTTGTACCTCAAGTTTCAATGCAATTACTACTATTTTATATTCAATTCCGCTTGTTCTTATTCTAAGATATTCGTTGCACTTCAACATGATGAATGTGATGATCCATGACACTCATCATCATTCTCACCTATGAACGCGTGACTGACAACCACTTCCGTTCTACCTTAGACCGGGCGCATATCTCTTGGATTCCTTGATCAGAATCTTCGTGGTATAAGCTAGAATTGATGGCGGCACTCATGGGAATCCGGAAAGTCTAACCTTGTCTGTGGTATTCCGAGTAGGATTCCGGGATTGAATGACTGTGACGAGCTTCAAACTCACAATTGTTGGGTGTGATGACAAACGCAAAAGAATCAAGGGATTCTATTCCAACATGATCGAGAACCGACAGATGATTTATCGCGCTCTGACAGAGCATTTGGACCATTTTCACTGAGAGGATGGGATGTAGCCATTGACAACGGTGATGCCCTACATACAGTTTGCCATGGAAAGGAGTAAGAAGGATTGGATGAAAGCAGTAGGAAAGCAGAGATTCAGAAGGAACACAGCACCTCCATGCACTTATCTGAAATTTCCACCATTGAATTACATGAGTAACTCTATCCTATTTTATTTATTTTCATTTACTATAATTTCTTAATACAGTTGAATCCTCCTGACTGGGATTTACAAGGTGACCATAGCTTGCTTCATACCAACAATCTCTATGGGATCGACTCTTACTCACGTAAGGTATTACTTGGACGACCCAGTACACTTGCTGGTTAGTTGTGCGGAGTTGTTACAAAGTGTGATTTATGTTTGAGAGCACCAAGCCTTTGGAGCCATTGTTGATGATCACAATTTCATCCACCAACGCTTCAGTTCCATAAGTTCATGCCTTTGCTCTTCTTGTTCCCCAAGCAGTTTGCAAAGCATGCTGCTTTGGTTTTGCTGTTCTTCCTTTAGTTGGTCCATAGCTTCTTGCAACTTGGTGATAGATGCTTCAAGACATTCCCAGTATTCAATTTGAGGGATTTCTGGGAGGAACTCCTGTGCTTTCCTCTTGATGGGGTCGTCCTGCACTTGTTGTCCTTCCATTGACTTTTTGTTGATTGGTTGCTCAACTGAGATATACTCATTTACTCCTATCTTTACCCCAGCATCTTTACATAGCATAGAGATTAAGCTTGGATAAGCCAATTTGGCATTTTTGGAGTTCTTGTTTGCAATTGTGTAAAGTTCACAAGAGATCAGCTGATGAACTTCCACTTCTTTTCCCAACATAATGCAATGGATCATTACTGCTCTTTTGATGGTGACTTCAGAGTGGTTGCTAGTGCGCAGTATAGAACGCCCAATGAAGTCCAGCCAGCCTCTGGCGATTGGTTTGAGATCTTCTCTCTTGAGTTGGTTTGGGACACCCTTTGTGTTGGTTATCTATTTGGTTCCAGGGAGGCATATGTCCTCTAAAATTTCATCCAAGCCCTTATTTGTTCTCATCATTCTCCTATTGAAGGAGTCTGGGTCATCTTGCAGTTGAGGCAGCTTGAAGATCTCTCTTATTTTGTCAGGGTGGAGGTGAACAATCTTCCCTCTGACCAAAGTTCGATAGTCATAGAAGACGGTTCTAGCTATTCTCTGCCTGTCTGTTTGCCATAAATTAGAATAGAATTCCTAAACCATGTTTCTTCCTTAAACCATGTTTCTTCCTACCTTTGTTTCAGGATTAGCTAGGATTTCCCAGCTCCTGTTTCGAATTTGCTCTTGGATCTGCAGATATTCGTCTTCTTTCAGATTAAATTTAACTTCCGGGATCACTGACCTTAGACCTATTACTTTGTAGTAATGGTCTGAATGTTCTTTGGTTAAGAACTTCCCTTGATTCTAAATTGGTTTTAGAATATTCTCTTTCTTGCCTCTTAAAGTGGTTTGTTTTCCCTTAGGAGCCATGATCTTAGTAGGTATTAGTTTAGTGATCACAGATAAACACACCAAACTTAGAGGTTTGCTTGTCCTCAAGCAAAAGAAAGGAAAGGAGAGGGATAGAGGGAGAGCCAAGTTCAAATTGTGGAGGAGAGGAGGGAGCCGAACGTGGATTTAAAGGGAAGGAGGGTGGGTTTTCGAAAATTTTGAAGAAGATATGATAGAAGATATGATTTGTAAAAGATAAGTATGATAGGAAAAAAATGCACTTTTAAAATTTAAAAGATATGAAAGATATTTGAAAAAGATAAATCTGAATTTTTAAAAGAAGATATGATGAGTTAAAAGAAAATTTGAGAAGAATTTAAAAAGATTTGAAAAGAATTCAAAAAGATAATTGAGTTTTGAAAAAGATTTGAAAAGAAGTTGAAGAGGATTTCAAAAATATTTATGTTTAGAATTAAGATACATTTGATATCTTTGAAAAAGGATTTGAAAAATTAGGATTTGTAATGTGTTTATGCAAGAAATTATGGATGGAAACATGAAAATTTGAAAAAAATCAAGTTGGGAACAAAAACTTTCTCCCCTCCACAATCCTGGCGTTAAACGCCCAACTGCTGCATGTTTTGGGCGTTTAATGCCCAATTGGTGCTTGGTCTGGGCGTTTAACGCCCAGCTGTTGCTTCTAGCTGGCGTTAAATGCCAGAAACACCTTTATCACTGGGCGTTTTTTTGAACGCCTAGGATGTTGTAAATCTGGTGTTAAACGCCCAGAAGTTGCTTCTTTTTGGCGTTCAACGCCCAGATGGCTATCTCTACTGGCATTAAACGCCTAGTCGATGTTTCTTTTGGGCGTTTAATGCCCAAAACAGCTCTTACTGGTTTTTTCGCACCAGTGAGATTCTTTTTGTTGTTTTATCCTCTGAATCCTTCTGTAACTCTGTGAACTCATGCAATTGCTATTTTACCTTGAAGATAATTAATATGAACCTGTAAAATTATCATTTAATTAACAAATAAGCTTTGTTAGTGGCTGGGTTGCCTCCCAGCAAGCACTTCTTTATTGTCTTTAGTTGGACTATTACTGAGCTTTAATCAAGTCTCATTTTTTAGCATTCTTGCTCAAATTCGCTTTCAAGATAATGTTTGACTCTCTGTCCATTAACAATGAATTTTTTGTTAGAGTCATTATCCTGAAGCTCTACATATCCATATGGTGACACGCCTGTAATCACATATAATCCTCTCCACCAGGATTTCAACTTTCTGGGGAATAATCTGAGCCTAGAGTTAAACAGCAGAACTTTCTGCCCTAGCTCAAAGACTCTGGATGACAGCTTCTTATCATGCCATCTTTTTGCTTTCTCTTTGTAAATTTTTGCATTTTTGAAAGCATTGAGTCTGAATTCCTCTAGCTCATTTAACTAGAGCAATCATTTTTCTCCAGCTAACTTGGCATCAAGGTTTGGGAATCTGGTTGCCCAGTAGGCCTTGTGTTCCAGTTCCACTGGCAAGTGACACGCTTTTCCATACACGAGCTGGTATGGAGAGGTCCCTATAGGAGTCTTGAATGCTATTCTGTATACCCACAGAGCATCATCCAAGCTTCTTGCACAATCCCTTTTATGGTTGATCACAGTCCATTTTAGGATTCTTTTAAGTTCTCTATTAGAGACTTCAGCTTGCCCATTTGTCTGTGGATGATATGGAGTTGCCACCCTGTGGCTAACTCCATATCGAACCATAGCAGAGTAAAGCTATTTATTGCAGAAATGAGTGCCCCCATCACTGATTAGTACTTTAGGGATACCAAATCTGCTAAAAATGTGTTTCTGGAGGAATTTCAGCACTGTCTTAGTATCATTAGTGGGTGTTGCAATAGCCTCCACCCATTTGGATACATAATCTACTGCCACCAGAATATAAGTGTTTGAGTTTGATGGTAGGAAAGGCCCCATGAAGTCAATACCCTATACATCAAACAACTCAATCTCCAAGATTCCTTGTTGAAGCATGGCATAACTGTGAGGAAGATTGCCAGATCTTTGGCAACTGTCACAATTACGTACAAACTCTCGGGAGTCTTTATAAAGAGTAGGCCAGTAGAAGCCACATTGGAGGACTCTTATGGCTGTTCGCTCACTTCCAAAATGTCTTCTATACTGTGATCCATGGCAATGCCAGAGGATCTTCTGTGCTTCTTCTTTAGGCACACATCTACGGATCACTCTGTCTGCACATCTCTTGAAGAGATATGGTTCATCCCACAGATAGTACTTTGCATCCGAGATCAATTTCTTGGATTGCTGCCTACTATACTCTTTGGGTATGAATCTCACAGCCTTGTAGTTTGCAATGTCTGTAAACCATGGTACTTCCTGGATGGTAAAGAGTTGCTCATCCGGAAAATTTTCAGAGATCTCAACAAGAGGGAGGGACGCCCCTTCTACTGGTTCTATTCGGGATAGGTGGTCTGCTACTTGGTTCTCTGTCCCTTTTCTGTCTCTTATTTCTATATCAAACTCTTGCAGAAGCAATACCCATCTTATGAATCTGGGTTTTGAATCCTGCTTTGTGAGTAGATATTTAAGAGCAGCATGGTCAGTGTACACAATCACTTTTGATCCTACTAAATAAGATCTGAACTTGTCAATGGCATAAACCACTGTAAGTAACTCTTTTTCTGTGGTTGTGTAGTTCTTCTGTGCGTCATTTAAAATACGACTGGCATAATAAATGACGTGCAGAAGCTTGTTATGCCTTTGTCCCAGCACTGCACCAATGGCATGGTCACTGGCATCACACATGAGTTCAAATGGTAATGCCCAGTCTGGTGCAGAGATGACTGGTGCTGTGACCAGCTTAGCTTTCAGAGTCTCAAATGCCTGCAGAGACTCTTTATCAAAGATAAATGGCGTATCAGCAACTAGCAGATTATTCAGAGGTTTTGCAATTTTTGAAAAATCTTTTATAAACCTTTTATAGAATCCTGCATTCCCCAGAAAGCTTCTGATTGCCTTAACATTGGCAGGTGGTGGTAATTTTTCATTACCTCTACCTTAGCTTGATCCACCTCTATTCCCTTGTTCGAAATTTTGTGCCCAAGGACAATTCCTTCAGTCACCATAAAGAGACATTTCTTCTAGTTTAAAACCAGGTTAGTCTCTTGGCACCTCTTTAGAACAAGTGCTAGATGGTCAACAGATGAGCTGAATGAGTCTCCAAATACTGAAAAGTCATTCATGAAGACTTCTAGAAATTTTTCCACCATATCAAAGAAAATAGAGAGCATGCACCTTTGAAAGGTTGCAGGTGCATTGCACAGACCAAATGGCATCCTTCTGTATGCAAATACTCCAGATGGACATGTGAATGCTGTTTTCTCTTGATCTTGGGGATCTAGTGCAATTTGATTATAACTTGAATATCCATCCAGGAAGTAGTAGTAATCATGACCTGCTAGTCTTTCTAGCATCTGGTCTATGAATGGTAAAGGAAAATGATCCTTTCTGGTAGCTGTATTGAGCTTTCTATAATCAATACACATACGCCACCCTGTAACTGTTCTTGTAGGAACCAGTTCATTTTTTTCGTCATGAACCACTGTCATGCCACCCTTCTTAGGGACGACTTGGACAGGGCTCACCCAGGGGCTATCAGAAATAGGATAAATAATCCCAGCCTCTAGTAATTTAGTGACCTCTTTCTGCACCACCTCTTTCATGGCTGGATTCAGCCACCTCTATGGTTGAACCACTGGCTTAGCGTCATCCTCAAATAAGATCTTGTTCATGCATCTGGCTGGGCTAATGCCCTTAAGATCACTGATGGACCACCCAAGAGCTGTCTTGTGTGTCTTCAGCACTTGAATTAGTGCTTCCTCTTCCTGTGGCTCTAAGGTTGAGCTTATGATTACAGAAAAAGTGTCACCTTCTCCCAGAAATGCATACTTCAGGGACGGTGGTAATGGTTTGAGCTCGGGTTTAGGAGATTTCTCCTCTTCCTGAGGGATTTTCAGAGGTTTTATTATTCTCTCTGGTTCCTCCAGATCAGGTTGAACATCTTTAAAGATATCCTCTGGCTCTGATTTGAGACTCTCAGTCATATTGACCTCTTTCACCAGAGAGTCAATAAAATCAATGCTCATGCAGTCGTTTGGGGTGTCTGGATGCTGCGTAGCTTTGACAACATTCAACTTAAACTCGTCCTCATTGACTCTCAGGGTTAATTCCACTTTTTGGACGTCAATGAGGGTTCGTTCAGTTGCTAGGAAAGGTCTTCCTAGAATGAGAGTTGCACTCTTGTGCTCCTCCATTTACAGCATCACAAAGTCAGTGGGAAAGGCAAACGGCCCAACCTTGATTATCATATCTTCAATCACGCCTGATGGGTATTTAATGGAGCCATCAGCAAGTTGGAGACATATCCAAGTTGGTTTGACTTCTTCAGTCAAACCAAGCTTTTTGATAGTGGATGCAGGTAATAGGTTGATACTTGCTCCAAGATCACATAGAGCTTTCTTGGTATAAGTACCCTCTAAGATGCATGGTATCATGAAGCTTCCGGGATCTTTAAGCTTCTCTGGTAAGCTTTTTAGAATGACTACACTGCATTCTTCAGTGAGGTAAACTTTTTCAGTTTCTCTCCAATCCTTCTTACGACTTAAGATCTCTTTCATGAACTTAGCATAAGAGGGTATTTGCTCAAGTGCCTCTGCAAATGGAATCTTTATTTTAAGAGTCATGAGATAGTCTGCAAAGCGGGCAAATTGCTTATCCTGTTCCGCTTGGCGATGTTTCTGAGGATAAGGCATTTTGGCTTTGTATTCCTCAACCTTAGTTGCTGCAGGTTTATTTCCTACAGATGTGGTTGGAGAAGCCGTTTTAGAAGGGCTGCTATCAGCACTTGTATGTGTTTGATCCCTCACTAGCGTTTGAATGCCAGGGTTGGAAGCTGGAGTGGCGTTAGACGCCAACTCCTTACTTGTTTCTGGCGTCTGAACGCCAAAACTGAGCTTTCTTTGGGCGTTCAATGCCAATTCCTTGCCTGTTTGTGGCGTTTGAACGCCAAAACTGAGCATGGGTTGGGCGTTTAACGCCAGCTCTTCACCCTTTTCTGGCGTTTGAACGCCAGAATTATTCCTTTCTGGGCTCTTACTATCCTCAGTGTAACATCCCTTCCAGCAAAATACCTTGCTTAAGTCAGGGTATTTCTACTAGAAAGAACGTTACGTGACCTTTTCTAATATTAACTACTTAATTACTGAGCCTTTGTATCGATCTCGCGTTTCAGTTTTAAGAAAATGCTAGAAAATTTTGTTTTTATTCATTAAAGACATGTATCAAGGATAAACATTGCAAATAATAATAACAATCACAGAAGTATTAATATTAGTAATTCTTATACATAGGAAGTCATATAAACCCAAATACAATACCTACCCCTCTGATAAAATAAAACTTCAAAGGAAAAGAGCGAGGGGACTCTATGAAAGCAATTTAAACCATAAAGAAAGCCTACTAATCGCTCGCAGCTTCAAATTGCGTCTTCAAACCTGTGTCACTGAAAGGGTGGAAAATTTGGGGGTGAGAACCAAACCACATGTTCTCAGTAGAGGTTGAGAATGCCGTGAAAGTAAAGAATAAAGTGCAAATAGTTAATTTCATTCAGAGACATCTAAAAGAAAATTAACCTTCTTTAAAAGTATTAGTTAATTATTCAAAATCCTAGATCCATATTTTCTTTATAAAACTCTTAAAAGTTTCCTATACTGTATAAATAACCAACCTGTTCCAAGCATAGGTTCATTAAGTCTATGCTGAACCAGTTTTATTTTTCATACTTTACTAGACCTCAAACGTACCAATCACGGCCTCAGGCCCAAACAACTCAATCAATATCCAATCACCACAATCCAAACAATCAGTTACAAACACAGGTAATGAGGTTCAAACACAATCAAGAGCAATTACATCAAGTATAGCAATTAGCAGTTAAACAGAATTATTCACTTAGGCAAACCAATTACAATATACACACCCAAACAACGTCACATAGATGCATATGATGAATGTCTAGTCCTAGTGCAGGCCATGAGCTCATGTGTCGGTTAGCACCTGCATTCCCGACATTTATCCGGTCACGAGTTCACGATTTCCCGAATACGATTTTCCGTTCAAATAAATGTGCATATAATTATTAGCAGCTCTATTGAGACAGCCTCTGCTTTCTACTCGCAGGAAATATACTCTTGGGAACGAAAAATTGTTGTAGGTATCCTAGTTTCCCTACAGAAGCTCTTGGGTTGCTTTAAGCAGTGAAAAAGCAAATAATATCTCTTGGGTTGCCTCAAGCAACAAACACATAAACAAATATCTCTTGGGTTGCTTCAAGCAACAGATAATCATACAATAAGTACTTTACTCTTTCCTTTTTCTTTCATAACTGCAAATACGCAAGCGGGACAAGATCCACGCCCTTGCCAACAATCTCATATACCAAATAATCTTTTCTTAAAAGAATCATTGAAGTTATTATCATTAAATAAACCTTAAATATTGATTTTGATTAAGTCCTTATACTTTTATAAAATTTCGGACATAATCTCCTTTAAAAATAGGACTTAGCCACCCTTACGGGTTGGTGCACGAAATTGCAATCACACTTTTGCAATCTCGCACAACTAACCAGCAAGTGCACTGGGTCATCCAAGTAATACCTTATGTGAGTAAGGGTCGATCCCACGGAGATTGTCGGCTTGAAGCAAGCTATGGTTATCTTGTAAATCTTAGTCAGGATATCAAAGATTATCAGGGTTGATTGTGAAAAGTAAAAGAACATGAAATAAGTACTTGTTTTGCAGTAATGGGGAACAGGTTGAGGTTTTGGAGATGCTCCATCTTCTGAATCTCTGCTTTCCTACTGTCTTCTTCATCAAACACGCAAGGCTCCTTCCATGGCAAGCTGTATGTAGGGTTTCACCGTTGTCAATAGCTACCTCCCATCTTCTCAGTGGAAATGTTCAACGCACCCTGTCACGGCACGGCTATCCATCTGTCGGTTCTCAATCAGGCCAGAATAGAATCCAATGATTCTTTTGCGTCTGTCACTAACGCCCCGCCCTCAGGAGTTTGAAGCTCGTCACAGTCATTCAATCATTGAATCCTACTCAGAATACCACAGACAAGGTTTAGACCTTCCGGATTCTCTTGAATGCCGCCATCAATTCTAGCTTATACCACGAAGATTCTGATTAAAGAATCCAAGAGATATCTACTCAATCCAAAGTAGAACGGAGGTGGTTGTCAGGCACGCGTTCATAGTTGAGAATATGATGAGTGTCACGGGTCATCACGTTCATCCGGGTTAAGAACAAGTGATATCTTAGAATGGAAGCAAGCATGATTGAATAAGAAACAGTAGTAGTTGCATTAATCCATCAAGACACAGCAGAGCTCCTCACCCCCAACCATGGGGTTTAGAGACTCATGCTGTAAGAAGTACACAAAGAAACGTGTAAAGTGTCATGAGGTACAGATACAATGTCAAAAGATCCTATTTATAGTGAACTAGTAACCTAGGGTATACAGAAATGAGTAAATGACGTAAAAATCCACTTCTGGGTCCACTTAGTGTGTGCTTGGGCTGAGCATTGAAGCTTTCATGTGTAGAGACCTTTTCTGGAGTTAAACGCCAGCTTTCATGCCAGTTTGGGCGTTTAACTCCAATTTTTATGCCAGTTCCAGCGTTAAACGCTGGAAATTCTGAGGCTGATTTGCAACGCCATTGAGAGCGCGCCAATTGGGCTTCTGTAGCTCCAGAAAATCCACTTCGAGTGCAGGGAGGTCAGAATCCAACAGCATCTGCAGTCCTTTTAGCCTCTGAATCAGATTTTTGCTCAGATCCCTCAATTTCAGCCAGAAAATACCTGAAATCACAGAAAAACACACAAACTCATAGTAAAGTCCAGAAAAGTGAATTTTAGCTAAAAACTAATAAAAATATACTAAAAACTAACTAGATTATACTAAAAACATACTAAAAACAATGCCAAAAAGCGTATAAATTATCCGCTCATCACAACACCAAACTTAAATTGTTGCTTGTCCCCAAGCAACTAAAAATCAAAGTAGGATGAAAAGAAGAGAATATACTATAGACTCCAAAATATCAAGGAAACTTAGCTCCAATTAGATGAGCGGGACTAGTAGCTTTTTGCTTCCGAACAGTTTTGGCATCTCACTTTATCCTTTGAAGTTCAGAATGATTGGCATCTATAGGAACTCAAAACTCAGATAGTGTTATTGATTCTCCTAGTTGAGTATAATGATTCTTGAACATAGCTAGTGTATGAGTCTTGGCTGTGGCCCAAAGCACTCTGTCTTCCAGTATTACCACCGGATACATACATGCCACAGACACATAATTGGTTGAACCTTTTCAGATTGTGACTCAGCTTTGCTAGAGTCCCCAATTAGAGGTGTCCAGGGTTCTTAAGCACACTCTTTTTGCCTTGGTTCACAACTTTATTTCTTTCTTTTTCTTTCTTTTTCTTTTTTTTTTCGAAATTTTTTTTTTGTATTCACTGCTTTTTCTTGCTTCAAGAATCAATCTGATGATTTTTTAGATCCTCAATAACAGTTCTCTTTTTCTCTCATTCTTTCAAGATGCAACAATTTTAACATTCTCAAAACAACAAATTCAAAAGACATATGCACTGTTCAAGCATTCATTCAGAAAACAAAAAGTATTGTCACCACATCAAACTAATTCAACTAGTTTAAAGGATAAATTCGAAATCCTGTACTTCTTGTTCTTTTGTGATTAAAGCATTTTTCATTTAAGAGAGGTGATGGATTCATAGGACATTCATAGCTTTAAGACTTGAATTTTAAATTTTATTAATTATGAATTAAGAACAAGACTCAAAAATAGATATAAGATGAGACTACAAATAGAAAACAATAATTTAAATAGGCTCCTAATGATAGAGGTTTTTCACAGAGTTAGGACTCAACAACCTTGATTTTGAGAAGTGGATGCTCCCTCAAATTGAGGGGAGAACTTTTGGCGTTTCAGTTCTTGAAGTTCACGCCCCTGCTTCTCTTGTTCCTTCAGCAATTTGCAGAGCATGCAGTTCTGATTCTGCTGTTCTTCCTTAAGTTGCTCCATAGTCTCTTGCAACTTGGTGATAGATGCTTCTAGGCTGGCCCAGTAGCCAATTTCAGGAAATTCAGGGAGGAACTCCTGCGCCCTCTTTTTGATTGAGTTGTCTTGCATTTGTCCTTCCATTGACTTCTTGGTGATTGGATGTTCAATGGGTATGAATTCATCTACTCCCATCTTTACCCCAGCCTCTTTACAGAGCAAGGAGATCAAGCTTGGGTAAGCCAATTTGGCTTCAGTGGAATTCTTATTTGCAATTGTGTAGATCTCACAAGCAATCACATGATGAACCTTCACTTCTTTTCCAAGCATAATGCAATGAATCATCACTGCTCTCTTGATAGTGACCTCAGAACGGTTGCTAGTGGGCAGTATGGAACGCCCAATGAAGTCTAGCCAACCTCTTGCAATTGGTTTGAGGTCTCCCCTCTTGAGTTGGTTTGGGACACCCTTTGAATTGGTTATCCACTTAGTTCCAGGGAGGCATATGTCCTCTAGAACTTGATCCAACCTTTTATCTGCTTTCACCATTCTCCTATTAAAGGATTCAGGATCATCTTGCAGTTGAGGCAATTTGAAGATTTCTCTTATTTTGTCCAGATGGAAGTACATAACTTTCCCTCTGACCATGGTTTTGTAAGTATGGTAAGCAGTTCCAGTCATTCTCTGCTTATCTGTTAGCCACAGATTTGAGTAGAATTCCTGAACCATATTCCTTCCAACCTTTATCTCAGGATTGGTTAGAACTTCCCATCCTCTGTTTCGAATTTGCTCTTGGATCCCCGGATATTCATCTTCTTTCAGATCAAATTTAACTTCCGGGATCACTGACTTCAGACCCATTATTTTGTGATAATGGCCTTCATGTTCTTTGGTTAAGAACTTCTCTTGATTCCAAAGATTCTTTGGATTATTCTCTTTCTTTCCTCTTAAATTGGTTTGTTTTCCCTTAGGAGCCATGATTTTGATGAATCTTGGCTTTAGTGATCACGGAAAAGCACACCAAACTTAGAGGTTTGCTTGTCCTCAAGCAAAAGAAAGGAAGGAGGAGAGAGAGGAGAAGAGCAAATTCGAATGGTGTGGGGGAATGGTGAGGCCGAACGTGTTTTTATAAGGGGGGGAAGGAGATTTCGAAAAAAATTGAAAGGAGATTTGAGAAGATATGGAGAGAATTTGAGAGAAGGCAGCGAAGCTTCGCCAACAATGACCTCATCCTAATCCGAAATGATATCGGAACAAGTCGACCCAGAGAGGGAAAGCTGGCAGCTAACTAGAAAGGACCCTACGGAGTCACAGAGGTATTGGAAAAAGGCTACTACAAAGTGTCCGAACTCGAGGGGCAAGAGCTACCGAGATCATGGCACGCCTGCAACCTAAGAAGGTACTATAGTTAAAAGGTAATAAAAGATCTTAGGACAAAGGTGCACTCTTTTTCCTGAAAAAGGTTTTTTAATGAGGCACCAAACCAAGATCTACAAAATTACCTAGGGTTAGCACCCACATGTATATATTCGCATATTTTCTATTTTGAATAAAGTTTTTCAGATTTTCTACAAAATCTCTTCATCAAGATGCATTAATCTGAAAATGCAAAAATTTATCACCTGATTATAAAGCTACAGATCGGCAAAAGTGAAAACCAAATTCATTGCCCGACGTGGTCGACAAGAATGAAAACTGAATTCTTCAAAGATCGACCAAACGAGGATCAAGCTCTACAAAATCGGCAAGATGAAAAGCGATGAAAATAGAATAACGCAAGAAGTTATAAAAAGCGATCCATGAATAGAGACCTGATGAGGTCTGAAACAAAAATGGATTGCTAGAAATAACTTAGAATGGACCGACGCAAAAGAAGTCGAACCAGATTAAAGCGACAAAAAGTTATAAAAAGTAATCCCTAAAAAGAGCCCTGGCCAGCCCTAAAAAGTGGATTATTGGAAATAACATTCCAAAGAGACCAACATGAAGAAGTCGGACCAAACTAATTAAAGCTACAAAAAAGTTATAAAACTTAATCCATAAAAACAAACCGGACAAGGTCCAAAAAATGGATTACTAGAAATAACTTTGAAGGGACCGACATGAAAAAGTCAGCCCAAGCCGATCAAAGCAACGAAAAGTTATAAAAAGTAACCCATAAAAAGAGACCTCACAAGGTCCAAAAAGTGGATTACTAAGAAATAACTTCCAAAGAGACCAACATGAAGAAGTCGGCCCAAGCCAAAATAATGCAAATAGAGTTATAAAAATTAAACCCAAGGGATTACTAAAAATAACTCCAGATGAAAAAAGTGCGCTAGAAGAGACCTAGCTTGATCCGAAGAAAGCCACGACCTCACCCAAAATCAAAGCATTCAAACACAAAGGGAACCAAAAAAGAGATCGGACAGCAAAGAGCTCCGGCACTCTTAAAGATTCCTAGAGGCTCCAAAAGGTTGCAAACAAACACATCAAGAAGATAAGCAGAAGCTACTATGATAAAAGGCTCAAAAGTCCACTCAAGAGTCGACCTTAAAGAGCTCAAGAAGTTACTTTGTTTTTCTAAATAAAGGTTGCTAGGAAAAGCAACCAAAATATCCAAGTTTAGACCACAAGATACAAAAAATAAGAGTTCAAAGACCCACAAACCGGGCCATAAAAGATACTAAATCAGAAAATTACAAGGAAGTTCAAAGGCTCCCTAGTAGCAGTATCCCAAGGAGAAGGATTACGGTCCCATCTGGCCGGTTCAGAATCTAGATATCAGGGTCCGACTCGGGATGGCCGACCTCAGTAGTAGGAGTTGAAGAAGGCGGGACAGTAGAGGCTTTGGCAGATGGCTCAGGAAGAGGGTCTACGTCGACATCATCATCATCCGAGTCGTCAAGGACAATCTTTCCATCTACTACAACATTGTCCAGGCTGAATAGAGTGAGGTCGAGCTCAGGCGTAAGAACTCAAACCTGAGCCTTCAAATTCTCATAAGCAGCATTCACGCTGCCTACAAGGTGGCCCTGGAGCTCAGTGTAGTCAGCCTGAACAGAGTCCAACATTCCCCTGAGCTCTACCATCTCACCATAAGTCAAGATATAGCTATCCTTATGCTTTTCAGCCATCTCCTCGGCCAAATTCGCTGAAACCACCGCAGCAGTAGCTTGAGCCTTCTCACCCTCAAATTCTTTCTCCAACTTTGCCACCTTCTTCTCGAGTTCCTCCTTCAACCCCTTAATCCTATCATACTCCGACTTAGCCTCCTCCATGAAAGCTTTTGTAGTATGAACCAGAACATCCTGAGCAGTTGGTGGACGAAATTGTGATTCATATGTTTATGCATTTTATAAAATTCATTGCTTTTTCTTTCCCTGGCAATGGCGCCAAAAACATGATGCCAAAACCATGGTTCACAACTATGTGTGGGCACAACTCCGTTCAACTAACCAGCATGTGTACTGGGTCGTCCAAGTAATACCTTACGTGAGTAAGGGTCGATTCCACAGAGATTGTTGGTATGAAGCAAGCTATGGTCACCTTGTAACTCTCAGTCAGGCAGATTATTAGTTTAAATATGATTAATGGAATAAATAGAAACTAAAGATAAATAAACTAAGATAGAAATACTTATGTAAATTAATTGTGGGAATTTCAGATAGGCGTATGGAGATGCTATGCTCCTCCTGAATCTCTGCTTTCCAACTTCTTCCTTCTTCCTTCTCATCACTCCTTTTTATGGTAAGCTGTATGTAGGGCATCACCGTTGTCAATGGCTACATCCCATCCTCTCAGTGAAAAAGGTCCAAATGCTCTGTCACAGCACGGCTAATCATCTGTCGGTTCTCAATCAGGTTGGAATAGAATCCCTTGATTCTTTTGCGTCTGTCATTAACGCCCAGCCTTCAGGAGTTTGAAGCTCGTCACAGTCATTCAATCCCGGAATCCTACTCAGAATACCACAGACAAGGTTAGACTTTCTGAATTCCCATGAATGCCGCCATCAATTCTAGCTTATACCACGAAGATTCTGATTAAGGAATCCAAGAGATATGCGCCCGGCCTAAGGTAGAACGGAAGTGGTTGTCAACTCACTCGCGCTCATAGGTGAGAATGATGATCAGTGTCACGGATCATCACATTTATCAAGTTGAAGTGCAATGAATATCTTAGAACAGAAGTAAATCGAATTGGATGAAAAAGAGTAGTAATTGCATTAAAACCTGAGGTACAGCAGAGCTCCACACCCTTAATCTATGGTGTGTAGAAACTCCACCATTAAAAATACATAAGTGAAAGGTTCAGGCATGGCCGAATGGCCAGCCCCCATGAAGGTCTAAGGACTAGGCGTCCAGAGATTTAACGTTGTCCAAAAGATGTCTAATACACTAGTAAAAAGTCCTATTTATACTAGACTAGCTACTAGGGTTTACATGAGTAAGTAATTGATGCATAAATCCACTTCCAGGGCCCACTTGGTGTGTGCTTGGGCTGAGCTTGATCTATCCACGAGCTGAGGCTTCTTTTGGAGTTGAACGCCAAGTTGTAACGTGTTTTGGGCGTTCAACTCCGGGTCGTGACGTGTTTCTGGCGTTTTACTCCAGACAGCAGCATGGAACTGGCGTTGAGCGCCAGTTTGCATCATCAATTCCCGAATAAAGTATGGACTATTATATATTGCTGGAAAGCTCTGGATGTCTACTTTCCAAAACCATTAAGATCGCGCCATTTGGAATTCTGTAGCTCCATAAAATCCATTTCGAGTGCAGGTAGGTCAGATTCCAACACCATCAGCAGTCCTTTGTCAGCCTCCTTTTTAGAGTTTTGCTCAGGTCCCTCAATTTTAGCCAGAAATTACCTGAAATCACAGAAAAACACACAAACTCATAGTAAAGTCCAGAAATGTGAATTTAACATAAAAACTAATGAAAACATCCCTAAAAGTAGCTTGAACTTACTAAAAACTACCTACAAACAATGCCAAAAAGCGTATAAATTATCCGCTCATCAGCAGTCCAAAACAAGGCTACCACCATATGCATAATTTGATAGAGAGAATTGCGTTGGTTAGGAATTTCTCTTATAAAAGGAAGAATTTCGTTGTAAGCATAGCTCCAAACCAACAAACAAATCTCACATCAAATTAAATTTGGTTTTGTCACAAGTACAAACCCCAATGAAATTTAACCGAAGTATTTAAACTCTGGTCATCTCACAAGGAATTGCAATAAAATGCTCAATTATTGGCTATGAGCATGCAAGGGGGTTTGATTTTATATTTTGACAATAAAAGTAAATAACAAGAAAGTAAATGAACAATGAACTAACAAAAGAAATAGAAAGGTACTCTTGGCTAGACATAGGTAATTGAGATCACCATCCTTGTTTACAAATCAAATATTGATAATTATGAGGAACCAAGCACATTAGGTCTACCTCCAAAAGCTTTAAGTACGTATAATCTAATCCTAGGCTTGAGGTACGTCAAATGGCTTGATCAACATCAACCCATAAGGTCTAACCTCACTACTAATTAACCTAGTAGTAGGCTAGTGTCAATGGCTATCAAGTTGATCACCAAGGGTTCTCAAATCACGAATTCATTGAGACCCAATGACTCAAGGTCACTCAATTCCCTTAGCCTAGGCCAAGAGTAAAGGAAACTACTCAGAAACTAGTGAAAGCATTTTAACAAACACCTAGAGTGCAAGAAAAGTAAACATCATCAAATGCAAGAATTAGCAAAACCCATAACTATCACAAGCAAGAAATCAACAATAACAATGAAGATAAACATAGAAGAGCATGGAAACATAAAATTGCATTAAAGAAAAATAAGATCCAACTATTGTTCATAAACATAAAAGAGAGCAAAACAAGAAATTAACAAGAGAAACTAAGAAGATTAAGACAATAGAACACTAAAATATCAAGAGAGTTGAAATCAAAACAAGAATTGAAAGATAAATTTGAGACTAATTAACCTAACTTTACCCTAATTTCTATCCTAAATCTAGAGAGAGGAGAGAGCCTCTCTCTCTAGAATTCTACCCTAAAACATGGTGAAAACTCCACTATGACTACTTGGTTCATTTCCCTTCAATCCTTGGGTTCAATAGCATCAGAAATGAGTTGGATTGGGCCCAAAATGAGCTTGAAATAGCCCCCAACGAGTTGCCCAAAATGGACCCACGCTGCTCCATCGGCGTGCACGCGTACATGGCACGCGCGCACCTCTATACATCAGGCAACTATTGCAAATTTTAAATCATTTTGAAATATCGGATGTTAGCTTTCCAACGCAATTAAAACCGCCTCATTTGGACCTCTGTAGCTCAAGTTATGATCAATTGAGTGCGAAGAGGTCAGGCTTGACAGCTTTGCGGTTCCTTCTTTTCTTCATGAGTTCTCCCACTTTGCGTGCTTTTCTCCTCACTTCTTCCATCCAATACTTGCCCTATGAACCTAAAATCACTCAACAAACATACCAAGGCATCGAATGGAATTAAAGTGGATTAAATTTAGCTATTTTAAGGCCTAAAAAGCATGTTTTCACATTTAAGCACAAATCAAGGGAAAATTGCAAAAGCATGCTATTTTATTGAATAAATGTGACAAAAGGTGATAAAATCTCCTAAATTAAGTACAAGATAAACCACAAAATCGGGGTTTATCAATGCACCATCTTAATGCTACTTCGGGTGATAAAATTCAAAAGGCGAAGAATGGAAACATCATCCGTAGGCACGACACCATAAGGAGCAATCTGATGATCAACAAATCCCATAGCATCAAAGTCGGGGGCATCAAGGTTAAAAGGCTCAACAATTTTTTGCTTCTTTGGTGAAGTGATGTGCACCCGTGGACTATGTCGGAAGAGAGTTTCTCAATGAAGTTGCGTTGCAAGTATAGCTCTACCAACAACAATCCTCGAGGATCAAATTTAGAAAGGAATTGGTTGTCACAAGTTCAACCCCAATAAAATAACCGAAGTATTCAAACCTCGGGTTGTCTCACAAGGAATGGGCAAACATGTGCTTCAACATTGGTTAGAAATCCGGGGTTGTAAGTCATGAGCGAGAAAATAAACTAGAAATCTTAGCAAACAAGTAATCTAAAATGTAAAGAACTAATTCAAATAACCAAGCAAAATGTGAGCAATTTCAAACTAAGAAGACAACATTCAATTTAATTATACTCTCAACTAGACAATAGCTACAACTAAAGCAAGACAATTAAGAATTTGGGTTTTCAAATATGAATAATAAAAGCAATTCTTGGCTAGGCATGGGAATCGGGGTCACTATCCTTGTCTAATAACCATATCTTGACAATTATGAGGAACCAAACTCATTAGATCTACTTCTATACTTGAAGTAAGTTAAATGGCTTGGTCAACATCTACCCATAAGGTCTAACCTCACTACTAATTAACCTAGTAGTAGGCTAGTGTCAATGGCTATCAAATTGACCACTAAGGGTTCCCAAATCATCAAATCCGTTAGACCCAATGACTCAAGTTTACCCAATTCCCTTGACCTAAGCCAAGAGTAAAAAGATCTACTCCATAATCAAGGCAAATAATTCATCAAACACTTGATAAGCATTAACAAAATACATGTTCAAATTTACAAATACCCACTAACAAATATCAACTTACAATCACTCAAACAACACAATTTAGCATAGAAATCATCAATGTAACATCAACAAGTCAAGATTCACAACATTCATGCAATGGGTATAAAGTGACAATTGACAAGAATCCGTAAACTAACACAAGATCTAAGAAAAAGTATACTAAGGAATTCAAATTAAACAATCAAAACTAGTAATTAACAAACTCCAATTCAGATTCAACAAGGGAAGATTAAATTAAAGCTAGATCTAGAGAAGAACAAGGGTTTTTCTCTCTAGAGGAACAAAGAACCCAAAAAAACTATAAAATGTGTCTTAGCGTCAAAATGATTGATCCCCCCACTTCTCCCTAGCATCCTTGGGTCTTTTTCCATGCAGAAACAGCTTGAAATTGGGCCTAATGAGCCTCAGAAATCGCCAGGCACGATTTCCTTTAATGAGGTCACGTGCAGCCTCCCGCGCGTGCGCGCCATGTGTGCGTGCGCGCCGATTGCTTTTGTGATCCACGCATGCGCGCCAAGTGCGCGTGCGCGTCAGTTGGAATTCTCTGGCCTGCGCGGATGCATCCATCCTTGTGCGCCGCTTCCAGCTATCCTCATCCACGCGTGCGCGTGGTGTGCGCGTGCGCGTCGATGATGCAGTTTCCAAAATCCAAATCTTCATGTTCCTTCCTCTTGTGCTTGCTTTTTTTCTCTCTTCTAGACCATTCTTACCCTATTAATTCTGAAATCACTCAACAAATATGTCACGACATCGAATGGCAATAAAAAGGATCAAAATATGGCAATTCTAAGGCAAAATAAGCATGTTTTCTATTATGGAGCAATATTAGGAAGTGAACATAAAACCATGCATTTCATGTGAATAAGTGCGAGAAATATTGACAAAAACCCCCAAATTAAGCACAAGATAAACCACAAAATTGGGGTTTATCAAATCTCCCCACACTTAAACCAAGCATGTCCTCATGCTTAAAATAAAAAGACCAGAGATCATGGTGAGAAAGGGTTTATGAAATGCAAACTACCTAAGTGAATGCATGCAACTAATGTAAAATTGTCTATCTACTTGGTCAAGGGTAAATCCGTCCTCCAAGAACACATGTGAGCATCTAGGGTGAAAATGATATGTAGTTCATGAGTCCTACCAAATTGAATATCACTATGAAGTGCATATAACTTGCTAAATGAACGCTTGTGAAAGCCGGGAACAAGGAGTTGAGCATCGAACCCTCGCCGGATGTGTATCCGCTCTATGCGCTCAAGTGTATAGGGTTCGTCACTCAATCCTCTCCTAATCATGCTTTCCAAGATTTGTCTTTCATCTAACAATCAACAATTACTTAATGCATGCTTACAAGTATCATGAAGTCTTATCATGGGTTGTAACGTGGCTAGGGTGAAGGTGAGGATGTATACAGTCAAGTGAGCTTAAAATTTGAGTCCTTGATTAACCTAGCATCTCACTAGACACATAAAACAACCTATACAACTATAATACATTACCTAGCTACCCTTGAGTTTCACTTTTTTTTTGCATACTCATGCGTTCTTTTCAATTCATATCCCATATGCATTATTTTTTTATTACTTTGTCTTGGGGCATCTTTGTCCCCTTTCATTGCCTTTCTTTCTTTCTTTCATATATATATTCTTTTCTTTTTCATACATTCTCATATATACACATATGAAATTCTTCTTTCTTTTTTTTTGGTCCCCTTTTTCTTGGGGTTCATGTACAAAAGTTTTAATGCATATGGTTCAATCATTCAATGCATGAGTATGTTCCCAAATCCCAGAATTTTCAATTACAATACACCTCTATATCTACCCAAGTTCCCAAGTATACCCTCCCAATTGAATGATACAAATCCTAACTCACCTAAGCTAATCAAGGATCCAAATTTAGGGACATTCATGGTTTCCCACTTAGGGTTATTGATGTGATCCCTTTTTTAGAGACAAAGAAGGTTTATCATATGCTCAAAATTGGTTAGCAATAGTAGATAAAAGGGTTAAGGCCATTTGGGAAAAGTGACTATTGAAATGATGGCCTCAATCATGTAAATGCATTCATACACAAGTAAGGGACATATAGAATCAGACAAAGCAATGATTACAATCATAGAGAGAGAATAATGCACACAAGAATGGGAATTAATGGTTAGAAAATATAACCATGCAATATGCTCAAAACATACATGCTTGTGTTCTTAGCTCAATCACTATGTTCCAAAATACATTCTTGAAGCAAGTTCAACACAAAAAAATTTTCAAATTGGTAGGGTACCCCAAAACACAGTTTCTTGGGGAAGAAGTTATTATTCGACCAAGCAATTCTATAGAGACTAACTACCATGCAAGGAATATTAACAAGCAAGACTAACTATGCATGCAATGTACTAACTACTAAGCAAAAGATAAATCCATGGGTATTGAAAGGAAGAGATTGTTACCCATGGAGATCAGTCGAACGACCTCCCCACACTTAGAATTTAGCACGGTCCTTCGTGCTACTAAGAATGCGCAAAGGGCGGTCGGGACCGGAACCTTCACTATCCCCTTCATCAGAGCTCCCATCACTAGGGTTGGAGGTGGATGTGAATATTTCGGGTTCCTCCATGCTAGGGGTAACACAACACAGAAGCTTCTTGATGTCAGTGTATCGGCATTGGTTGTGCCACTCATATCTATCAATCTTCCGGTGTAGATCTTCTATCCTTTGATGGGTGGATCTTTGCTGCGGTAGTGATGATGAGGTGGGAGGAATAATAGATGGTGGGGCTATGTCAAGGCTTGGTTTGTTCATGGGAAGATGTAAGTATTTTCCGCTTAGGACCACATCGCCCTTAGCCAAAATTATAGCTTTCGTATCCATGGCTTCCCAAGGAACACCCGCAGTAGCAACTAAATCAGATACCAATGATGGAAATGGCAAATTGCCCCGGTCGTGAATTTGACCCATCGCTTGCTTGACAAGAAGCGAAATGTTCACCGGTCTTCCCGTGAGAACACAGCAAACAAGCAAAACGAGATCCACTGTGAAGGATGACTTGTGGGTGCTACGTATGACATAGTGAGATAGGATCTTAGCCCAAGCTCTAGCTTCTACCGTGAGGAAACGTGCGTCAATACACTTGGGTCGCATCCGGAGTTGACCATGGGTCCAAAATGCTTCTGGTTCAGCAATGACTTGGAGGATCGAGTCCCAGTCAAATCCAGACTTCTCTCGCTGACGTAAGACCTCTTGATAGCCATCCATGTCACTTGGTACTGGTAAGACATGAAGCACTTGCTGAATAGCCTCTTCTGACACTGAGACTTGCTTCCGGCACACGTATCCCGATTGAAGAAAGGAAAGATGGTAGTTAGTGTATAATTCTACCACCCATGAAAGGTTGACCTCTTATGGTTTTCTCAGAAGAAACTCCCATCCTCGCTGTTCAATACGGGGTATAATACAAGGAGCAACTTTATCCGGCAGAGCGAGTAAATGCTCAGCATGATAGTTCCTCTCAACCATGAAGGGGAACATAAGTTCACAGAAGCGGTTGGAGAATCTTGAAGAATCTTTTGCTGGTTTGCTCTTGTCATTCTCATCAATAGGAGCGGGTGCCTTCGTCTACTTAGATAGAGGTTTGGCTCCTAGTGAAGAGTGCACCTTAGAGCATGAATTTGGGGGTGCCCTCTTTGTGGCTGGTTTCCTTGAAGCTTTCTCCTTGCCTTTCTTGGTGGCCATTGATGAACGAAATTGTGATCTCTAATAATGGCATTCAACTTGGTATGCGCGTTTATAACTCAGCACTTCCTTCACAACCTCGTACAACTAACCAACAAGTGCACTAGGTCGTCCAAGTAATAAACCTTACGTGAGTAAGGGTCGATCCCACGGAGATTGTTGGTATGAAGCAAGCTATGGTCATCTTATAAATCTCAGTTAAGCGGATAATAATTGGTTATGGAATTTTCAAATAATAATAATAAATAAACAGAAAATAAAGATAGAAATACTTATGTAAATCATTGATGGGAATTTCAGATAGGCGTATGAAGATGATGTGCTCCTTCTGAATCTCTGCTTTCCTACTACATTCATCAAATCCTTCTTACTCCTTTCCATGGCAAGCTGTATGTAGGGCATCACCGTTGTCAATGGCTACGTCCCATCCTCTCAATGAAAAAGGTCCAAATGCTCTGTCACAGCACGGGTAATCATCTGTCGGTTCTCGATCATGCTGGAATCGAATCCATTGATTCTTTTGCGTTTGTCATCACTCCCAACAATCGCGAGTTTGAAGCTCGTCACTGTCATTCAATCCCTGAATCATACTCAGAATACCACAGATAAGGTTTAGACTTTCTAGATTCTCATGAATGCCGCCATCAATTCTAGCTTATGCCACGAAGATTCTGATTAAGGAATCCAAGAGATATGGCCCGGTCTAAGGTAGAACGGAAGTGGTTGTCAGTCACGCGTTCATAGGTGAGAATGATGATGAGTGTCACGGATCATCACATTCATCATGGTGAAGTGCAACGAATATCTTAGAACAGGAATAAACTGAATGGAATAGAAAAAAGTAGTAATTGCATTAAAACTCGAGGTACGGCAGAGCTCCACACCCTTAATCTATGGTGTGTAGAAACTCTACCGTTGAAAATACATAAGTGATGGTTCAGGCATGGCCAAATGGCCAGCCCCCAAAACGTGATCAATAGTCTCCTCAGATGAATAATGGAATAAAACCGAGACCAAAGATGTCTAATACAATAGTAAAATGTCCTATTTATACTAGACTAGCTACTAGGGTTTACAGAAGTAAGTAATTGATGCAGAAATCCACTTTCGGGGCCCACTTGGTGTGTGCTTGGGCTGACCTTGAGCTTTACACATGCAGAGGCTTCTTTTGGAGTTGAACGCCAAGTTGTAACATGTTTTTGGCGTTCAACTCTGGTTCGTGACGTGTTTCTGACGTTTGACTCCAGAATGCAGCATGGAACTGGCGTTGAGCGCCAGTTTACGTCATCCAATCACGAATAAAGTATGGACTATTATATATTGCTGGAAAGCTCTGGATGTCTACTTTCTAACACCGTTGATAGCGCGCCATTTGAAGTTCTGTGGCTACGGAAAATCTATTTCGAGTGCAGGGAGGTCAGAATCCAACAGCATCAGCAGTCTTTTGTCAGCCTTCTATCAGAGCTTTGCTCAGGTCCCTCAATTCCAGCCAGAAAATACCTAAAATCACAGAGAAACATACAAACTCATAGTAAAGTCCAAAAATGTGAATTTATCATAAAAAATAATGAAAACATCCCTAAAAGTAGCTAGATCCTACTAAAAACTACCTAAAAACAATGCCAAAAAGCGTATAAATTATTCGCTCATCACAACACCAAACTTAAATTGTTGCTTGTCCCCAAGCAACTGAAAATCAATTAGGATAAAAAGAAGAGAATATACTATAAAGCTCAGAATATCAATGAATATTAATTCTAATTAGATGAGCGGGACTTGTAGCTTTTTGCTTCTGAACAGTTTTGGCATCTCACTTTATCCTTTGAAGTTTAGAATGATTGGCATCTCTAGGAACTTAGATTTTCAGATAGTGTTATTGATTCTCCCAGTTAAGTTTGTTGATTCTTGAACACAGCTACATTTATGAGTCTTGGCCGTGGCCCTAAGCACTTTGTTTTCCAGTATTACCACCGGATACATACATGCCACAGACACATGATTGGGTGAACCTTTTCAGATTATGACTCAGCTTTGCTAAAGTCCCTAGTTAGAGGTGTCCAGGGTTCTTAAGCACACTCTTTTTGCTTTGGATCACGACTTTAACCACTCAGTCTCAAGCTTTTCACTTGGACCTGCATGCCACAAGCACATGGTTAGGGACAGCTTGATTTAGCCGATTATGCCTGGATTGTGGTTCCTTTGGCCCTCCAATCCATTGATGCTCAAAGCCTTGGACATTTTTACCCTTGCCTTTTGGTTTTAAGGGCTAATGGCTTTTTCTGCTTGCTTTTTCTTTTTCTTTCTTTTTATTTTTTTTCACCAAAATTTTTTTTTGAGGTTTCTCTGGCCTTAGGTGCCATCAATGGTTATGGAAAAGCAAAAAAGCTATGCTTTTGCCACATCAAACTTAGAATGTTGCTCGCCCTTGAGCAAAAGAAGAAAGAATAGAAGAAGGAGAAGAAGATATGGAGGAGAGGGAGAGATTTTTGTGCTTCGGCCATGTAGGGTGGGTTGGGTGGGAAGGATGGATGGATGTGAGTGGTGAAGAGGTGATGGGGAAGAGAGATTAAGGTGATTGGTGAAGAAGAGAGAAGGTCAGTTGGGGTTGGTGGGGATCCTGTGGGGTCCACAGATCCTAAGAAGATCCTATAGGGTCCACAGATCCTGTGGTGTCAAGGATTTAACAACCCTGCACCAATTAGGCGTGTGAAATGCCTTGCATGCAATTCTAGCATTTGAACGCCGAATTGATGCTTGTTTTGGGCGTTCAGCGCCCATCTGTAGCATGTTTCTGGCGTTGAACGCCAGTTTCATGCTTGTTTCTGGTGTTTAGTGCCAACTCTCCTCAGGGTGTATTCCTGGCGTTAGAACGCCAGGATGTTGCTTGTTTTTGGCGTTCAACGCCAGATCCATGCTCTGTTCTGGCGTTGAACGCCAGCCAGATGCTTCTTACTGGCGTTTAAACGCTATTAAGTCCTTCCTCCAGGGTGTAATTTTTCTTCTGCTCTTTTTTATTCTGTTTTTAATTTTAGTATTTTTTTCGTGACTCCACATGATCATGAACCTAATAAAACATAAAAGAACAATAAAAAGAAAAACAAAATTAGATAAATAAAAATTGTGTTGCCTCCCAATAAGCGCTTTTTTAATGTCAATAGCTTGACAGTGGGCTCTCATGGAGCCACACAGGTGATCAGGTCAATGTTGTAGACTCCCAACACCAAACTTAGAGTTTGGATATGGGGATTCAACACCAAACTTAGTGTTTGGCTGTGGCCTCCCAACACCAAACTTAAAGTTTGATGGTGGGGGCTTTTTTTGACTCTGTACTGAGAGAAGCCTTTCATGCTTCCTCTCCATGTTTACAGAAGAACACCCTTGGGTCTTAAACACAAGGTTGTCCCCATTCAATTGAAGGACTAATTCTCCTCTGTTAACATCTATCACAGCTCCTGCTGTGGCTAGGAAGGGTCTTCCAAGGATGATGCATTCATCCTCCTCCTTCCTAGTGTCTAAGATTATGAAATCAGCAGGGATGTAAAGGCCTTCAACCTTTACCAACACATCCTCTATCAATCCATAAGCTTGTCTTACTGACTTATCTGCCAATTGCAATAAAAATATGGCAGGCTGTACCTCAATGATCCCCAGCTTCTCCATTACAGAGAGTGGCATAAGATTTATGCCTGACCCTAGGTCACACAGAGCCTTTTCAAAGGTCATGGTGCCTATGGTACAAGGTATTAAAAATTTACCAGGATCTTGTTTCTTTTGAGGTAAAGTTTGCTGAACCCATGTATCTAGTTCACCAATGAGCAAGGGAGGTTCACCTTCCCAAGTCTCATTACCAAACAACCTGGTATTCAGCTTTATGATAGCTCCTAAATATTGAGCAACTTGCTCTCTAGTTACATCTTCATCCTCTTCAGAGGAAGAATAGTTTTCAGAGCTCATGAATGGCAGAAGGAGGTTTAATGGAATCTCTATGGTCTCTATATGAGCCTCAGATTCCTCTGGGTCCTCAATAGGGAACTCCTTCTTGGTTGGGAGGCGTCCCATGAGGTCTTCCTCATTGGGATTCACGTCCTCTCCTTCCTCCTTGCATTCGGCCATATTGACCATATCAATGACCTTGCACTCTCTCTTTGGATTCTCTTCTGTATTGCTTGGGAGAGTACTAGGAGGAGTTTCAGTGACTTTCTTACTCAGCTGGCCCACTTGTGCCTCCAAATTTCTATTGGAGGACATTGTTTCACTCATGAAGGTTAAAGTGGCCTTAGACAGATCAGAGACTATATTTGTTAAGTTAGAGGTGCTCTGCTCAGAATTCTCTGTCTGTTGCTGAGAAGATGATGGAAACGGCTTGCCATTGCTAAACCTGTTTCTTCCACCATTATTAAAGCCTTGTTAAGGCTTTTGTTGATCCTTCCATGAGAAATTTGGATGATTTCTCCTTGAATAATTATAGGTTTTTCCATAAGGTTCACCCATGTAATTTACCTCTGCCATTGTAGGGTTTTCAGGATCATAAGATTCTTCTTCAGAACATGCCTCTTTAGTACTGTTGGATGCATGTTGCCATCCATTCAGACTTTGAGAAATCATGTTGACTTGCTGAGTCAACATTTTGTTCTGAGCCAATATGGCATTAAGAGCATCAATTTCAAGAACTCCCTTCCTCTAAGGTGTCCATTATTCACGGAATTCCTCTCAGAAGTGTACATGAATTGGTTATTTGCAACCATTTCAGTAAGTTCCTGAGCTTCTGCAGGCGTTTTCTTTAGGTGAATGGATCCACCTGCAGAATGGTCCAGTGACATCTTAGAGAACTCAGACAGACCATAATAGAATATATCTATCATGGTCCATTCTGAAAACATGTCAGAAGGACACTTTTTGGTCATCTGCTTGTATCTTTCTCAAGCTTCATAGAGGGATTCACCATCTTTTTGCTTGAAGGTCTGAACATCCACTCTAAGCTTGCTCAGCTTTCGAGGAGGAAAGAATTTAACCAAGAAGGCCATGACCAGCTTATCCCAAGAGTCCAGGCTATCCTTAGGTTATGAGTCCAACCATGTTCTAGCTCTGTCTCTTACAGCAAAAGGGAAAAGCATGAGCCTGTAGACTTCAGGATCTACTCCATTAGTCTTAACAGTCTCACAGATCTGCAAGAACTCAGTTAAAAACAGGTAGGGATCTTCTGATGGAAGTCCATGAAACTTGCAGTTTTGTTGCATTAGAGCAACTAGTTGAGGTTTCAGCTCAAAATTGTTTGCTCCAATGGCAGGAATTGAGATGCTTCTTCCATCAAACTTGGAAGTAGGTGTAGTATAATCACCAAGCATCCTCCTTGCATTATTGTTGTTGGGTTCGGCTGCCATATCCTTTTCTTTTTTGAAAATTTCAGTAAGGTTGTCTCTAGACTGTTGTAATTTAGCTTCTCTTAGTTTCCTCTTTAGAGACCTTTCAGGTTCAGGATCAGCTTCAACAAGAATGCCTTTTTCCTTGTTCCTGCTTATATGAGAAAGAAGAGAACAAAAAAGGAAGAGGAATCCTCTATGTCACAGTATAGAGATTCTTTTATGTTAGTAGAAGAAGAAAGGGAATACGAGTGAAGAAGAATGAATAATCCAAACACAAGGGTGAGGATAGGAGAAGAGATTTGAGATGAAGAGAAGTGTTAGTAAATGAATAAATAAATAGAATAAGATGAGAGAGAGAAGCTTTCGAAAATAATTTTTGAAAAGGAGTTAATAATTTTTGAAAATTAAAGGTGAAATAAAATTAAAATTAAAATTTAAAATAATTAATTAATTAAAAGAATTTTGAAAAGGAAGGAGAAATTTTCAAAAATTAGAGAGGGAAAAGTAGTTAGGTGGTTTTGAAAAAGATAAGAAATAAACAAAAAGTCAATTAGTTAGTTGAATAAGATTTGAAAATCAAATTTGAAAAGATAAGAAGATATTTTGAAATCAAATTTTTGAAAAAGATAAAATTTTTGAAAAAGATATGATAAAAGGATATGATTGGAAAAGGTTTAATTTTTAAAATTAGAATTAATTACTTGACTAACAAGAAACTAAAAGATATGATTCTAGAATTTAAAGATTAAATCTTTCTTAACAATGAAGTAATAAACTTCAAATTTTTGAATCAATCACATTACTTGTTAGTTAAGTTTCAAAAATTTGAAATAAAATAAGAAAAAAGATTTTGAAAAATTAAATTAAAATTTTCGAAAAATAGTAAGAAAAATGAAAAATATTTGATTTTTTTGAAAAAGTTTTGAAAAGATAAGGTTTTTAAAAATTGAAAATTTGACTTGACTTACAAGAAATAACTAATTTTAAAATTTTTTTGACTAAGTCAACTCAAATTTTCGAAATTTAGGAGTAAAATAAGGAAAGGATATTTTTTTATTTTTGAATTTTTAATGATGAGAGAGAAAAACACAAATATGACCCAAAACATGAAAATTTTGGATCAAAACCAATGATGCATACAAGAACTCTATGAATGTCATGATGAACACCAAGAACACTTTGAAGATCATGATGAACATCAAGAACATATTTTTGAAAAAATTTTTTGATGCAAAGAAAACATGCAAGACACCAAACTTAGAAATATTTCATGTTTAGACACTATGAATGCAAAAATACACATGAAAAACATCATACAATACAAAACAAGAAAATTTAAAGATCAAACAAGAAGACTTACCAAGAACAACTTGAAGATCATGAAGAACACTATGAATGCATGAATTTTCGAAAAATACAAGAACAAGATGAATATGCAATTGACACCAAACTTAAAAATTGACTCAAGATTCAAACGAGAAACACAAAATTTTTTAAATTTTTTTATTTTATTATTTTTTTTGGATTTTATTTTATATTTTTCGAAAAACATATAGGAAAAAGAAAATAAGAAATTCAAAATTTTTAAGAAGAATTCCAGGAATCTTTCAATGTTAGCCTAAAGCTCCAATCCAAGGTTGGACATGGCTTAAGAGCTAGCTAGCTTTAGGATGGCATTACATGCATTGAGGTGATTAGTTGAAGTCTCATTCCAAAAGGATTTGGATATGGCTTTACAGCCAGCTAGGATTCAGCATGCTTCATGAAACACCAGAATCCATTCTTAAAAATTCTGAAGCCACAGAATAATTTATTTTTAATTAAAATATTTTTTTTTTTGAAAATAGGGATAAATTTTTTTGAAATTTTTTTTTAAAAATAAAACAAAAAGAAAATTACCTAATCTGAGCAACAAGATGAATCGTCAGTTGTCCAAACTCGAACAATCCCCGGCAACGCCAAAATCTTGGTGCACAAAATTGTGGTCTCTAATAATGGCATTCAACTTGTTATGCGCATTTATAACTCAGCACTTTCTTCACAACCTCGCACAACTAACCAGTAAGTGCACTGGGTCGTCCAAGTAATAAAGCTTACGTGAGTAAGGGTCGATTCCACGGAGATTGTTGGTATGAAGCAAGCTATGGTCATCTTATAAATCTCAGTTAAGCGGATAATAATTGGTTATGGAATTTTAGAATAATAATAATAAATAAATAGAAAATAAAGATAGAAATACTTATGTAAATCATTGATGGGAATTTCAGATAGGCGTATGAAGATGTTGTGCTCCTTCTGAGTCTCTGCTTTCCTACTACATTCATCCAATCCTTCTTACTCCTTTCCATGGCAAGCTGTATGTAGGGCATCACCGTTGTCAATGGCTACATCCCATCCTCTCAATGAAAAAGGTCCAAATGCTCTGTCACAGCACGGCTAATCATCTGTCGGTTCTCGATCATGCCGGAATAGAATCCTTTGATTCTTTTGCGTTTGTCATCACGCCCAACAATCGCGAGTTTGAAGCTCGTCACAGTCATTCAATCCCTGAATCCTACTCGGAATACCACAGACAAGGTTTAGTCTTTCCGAATTCTCATGAATGCCGCCATCAATTCTAGCTTATACTACGAAGATTCTGATTAAGGAATCCAAGAGATATGCGCCCGGTCTAAGGTAGAATGGAAGTGGTTGTCAGTCACGCGTTCATAGGTGAGAATGATGATGAGTGTCACGGATCATCACATTCATCATGGTGAAGTGCAACGAATATCTTAGAATAGGAATAAACTGAATGGAATAGAAAAAAGTAGTAATTGCATTAAAACTCGAGGTACGGCAGAGCTCCACACCCTTAATCTATGGTGTGTAGAAACTCCACCGTTGAAAATACATAAGTGATGGTTCAGGCATGGCCAAATGGCCAGCCCCTAAAACGTGATCAATAGTCTCCTCAGATGAATAATGGAATAAAACCGAGACCAAAGATGTCTAATACAATAGTAAAATGTCCTATTTATACTAGACTAGCTACTAGGGTTTACAGAAGTAAGTAATTGATGCAGAAATCCACTTCCGGGGCCCACTTGGTATGTGCTTGGGCTGACCTTGAGCTTTACACGTGCAGAGGCTTCATTTGGAGTTGAACGTCAAGTCGTAACATATTTTTGGCATTCAACTCTGGTTCGTGACGTGTTTCTGGCGTTTGACTCTAGAATACAGCATGGAACTGGCGTTGAGCGCCAGTTTACATCATCTAATCACATATAAAATATGGACCATTATATATTTCTGGAAAGCTCTGGATGTCTATATTTTAACGCCGTTGAGAGCGCGCCATTTGGAGTTCTATAGCTCCAGAAAATCCATTCCGAGTGCAGGGAGGTCAGAATCCAAAAGCATCAGCAGTCCTTTGTCAGCCTTCTATCAGAGTTTTACTCAGGTCCCTCAATTCCATCCAGAAAATACCTGAAATCATAGAAAAACACACAAACTCATAGTAAAGTCCAGAAATGTAAATTTAGCATAAAAAATAAAGAAAATATCCCTAAAAGTAGCTAGATCCTACTAAAAACTACCAAAAAAAACACTGCCAAAAAGCGTATAAATTATCCGCTCATCAGTCATCCTAAAAAAGGAGGGGAAAGACGGAAAATGTTAAACCCAAAGGATCAACTCAACAAACATGCAAGTGAGAGGCGTACCCAAAAGAAAAAAGAAATAGTGCAACAAAGTAGTCATAGAAGCATGGGTCACAACACTTGGCATGGGATGCAAAAGGAAGGAAAGCATGCAATATGGCATGAGAGGAAGGATCTCAAGCATCCAAAACAAAGAGCAAGTCACATTTAATGAGTATCTAATTGGAAAGTAATAAGCAAAATGTGTTCAATGCACTTAGAAGAGAGCAAGTGAATGAGGAGGAAGCACCAAATTGAAGATATATGACTAGAATAAACCAAGATGGCATATGTGCATTTCCTCGAACAATTGGTGTGCATTTAACAAGCAATGAGCAATTATGAAATACTCAACCAATTAGAAGCCAAAAATGAAGTATCAATCATCATACAACATCATCCACTCACAAAAATAGTGAAGGGCAATCAAGAAGATCCATCAAAGTAATCAAAGTTCAAGTTCAACATCCATGAGAAAACAAAAAGAAGAAAAGTAAACAAGCAAAAAGCAAGTGGTATAATCAAGTAACTAAAGAGAAAATAAGTAAATAACAAGAAAAATCTAACTAGAAAAAGAAGTGATGCAAAGAAAGTAATAGATGAGATATGGAGGGAGTAGAACCTTGAGAAGTGTAAAAGAACAAGGTGAATTTTCTTTTTGAAATAGATGAGATATGGAGGGAAGAAATGGAGTGCCACCGGAAGAGGTGGTGGCTGCCGGTTAGTAATTGGAGACAGTGGTGGTGGAGTATGGAATAGAAGAGATGAGAAGAGAAGAGAAGGGATGGAAGAAGAAGAAGAAAGAAACAAGAAAGAGGGTGAGAGAAGCAGGGCACGCATCTTTAAAACTGGTTCGCGCGATTGACGCGCGCGCGCAAGGTGTGCTGGCGCATCGGTGAGGGTTGAGCGAGGGACGCAAGTGCGTCATTGGCGTGCCCGCGCGAGTATAGCTGTGCCCTTGGCACAGAACTGGCACAAAGTTGGCATAAGTCTTGGTTTTTTATACCAGAGTTGGCATGCAGCATAGGCGCGCGGAAGCGCACATTGCGCTGACGCGTGCTTGATGGGGTTGGCTACCGGCGCGGATGCGCGCAGTGCCTGAACGCGTTGGTACGGGCACAAGCTAGGCACAAAAATAGCACAAGCATGGCACAACTCTCGGTTTTTTGTACTGGAAATGTGCACAGTGTACCATCGGCGCGCGCGCACACAGTCTGCTTGTGCGTCGATGGCCAAGTTGCAAGTGGGGTGTGCTGGCGGCATGTACGCTGGCGCCTGGGGGCTGGCATGAAGTGCACATAAAGTGGACACAAGGTGGGCATAACTCTCGGATTTTTGGCCCGGGAGTAAGAATGCACCACCGGCGCGCGCGGATGCCCCTTTTTTCCTTGTTTTTTCTAAGCACATAGAAGAAGCTAGTCTAACACATTTTTGGCAGGTGTTCAAGCTAGTAGCCAAGAGAATACCTCATAAATTCATGCACAATTCAAAATATAGCATTCTCTCCACTTCAATAATTCTTCCATACCAAAATAATGAAATCTATCTAAACATCCTAGTTATCTAACAAGATCAACAACTAGAATTCCTAAGCAATCAACAGCATCAAGAAATCACAAAATTCACAAGAATCTAAACTAAAAGCAAGATGGTATACATAAGAAAGATCTTACCATCGTGGGGTGTCTCCCACCAAGCACTTTTCTTTAACGTCCTTAAGTTGGATGGTCAGTCGCTCAAGTTTCTCTTTCTCTAGATGCATCCTCCAATAGGAACACCTCTAGCTCTTTTGGGAGCTTGTAGCCATGGTACTTCTTCACTCTATGTCCATTCACCTTGAAAGTTGCTTCACTTTTAGGATCAAACAACTCGACTACTCCATAGGGCTTTATCTCCTTCACCTTGAAAGGTCCTTCCCATCTAGAGCAGAGCTTGCCAGGCATGAAACGAAGCCTCGAATTGTAGAGGAGAACCTCATCACCTTCTTGGAAGTCCTTCTTCCGGATGTGATGGTCATGGAATGCCTTTGTCTTTTCCTTGTAAATCCGAGCATTCTCATACGCTTCGTTCCTCAAATACTCGAGCTCCTCTAGCTGTAATTTTTTTCCTACTCTTGCTTGGGTCAAATCCATGTTGCACTGCTTTACTGCCCAATAGGCTCTGTGCTCAATTTCCACCGGAAGGTGGCATGCCTTACCATAGACGATCCGAAAAGGACTCATCCCTAACGGAGTCTTATAGGCTGTTCTATACGCCCATAGTGCATCTCCTAACCGGATGCTCCAATCCTTCCTTTGCGGATTGACTACTTTCTCCAAAATTCTCTTAATCTCTTGATTGGACACTTCCGCTTACCGTTGGTTTGCGGATGATAAGCAGTGGCAACCTTATGTACTACCCCATAGCGCTTGAGTAGTGCCTCTACTTTCCTGTTACAAAAGTGGGATCCTTGGTCACTCACGATTGCTCGTGGCGACCCATAACGGCATACAATGTTATTCCTAATAAAAGAAATGATGGTATTGGCGTCGTCAAGGCGGGTAGGTATTGCTTCTACCCACTTTGACATGTAGTCCACCGCTAACAAAATATATAGATACCCACTTGAGTTGGGAAATAATCCCATAAAGTCAATGCCCCATACATCAAATATCTCACAAAACAACATAGGTTGTTGAGGCATTTCATCCTTTTGGGATGTGTTTCCCGACTTCTGACACTGATGGCAAGACACACATAACCAGTTAGCATCCTTGAACAAGGTTGGCCACCAGAATCCACAATCCAACACTTTTTTTGTGGTCCTTTGTAGGCCAAAGTGGCCACCACATTCGGACGAAAGGCAAGCTTCAAGAATGGGTTAAATTTCAGACTCCGGGACACATCTTCGAATTACTTGGTCCACTCCCCGCTTCCACAAGTGAGGGTTATCCCAAATGTAGTATTTGGAATCACTCCTCAACTTATCCCTTTGATGTTTAGAAAAGTTGGGAGGGAAGAGTTTCGCAACCATGTAGTTCACCATTGGGGCAAACCAAGGAAAGCTATCCGACACAGCATGCAAGCTATCTAATGGGAATGAGTCATTGATCAGAAATGGATCAGATTTTAAATTCTCAAGGCGGCTTAAATATTTTGTAACCAAGTTTTGAGATTCACTCCGGTCCCTAATCTCAATGTCAAATTCTTGCAAAAGCAAGATCCAACGTATGAGTCTAGGTTTTGACTCATTCTTTGACAATAAGTATTTCAAAGCTGCATGATCCGTGTATACCACTATCTTTGATCCAAGCAAATAAGATTTGAATTTATCTAAAGCATGAACAATAGCTAGGAGTTCCTTTTCAGTAGTGGTATAGTTGGATTGTGCTGCATCAAGTGTTTTAGAGGAGTATGTAATGACATAAGGGAGTTTACCATCACGCTGTGAAAGCGCGGCAACTATAGCTTGGTTTGACACATCGCACATTATCTCAAATGGCAACGTCCAGTTGGGGCCTCGCACAATCAGTGCCGTGGTAAGATCTCTCCTTAGCTCTTCAAAAGCTTTCACACATTCACTATCAAACTCAAAGTCCACATCTTTTGGAGTAGGTGCGACAATGGCAAAGCAATCTTGCTGAAGTCCTTGATAAAGTGCCTATAGAATCCTGCATGTCCTAAAAATGAGTGGACCTCCCTTACAAATGAGGGATGAGATAAAGTGGTGATAACATCGACCTTGGCTAGGTCTACAGAAATTCCTTTATGAGATACTACATGTCCTAACACTATACCTTGTCTTACCATAAAATGACATTTTTCAAAATTTAAGACAAGGTTGGTGTCAACACATCTAGCTAAGACCTTAGCCAAGTTCTCTAAGCAATAATCAAATGAAGTTCCATAAACACTGAAGTCATCCATAAAGACTTCCAGACAATTCTCCATTAGATCGAAAAAGACACTCGTCATACGCTGCTAAAACGTAGCAGGTGCATTGCATAGTCCGAATGGCATCCTTTTGTAGGCAAAGGTGCCAAAAGGACAAGTGAATGTGGTCTTTTCCTGATCTTTAGGAGCAATGTGAATCTGGAAGTAACCAGTGAATCCATCAAGAAAATAGTAATGGGATTTAGCCTAGTGATCTCTTTCTTTACCACATCGAGTATGGTTGGATTGAGCCTCCTTTGTGGTTAGCTAACCGGCCTAGCTCCCTCTTGGAGAAATATACGATGTATGCACTTGCAAGGTTCAATTCCCATAATATCAGCTAGGCTCTAACCAATCGCCTTCTTGTATTTTCTGAGAACGTCTAGGAGCTTTACTTCTTCTTCACTAGAAAGCCCACTAGCGATAATGATCGGAAACTTTTGGTTGTCCTCTAAGAAAGCATACCTCAAATGTGATGGGAGAGGCTTCAATTCACTCCTTGCCTCAAGCTGAGGTTCCTTTTCGTCAAGCTCACGGAGTTTATTCTCAACAACTTTCTCGTGTTCACCCTCTTGGTCATCTATCTCTTCAATAACATGGTAGCACAACTTCTATGGTCTTCTTCTTGTACTTCCTCTAACACTTCATCAATTACGTCACATCGGAGAATGGAATGCTCTTCGGGAGGATGCTTCGTGGCTTCTTCCAAATTAAACTTGATAGTCTTGTCTCTAACCTCAAAGGAATATGTGCCGGTGAAGGCATCTAACTTGAATTTAGAGGTCTTAAGGAACGGTCTACTAAGTAGAACGAAGGATGAGCTTCTATTTTCTGTTGGAGGCATTTCAAGGATGTAAAAGTCAACCGGAAAGATCAAATCCTTGATCGCCACAAGTACATCTTTGGCTATTTCTGTTACCGTGATCACACTTTTATTGGCCAAGGCAAACCACGCTGTCGACTTCTTTAATGGAGCTAAATTCAACCGCACAAATGTAGAAAGCGGCATGATGCTTACACAAGCTCTAAGATCACACATACAATCATGAAAAGTGTGTCCACCAATACAGCAAGACAACAAACAAGGCCCAGGGTCACCACATTTCTTTGGAATAGGTTCCATCAAGGAAGAAATTGAACTACCCAAGGATAATGTCTCCAATTCTCCTATCCTATCTTTGTGTGTGCATAAGTCTTTCAAGAATTTTGCATACTTTGGAATTTGTTGAATAGCATCAAGAAGTGGTATGATTACCTCAACCTTCTTGAACACTTGAAGCATGTTCAAATCAAATTCCAGTGTCTTCTTTGCTTCCTTCACCATGGAAGAGAATGGAATAGGGATGGACTCATCCACTAGAGCTTTCCTCTTGGGTTCCTTGAGGTTTACTCCTTCTTCCCTATGCCTCTTGTCTACCTCCCCCTTTTCATGTGGAGCTTCAACATTCACTTCTTCCTCATGAATGTCCTCCAAGACCCTTGGAGGTATCTCTTCCAATGTAGTTCCCGACTGTAGAGTGATGGTGTTGAGACCGCCCATTGGGTTTGGTTGGGGTTGGGATGGAAGGTTAGAAGAACTTGAGGGTTGGTTGGTATTGTTGGAGGAGGACATGGACATCTTTGAAATCATGTCATTAAGATTGGCCAATTGAGAACTCATGGCTTCGAATTGAGCCTTATAGCCCTCATCCCGTTTATCCACAGTGGCTCTAAGCTCGTCAACTTGATTGGTGAGAGGTGGAGAGGTTTGGTTAGATTGTTGTCTATGGTGCGGTGCTTGGTACTTGGTGTAGTTGTTTTGGTTTTGGTTGTGGTGATTTGGTTGGCTTAGTAGCTGTTGTTGTTGTGGTTGGTAGTGGTTGGCTTGGTAGTGGTTTTGGCCTTGAGAAGGATAAGGTGGACGATTATTGTAATCACATTGGCCACTACAAGGGCATGTTCCTCTTGAATTTGATGGCATTGATCGGTGTAATATGTGGTGCTAGAGCACAAACCACAAATCCTAGGAGGGCCTTTAAGTTGAGCAACTGGAGGTGGGGCTTGGACGGCTTGGATGGAGTAGAATTTCTTTTGATCCTTTTGCATTTGCGTGAGGATAGTGGTCATATCTGATGAGCGGATAATTTATACGCTTTTTGGCATTGTTTTTAGGTAGTTTTTAGTAGGATCTAGCTACTTTTAGGGATGTTTTTACTAGTTTTTATGCAAAATTTACATTTCTGGACTTTATTATGGGTTTGTGTGTTTTTCTGTGATTTTAGGTATTTTCTGGCTGAAATTGAGGGACAACTAACCAGCAAGTGTACTGGGTCGTCCAAGTAATACCTTACGTGAGTAAGGGTCGATCCCACAGAGATTGTTGGTATGAAGCAAGCTATGGTCATCTTGTAAATCCCAGTCCGGCAGATTTAACTATATTAAGAGATTATTGGATTTTCGCATAATAATAATAAACAAAAAATAAAGATAAAGTTACTCATGTAATTTAATGGTGGGAATTTCAGATAGGTGTATGGAGGTGCTGTGTTCCTTCTGAATCTCTGCTTTCCTACTGCTTTTATCCAATCTTTGTCACTCCTTTCTATGGCAAGCTGTATGTAGGGCATCACCGTTGTCAATGGCTACATCCCATCCTCTCAGTGAAAATGGTCCAAATGCTCTGTCACAGCACGGCTAATCATCTGTCGGTTCTCGATCATGTTGGAATAGAATCCCTTGATTCTTTTGCGTTTGTCATCACGCCCAGCAATCGCGAGTTTGAAGCTCGTCACAGTCATTCAATCCCGGAATCCTACTCGGAATACTGGTGCACGAAATTGCAATCACACTTTTGCAATCCCGCACAACTAACCAGCAAGTGCACTGGGTCGTCCAAGTAATACCTTACGTGAGTAAGGGTCGATCCCACGGAGATTGTCGGCTTGAAGCAAGCTATGGTTATCTTGTAAATCTTAGTCAGGATATCAAAGATTATCAGGGTTGATTGTGAAAAGTAAAGGAACATGAAATAAGTACTTGTTTTGCAGTAATGGGGAACAGGTTGAGGTTTTGGAGATGCTCCATCTTCTGAATCTCTGCTTTCCTACTGTCTTCTTCCTCAAACACGCAAGGCTCCTTCCATGGCAAGCTGTATGCAGGGTTTCACCGTTGTCAATGGCTACCTCCCATCCTCTCAGTGGAAATGTTCAACGCTCCCTGTCACGGCACGGCTATCCATCTGTCGGTTCTCAATCAGGCCGGAATAGAATCCAATGATTATTTTGCGTCTGTCACGAACGCCCCGCCCTCAGGAGTTTGAAGCTCGTCACAGTCATTCAATCATTGAATCCTACTCAGAATACCACAGACAAGGTTTAGACCTTCCGGATTCTCTTGAATGCCGCCATCAATTCTAGCTTATACCACGAAGATTCTGATTAAAGAATCCAAGAGATATCTACTAAATCTAAAGTAGAACGGAGGTGGTTGTCAGGCACGCGTTCATAGTTGAGAATATGATGAGTGTCACGGGTCATCACATTCATCCGGGTTAAGAACAAGTGATATCTTAGAACGGAAGCAAGCATGATTGAATAAGAAACAGTAGTAATTGCATTAATCCATCAAGACACAGCAGAGCTCCTCACCCCCAACCATGGGGTTTATAGACTCATGCTGTAAGAAGTACACAAAGAAACGTGTAAAGTGTCATGAGGTGCAGATACAATGTCAAAGATCCTATTAATGGTAAGCTAGTAACCTAGGGTATACAGAAAAGAGTAAATGATGTAAAAATCCACTTCTGGGTCCACTTAGTGTGTGCTTGGGCTGAGCATTGAAGTTTTCATGTGTAGAGACTTTTTCTGGAGTTAAACGCCAGCTTTCATGCCAGTTTGGGCGTTTAACTCCAATTTTTATGCCAGTTCCAGCGTTAAACGCTGGAAATTCTGAGGCTGATTTGAAACGCCGGTTTGGGCCATCAAATCTCGGGCAAAGTATGGACTATTATACATTGATGGAAAGCCCAGGATGTCTACTTTCCAATGCCATTGAGAGCGCGCCAATTGAGCTTCTGTAGCTCTAGAAAATCCACTTTGAGTGCAGGGAGGTCAGAATCCAACAGCATCTGCAGTCCTTTTCAGTCTCTGAATCAGATTTTTGCTCAGGACCCTCAATTTCAGCCAGAAAATACCTGAAATCACAGAAAAACACACAAACTCATAGTAAAGTCCAGAAAAGTGAATTTTAGCTAAAAACTAATAAAAATATACTAAAAACTAACTAGATTATACTAAAAACATACTAAAAACAATGCCAAAAAGCGTATAAATTAGCCGCTCATCACAACACCAAACTTAAATTGTTGCTTGTTCCCAAGCAACTGAAAATCAAAGTAGGATGAAAAGAAGAGAATATACTATAGACTCCAAAATATCAAGGAAACTTAGCTCCAATTAGATGAGCGGGACTAGTAGCTTTTTGCTTCCGAACAGTTTTGGCATCTCACTTTATCCTTTGAAGTTCAGAATGATTGGCATCTATAGGAACTCAGGACTCAGATAGTGTTATTGATTCTCCTAGTTGAGTATAATGATTCTTGAACATAGCTAGTGTATGAGTCTTGGCTGTGGCCCAAAGCACTCTGTCTTCCAATATTACCACCGGATACATACATGCCACAGACACATAATTGGGTGAACCTTTTCAGATTGTGACTCAGTTTTGCTAGAGTCCCCAATTAGAGGTGTCCAGGGTTCTTAAGCACACTCTTTTTGCCTTGGTTCACAACTTTATTTCTTTCTTTTTCTTTCTTTTTCTTTTTCTTTTTTTTTTCGAAATTTTTTTTGTATTCACTGCTTTTTCTTGCTTCAAGAATCAATCTGATGATTTTTTAGATCCTCAATAACAGTTCTCTTTTTCCCTCATTCTTTCAAGAGCCAACAATTTTAACATTCTCAAAACAACAAATTCAAAAGACATATGCACTGTTCAAGCATTCATTCAGAAAACAAAAAGTATTGTCACCACATCAAACTAATTCAACTAGTTTCAAGGATAAATTCGAAATCCTGTACTTCTTGTTCTTTTGTGATTAAAGCATTTTTCATTTAAGAGAGGTGATGGATTCATAGGACATTCATAGCTTTAAGACATGAATTTTAAATTTTATTATTTATGAATTAAGAACAAGACTCAAAAATAGATATAAGATCAGACTAAAAATAGAAAACAAAAATTTAAATAGGCTCCTAATGATAGAGGTTTTTCACAGAGTTAGGACTCAACAACCTTGATTTTGAGAAGTGGATGCTCCCTCAAATTGAGGGGAGAACTTTTGGCGTCTCAGTTCTTGAAGTTCACGCCCCTGCTTCTATTGTTCCTTCAGCAATTTGCAGAGCATGCAGTTCTGATTCTGCTGTTCTTCCTTAAGTTGCTCCATAGTCTCTTGCAAATTGGTGATAGATGCTACTAGGCTGGCCCAGTAGCCAATTTCAGGAAATTCAGGGAGGAACTCCTGCGCCCTCCTTTTGATAGAGTTGTCTTGCATTTGTCCTTCCATTGACTTCTTGGTGATTGGATGTTCAATGGGTATGAATTCATCTACTCCCATCTTTACCCCAGCCTCTTTACAGAGCAAGGAGATCAAGCTTGGGTAAGCCAATTTGGCTTCAGTGGAATTCTTATTTGCAATTGTGTAGATCTCACAAGCAATCACATGATGAACCTCCACTTCTTTTCCAAGCATAATGCAATGAATCATCACTGCTCTCTTGATAGTGACCTCAGAACGGTTGCTAGTGGGCAGTATGGAACGCCCAATGAAGTCTAGCCAACCTCTTGCAATTGGTTTGAGGTCTCCCCTCTTGAGTTGGTTTGGGACACCCTTTGAATTGGTTATCCACTTAGTTCCAGGGAGGCATATGTCCTCTAGAACTTGATCCAACCCTTTATCTGCTTTCATCATTCTCCTATTAAAGGATTCAGGATCATCTTGCAGTTGAGGCAATTTGAAGATTTCTCTTATTTTGTCCAGATGGAAGTACATAACTTTCCCTCTGACCATGGTTCTGTAAGTATGGTAAGCAGTTCCAGTCATTCTCTGCTTATCTGTTAGCCACAGATTTGAGTAGAATTCCTGAACCATATTCCTTCCAACCTTTATCTCAGGATTGGTTAGAACTTCCCATCCTCTGTTTCGAATTTGCTCTTGGATCCCCGGATATTCATCTTCTTTCAGATCAAATTTAACTTTCGGGATCACTGACCTCACCCATTATTTTGTGATAATGGTCTTCATGTTCTTTGGTTAAGAACTTCTCTTGATTCCAAAGATTCTTCGGATTATTCTCTTTCTTTCCTCTTAAATTGGTTTGTTTTCCCTTAGGAGCCATGATCTTGATGAATCTTGGCTTAGTGATCACGGAAAAGCACACCAAACTTAGAGGTTTGCTTGTCCTCAAGCAAAAGAAAGGAAAGAAGAGAGAGAGAAGAACAGCAAATTCGAATGGTGTGGGGGAATGAGGAGGCCGAACATGTTTACATAAGGGGGGGAAGGAGATTTCGAAAAAAATTGAAAAGAGATTTGAGAAGATATGGAGAGAATTTGAGAGAAGGGTGAGTTTTTTTTGAACAAGATTTGGGATTGATTTGAGAGAGATTTGAAGAATGGTTTTGATTTTTTGATGATTTAAAAGTGAATGATAAAAGGTTGAAGTGTGTTTATGTGGAAATGTATGAGTAAGAAAAGGAAAGTTTGAAAAAAATTTGATTGGAAAGCAAAATCTTGGTCCCCCACCTTTCTGGCGTTTAACGCCCATTTGTTGCCCATTTTGGGCGTTTAACGCCCAGCCAGGTACCCTGGCTGGCGTTAAACGCCAGAATCCCCTTTGTCACTGGGCATTTTGCTAAACGCCCAGGATGCTACACACCTGGCGTTAAACGCCCAGAATGGTGCCCATTCTGACGTTTAACGCCCAATATGGCACCCTTACTGGCGTTAAACGCCCAGAATGGTGCCCATTATGGCGTTTAACGCCCAAAATGCCCCTTACTGGCGTTTTTCCGCCAGTAAGCTCTTTTTCTCTGCTTTTTGCGCTGAATCCTTCTGTAACTCTGTGAATTCCTTCAATTTTGATAATTGCCTCTGTAGAAATAAAACATATAACCTGCTAATGACTGGGTTGCCTCCCAGCAAGCGCTTCTTTACTGTCTTTAGCTGGACCCTTACTGAGAATCACTCAAGTCTCAGTTTTGAGCATTCCTGCTCAAAATTGCTTTCAAGATAATGCTTGATTCTCTGTCCATTAACAATGAACTTTTTGTTAGAATCAATATCCTGAAGCTCAACATATCCATATGGTGATACTCCTGTAATCACATACGGACCCCTCTACCGGGATTTAAGTTTTCCTGGAAACAATCTGAGCCTAGAGTTGAAGAGCAGAACTTTTTGTCCTGGCTCAAAGACTCTGGATGACAACTTCTTGTCATGCCACTTCTTTGCCTTTTCCTTATAAATCTTTGCACTTTCAAATGCATTGAGTCTGAACTCCTCTAGCTCATTTAGCTAGAGCAATCTTTTTTCACCAGCTAACTGAGCATCCATGTTTAGGAATCTGGTTGCCCAGTAGGCTTTATGTTCCAGTTCCACGGGCAGATGACAGGCCTTTCCATACACCAGTTGGTATGGAGAGGTTCCTATAGGAGTCTTGAATGCTGTTCTGTATGCCCACAGAGCATCATCCAAACTCTTTGCCCAATCCTTTCTTCGGGCCATCACAGTCCGTTCTAGGATTCTTTTTAGCTCTCTGTTAGAGACTTCAGCTTGCCCATTTGTCTGTGGATGATACGGAGTTGCCACTTTGTGGCTAATTCCATATCTGACCATAGCAGAGTATAGTTGTCTATTGCAGAAATGAGTGCCCCCATCACTGATTAGTACTCTGGGAACACCAAACCTGCTGAAGATGTGTTTCTGGAGGAATTTCAGCACGGTCTTGGTATCATTAGTGGGTGTAGCAATTGCTTCTACCCACTTAGATACATAGTCCACTGCTACCAGAATGTAAGTGTTTGAGTATGATGGTGGGAATGGACCCATGAAGTCAATTCCCCATACATCAAACAATTCTATCTCTAATATCCCTTGTTGAGGCATGGCATATCCGTGAGGCAAGTTACCAGCTCTTTGGCAACTATCACAGTTACGCACAAACTCTCAGGCATCTTTATAGAGAGTAGGCCAGTAGAAGCCACATTGGAGGACTTTAGTGGCTGTTCGCTCACTTCCAAAATGTCCTCCATACTGTGATTCATGGCAGTGCCATAGGATCCTTTGTGCTTCTTCTCTGGGTACACATCTGCGGATCATTCCGTCTGCACATCTCTTAAAGAGATACGGCTCATCCCATAGGTAGTATTTGGCATCTGAAATTAATTTCTTTCTCTGCACTCTGCTGTACTCCTGTGGTATGAACCTCACAGCCTTTTAATTTGCAATATCTGCAAACCATGGAGCTTTCTAGATGGCAAAGAGTTGCTCATCTGGGAAAGTCTCAGAAATCTCAGTAGAAGGGAGGGACGCCCCAGCTACTGGTTCTATTCGGGACAGATGATCAGCTACCTGGTTCTCTGTCCCTTTTTTGTCTCTTATTTCTATATCAAACTCTTGCAGAAGCAACACCCATCTTATAAGCCTGGGTTTTGAATCCTGCTTTGTGAGTAAGTATTTAAGAGCAGCATGGTCAGTGTACACAATCACTTTGGATCCCACTAGATAGGATCTAAATTTGTCAATTGCATAGACCACTGCAAGTAACTCTTTTTCTGTGGTTGTGTAATTCTTCTGTGCATCATTTAGAACACGGCTGGCATAATAAATGACGTGCAGAAGCTTGTTATGCCTCTGTCCCAACACTGCACCAATGGCATGGTCACTGGCATCACACATTAGTTCAAATGGCAATGTCCAATCTGGTGCAGAGATGACTGGTGCTGTGACCAGCTTAGCTTTCAGGGTCTCAAATGCCTGCAGACACTGTGTGTCAAACACAAATGGTATGTCAGCAGCTAGCAGGTTACTCAAAGGTTTTGCAATTTTCGAAAAATCCTTTATAAACCTTCTGTAAAATCCTGCATGCCCCAGAAAGCTTCTGATTGCTTTAACATTGGCAGGTGGTGGTAATTTTTCAATTACCTCCACTTTTGCCTTATCCACCTCTATTCCCTTGCTTGAAATTTTGTGTCCAAGGACAATTCCTTCAGTCACCATAAAGTGACATTTCTCCCAGTTTAAAACCAGGTTAGTCTCTTGGCACCTTTTCAGGACAAGTGCTAGGTGGTTAAGACAGGAGCTGAATGAGTCTCCATATACTGAGAAGTCATCCATGAAGACTTCCAGGAATTTTTCCACCATGTCAGAGAAGATGGATAACATGCATCTCTGAAAGGTTGCAGAAGCATTACACAGACCAAAAGGCATCCTCCTGTAGGCAAACACGCCAGAAGGGCAAGTAAAGGCTGTTTTCTCTTGGTCCTGAGGATCTACTGCAATTTGGTTGTAACCTGAATAGCCATCCAAAAAGCAGTAATAATCATGACCAGCTAGTCTTTCTAGCATTTGGTCTATGAATGGTAAAGGAAAATGATCCTTTCTGGTGGCTGTATTGAGCCTTCTGTAGTCAATACACATACGCCACCCTGTGACTGTTCTTGTAGGAACCAGTTCATTTTTTTCATTATGAACCACTGTCATTCCTCCTTTCTTGGGGACAACTTGGACAGGGCTCACCCAGGGGCTATCAGAAATAGGATAAATAATCTTAGCCTCTAGTAATTTAGTGACCTCTTTCTGCACCACCTCCTTCATGGCTGGATTTAGCCTCCTCTGTGGTTGGACCACTGGTTTGGCATTATCCTCCAACAGGATCTTGTGCATGCATCTAGCTGGGCTAATGCCCTTAAGATCACTTATGGACCACCCAAGAGCTGTCTTGTGTGTCCTTAGCACTTGAATCAGTGCTTCCTCTTCCGGTGGATTTAAGGCAGAGCTTATAATCACTGGAAAAGTGTCACCCTCTCCCAGAAATGCATACTTCAGGGATGGTGGTAGTGGTTTGAGTTCATGTTTGGGAGGCTTATCCTCCTCTTGAAGAATTTTCGAAAATTCCTTTGTTTCCTCTGGTTCTTCTTGATCAGGTTGAGCATCCTTGAAGATGTCCTCAAGCTCTGATTCTAGGCTTTCAGTCATATTGATCTCTTCCACCAAAGAGTCAATAATGTCAGCGCCCATGCAGTCATTTGGTGTGTCTGGATGCTGCATAGCTTTCACAGCATTCAACTTGAACTCATCCTCATTGACTCTCAGGGTTACTTCCCCTTTTTGTACATCAATGAGAGTTCGTCCAGTTGCTAGGAAAGGTCTTCCTAGAATGAGAGTTGCACTCTTGTGCTCCTCCATTTCCAGCACCATAAAGTCAGTTGGAAAGGCAAATGGCCCAACCTTGACAATCATATCCTCTATTATGCCTGATGGATGTTTAATGGAGCCATCAGCAAGTTGGAGGCATATCCGGGTTGGTTTGACTTCTCCAGTCAACCCAAGCTTTCTGATAGTGGATGCAAGTATTAGATTGATGCTTGCTCCAAGATCACATAGGGCTGTCTTGGTGCAAGCACCTTCTAATGTGCATGGTATCATAAAGCTTCCTGGATCTTGAAGCTTTTCTGGTAAGCTTTTCAGAATGTCTGCACTGCATTCTTCAGTGAGAAATACTTTTTCAGTTTCTCTCCAATCCTTCTTATGACTTAAGATCTCTTTCATGAACTTGGCATAAGAAGGTATTTGCTCAAGTGCCTCTGCAAACGGAATCTTTATTTCAAAAGTCCTTAGATAATCTGCAAAGCGGGCAAATTGCTTATCCTGCTCCGCTTGGCGGAGTTTCTGAGGATAAGGCATCTTGGCTTTATATTCTTCAACCTTAGTTGTTGCAGGCTTATTCCTTACAGAAGTGGTTGAAGAATCCTTTTTAGAGGGATTACTGTCAGCACTCTCAGGTGTCTGATCCTCCCTTGGCGTCTGAACGCCAGGAATGGGTGAAGATTGGGCGTTTAACGCCAACTTCTCCCCCTTTTCTGGCGTTTGAACGCCAGAACTGGGCAAGGAATGGGCGTTTAACGCCAGCTTTCCTTCCCTTTCTGGCGTTTGAACGCCAAAAGTATTCCTCTCTGGGCTCTTACTGTCCTTAGAGGGATTTTGGGCAGTGGCTTGGTTATCCTCTGTCAATTGTTCCTTATTTGACTTTTTGCTCTTTTGAGTGGTGTTGTTCAGTGTCTTCCCACTCCTCAGTTGAACTGCTTGACACTCTTCTGTTATCTGTTTAGATATCTGCTGTTTTGCTCGATTCAACTGCAGTTCTATGTTCTTGTTAGCAACTTTAGTTTCATGGAGCATCTCTTTAAATTCTGCTAACTGTTCTGTCATCAGGAGCAATTGTTGATTAAGCTCAATCATCTGTTCTTGAGGATTAGGATCAGTGACTACTGCCATGACTTCCTCTTTTGGAGAGAACTCATTGCTAGAGTACAAATATTGGTTTCTAGCAACAGTGTCTATAAGCTCTTGAGCTTCTTCAATTGTCTTCCTCATGTGTATAGATCCACCAGCTGAGTGGTCTAGAGACATCTGAGCTTTTTCTGTAAGTCCATAATAGAAGATGTCTAACTGTACCCACTCTGAAAACATTTCAGAGGGGCATTTTCTTAGCATACCTCTATACCTCTCCCAGGCATTATAAAGGGATTCATTATCCTCTTGTTTAAAGCCTTGGATGTCCAGCCTTAGCTGTGTCATCCTCTTTGGAGGGTAAAAATGATTCAGGAATTTGTCTGATAACTGTTTCCATGTCTTTATGCTTGCTGTAGGTTGGTTATTCAACCACCTTTTAGCTTGATCTTTTACAGCAAATGGAAACAGTAATAGTCTGTAGACATCCTGATCCACCTCTTTATCATGTACTGTGTCAGCAATTTGTAAGAACTGTGCCAGAAACTCAGTAGGCTCTTCCTGTGGAAGACCGGAATACTGGCAATTTTGCTGCACTATGATAATGAGTTGAGGATTTAGCTCAAAGATGCTTGCTTTGATGGGAGGTGTACAGATGCTACTCCCATATGCAGCTGTAATGGTGTTAGCATATGACCCCAGAGTCCTTCTGGACTGATCAATCCCACTTAGGTCCATAATGGATAAAGGGAAATGATATGGATTGCAAATAGATAAATTTTGTTTTTTTTTTCTTTTGACCGAAAATAATAAAATAAAATAAATGGAAAATAAAGTCAAATTTCGAAAACTAAAAGAAAATAAGATCAAAGAAAATTGAAAACTGAATCAATTAGTCAATTAAAAAGATTTTGAAAAAGATTTGATTTTTGAAATGAGGAGAGAGAAAAACAACAAAATGACACCAAACTTAAAATTTTTTTAGGAAATCAGACACTAATTTTCGAAAATTTTTAAGGGAAAAACATAAAGAGGACACCAAACTTAGAATTTTTAAGGATCAAAAAGGGACTAGGGACATGCAAATTCGAAAATTAAAAGAAAAGCAAAAGCATGCAATTGACACCAAACTTAAAATATGAAACTAGACTCACTAAAAGACTCTAAACCAACAAAAATAAAACAGTCCTAATCTAAGCAACAAGATAAGCCGTCAGTTGTCCAAACTCGAACAACCCCCGGCAACGGCGCCAAAAACTTGGTGCACGAAATTGCAATCACACTTTTGCAATCCCGCACAACTAACCAGCAAGTGCACTGGGTCGTCCAAGTAATACCTTACGTGAGTAAGGGTCGATCCCACGGAGATTGTCGGCTTGAAGCAAGCTATGGTTATCTTGTAAATCTTAGTCAGGATATCAAAGATTATCAGGGTTGATTGTGAAAAGTAAAGGAACATGAAATAAGTACTTGTTTTGCAATAATGGGGAACAGGTTGAGGTTTTGGAGATGCTCCATCTTCTGAATCTCTGCTTTCCTACTGTCTTCTTCCTCAAACATGCAAGGCTCCTTCCATGGCAAGCTGTATGTAGGGTTTCACCGTTGTCAATGGCTACCTCCCATCCTCTCAGTGGAAATGTTCAACGCACCCTGTCACGGCACGGCTATCCATCTGTCGGTTCTCAATCAGGCTGGAATAGAATACAATGATTCTTTTGCGTCTGTCATGAACGCCCCGCCCTCAGGAGTTTGAAGCTCGTCATAGTCATTCAATCATTGAATCCTACTCAGAATACCACATACAAGGTTTAGACCTTTCGGATTCTCTTGAATGCCGCCATCAATTCTAGCTTATACCACGAAGATTCTGATTAAAGAATCCAAGAGATATCTACTAAATCTAAAGTAGAACGGAGGTGGTTGTCAGGCACGCGTTCATAGTTGAGAATATGATGAGTGTCACGGGTCATCACATTCATCCGGGTTAAGAACAAGTGATATCTTAGAACGGAAGCAAGCATGATTGAAAAAGAAACAGTAGTAATTGCATTAATCCATCAAGACACAGCAAAGCTCCTCACCCCCAACCATGGGGTTTAGAGACTCATGCTGTAAGAAGTACACAAAGAAACGTGTAAAGTGTCATGAGGTGCAGATACAATGTCAAAGATCCTATTAATAGTAAGCTAGTAACCTAGGGTATACAGAAATGAGTAAATGACGTAAAAATCCACTTCTGGGTCCACTTAGTGTGTGCTTGGGCTGAGCATTGAAGTTTTCATGTGTAGAGACTTTTTCTGGAGTTAAACGCCAGCTTTCATGCCAGTTTGGGCGTTTAACTCCAATTTTTATGCCAGTTCCAGCGTTAAACGCTGGAAATTCTGAGGCTGATTTGCAACGCCGGTTTGGGCCATCAAATCTCGGGCAAAGTATGGACTATTATACATTGATTGAAAGCCCAGGATGTCTACTTTCCAATGCCGTTGAGAGCGCTCCAATTGGGCTTCTGTAGCTCCAGAAAATCCACTTCGAGTGCAGCGAGGTCAGAATCCAACAGCATCTGCAGTCCTTTTCAGTCTCTGAATCAGATTTTTGCTCAGGACCCTCAATTTCAGCCAGAAAATACCTGAAATCACAGAAAAACACACAAACTCATAGTAAAGTCCAGAAAAGTGAATTTTAGCTAAAAACTAATAAAAATATACTAAAAACTAACTAGATTATACTAAAAACATACTAAAAACAATGCCAAAAAGCGTATAAATTAGCCGCTCATGAAATACCACAGACAAGGTTAGACTTTCCGAATTCCCATGAATGCCGCCATCAATTCTAGCTTATACCACGAAGATTCTGATTAAGGAATCCAAGAGATATGCGCCCGGTCTAGGATAGAACGGAAGTGGTTGTCAGTCACGTGTTCATAAGTGAGAATGATGATGAGTGTCATGGATCATCACATTCATCATGTTGAAGTGCAACGAATATCTTAGAATAAGAATAAGTCGAATTGAATAGAAAATAATAGTAATTGCATTGAAACTCGAGGTACAGCAGAGCTCCACACCCTTAATCTCTGGTGTGTAGAAACTCCACCGTTGAAAATACATAAGTGATGAATGTTCAGGCATGGCCGAATGGCCGGCCCCCAAAACGTGATCAATAGTCTCCTTAGATGAATAAAATAAAATAAAGCTGAGACCAAAGATGTCTAATACAACAGTAAACTATCCTATTTATACTAGACTAGCTACTAGGGTTTACAGAAGTAAGTAATTGATGCATAAATCCACTTCCGGGGCCCACTTGGTGTGTGTTTGGGCTGAGCTTGATCTTTACACGAGTTGAAGCCTATCTTGGAGTTGAACGCCAAGTTGTAACGTGTTTTGGCGTTCAACTCTGGTTCGTGACGTGTTTCTGGCGTTTGACTCCAGAATGCAGCATGGAACTGGTGTTGAGCGCCAGTTTACATTGTCTAATCACAAATAAAGAATGGACTATTATATATTGCTGGAAAGCTCTGGATGTCTACTTTCCAAAACCGTTGAGATCGCACCATTTAGATTTCTGTAGCTCCAGAAAATCCATTTCGAGTGCAGGGAGGTCAGATTTGAACAGCATGAGCAGTCCTTTGTCAGCCTCCTTATCAGAGTTTTGCTCAGGTCCCTCAATTTCAGCCATAAATTACCTGAAATTATAGAAAAACACACAAACTCATAGTAAAGTCCAGAAATGTGAATTTAACATAAAAACTAATGAAAATCCCTAAAAGTAGCTAGATCCTACTAAAAATTACCTAAAAACAATGCCAAAAAGCATATGAATTATCCGCTCATCACAACACCAAACTTAAATTTTTGCTTGTCCCCAAGCAACTGAAAACAAATTAGGATAAAAAGAAGAGAATATACTATAAATCCCAAAATATCAATGAATATTAATTCTAATTAGATGAGCGGGACTTGTAGCTTTTTGCTTCTGAACAGTTTTGGCATCTAACTTTCTCCATTGAAGTTTAGAATGATTGGCATCTATAGGAACTTAGAATTTCAGATAGTGTTATTGATTCTCCTATTTAAGTTTGTTGATTCTTGAACATAGCTACTTTTATGAGTCTTGGCCATGGCCCTAAGCACTTTGTTTTCCTGTATTACCACCGGATACATAAATGCCACAGACACATGACTGGGTGAACCTTTTCAGATTGTGACTCAGCTTTGCTAAAGTCCCCAGTTAAAGGTGTCCAGAGCTCTTAAGCACACTCTTTTTGCTTTGGATCACGACTTTAACCACTCAGTCTCAAGCTTTTCACTTGGACCTGCATGCCACAAGTACATGGTTAGGGATAGCTTGATTTAGCCGCTTAGGCTTGAATTTTAGTTCCTTGGGCCCTCTTATCCATTGATGCTCAAAGCCTTGGATCCTTTTTACCCTTGCCTTTTGGTTTTAAGGGCTATTGGCTTTTTCTGCTTGCTTTTTCTTTTTCTTTCTAATTTTTTTCTCCACTTTTTTTTTTCGCAAGCCTTGTTCTTTCACTGCTTTTTCTTGCTTCAAGAATCAATTTTATGATTTTTTAGATACTCAATAATATTTATCTTTTTCATCATTCTTTCAAGAGCCAACAATTTTAACATTCATAAACAACAAGATCAAAAATATGCACTGTTCAAGCATTCATTCAGAAAACAAAAAGTATTGTCACCACATCAATGTAATTAAACTAAATTCAAGGATAAATTCGAAACTCATGTACTTCTTGTTCTTTTGAATTAAAAACATTTTTCATTTAAGAGAGGTGAAGGATTCATGGAATTTATTCATAGCCTTAAGACATAGTTACTAAATACTAATGATCATGTAATGAAGACACAAACATAGATAAATATTTAACATAAAGAAACAGAAAAGCAGAAAAAATTAAGAACAAGGAATGAGTCCACTTTAGTGATGATGGCGTTTTCTTCTTGAAGAACCAATGGTGCTCTTTGAGCTCCTCTATGTCTCTTCCATGCTTCTGTTGCTTGATCCCTAGTAATTTTGGTGCTTTTATCCTTAGTTGCTCCCAATAGTTGTATGGAGGAAAATTTATCCCTTGAGGCATCTCAGGGATTTCTTGATGAGGTCCATGAGTGGGCTGAGTGGGCTCTCTTGATGTGCAGTCAAATGCTCTATTACTGAGCTATGGACCCTTTAGATGAATCTCTCCATCTCCCATGACTCGGAGGTGGAAGCTTTTTGTCTTCCCTTTTCTCTTTTTTTTTTTTTTGAGGTTTCTATGGCCTTTAGGTGCCATCAAAGGTTATGGAAAAACAAAAAAGCTATGCTTTTATCACAGCAAACTTAGAATGTTGCTCGCCCTCGAGCAAAAGAAGAAAGAATGGACGAAAAGAAGATATGGAGGAGAGGGAGAGAGGGTTTTGTTTCGGCCTTGGTGCACGAAATTGTGATCACTACTTTTCAAATAATCCCTAGTAATGGCTCCAAAGACTTGGTGCTCAGTACCATGGCATAAACACAACTTCGCACAACTAACCAGCAAGTGTACTGGGTCGTCCAAGTAATAAACCTTACGCGAGTAAGGGTCGATCCCACAGAGATTGTTGGTATGAAGCAAGCTATGGTCACCTTGTAAATCTCAGTCAGGCATACTCAAATGGGTATAGATGATGAATAAAACATAAAGATAAAGATAGAGATACTTATGCAATTCATTGGTGAGAACTTCAGATAAGCGAATGGAGATGCTTTGTCCCTTCCGTCTCTCTGCTTTCCTACTGTCTTCATCCAATCCTTCTTACTCCTTTCCATGGCAAGCTTATGCAAGGGTTTCACCGTTGTCAGTGGCTACCTCCCATCCTCTCAGTGGAAATGTTCAACGCACCCTGTCACGGGATGGCTATCCAGCTGTCAGTTCTCGATCATGTCGGAATAGAATCCAGTGATTCTTTTGCGTCTGTCACTAACGCCCCACAATCGCGAGTTTGAAGCACGTCACAGTCATTCAATCATTGAATCCTACTCAGAATACCACAGACAAGGTTAGACCTTCCGGATTCTCTTGAATGCCGCCATCAGTTCTGGCCTATACCACGAAGACTCTGATCTCACGGAATGGCTGGCTCGGTTGTCAGGCGAGCGCTCGGTTGTCACGCGATCAACCATGCATCGTGTATCAGGAATCCAAGAGATATTCACCCAATCTAAAGTAGAACGGAGGTGGTTGTCAGTCACACGTTCATAGGTGAGAATGATGATGAGTGTCACGGATCATCATATTCATCAAGTTGAAGAACAAGTGATATCTTGGAACAAGAACAAGCTGAATTGAATTGAAAAACAATAGTAATTACATTAATACTCGAGGTACAGCAGAGCTCCACACCTTAATCTATGGTGTGTAGAAACTCCACCGTTGAAAATACATAAGAACAAGGTCTAGGCATGGCCGAATGGCCAGCCTCCCAAAGAGGGTTCAATCATAAAAACATGATCAAAAGATGAAAAATACAATAGCAAAAGGTCCTATTTATAGGGAACTAGTAGCTTAAGAAATACAAAGGTGAGTAAATGACATAAAAATCCACTTCCGGGCCCACTTGGTGTGTGCTTGGGCTGAGCAATGAAGCATTTTCGTGTAGAGACTCTTCTTGGAGTTAAACGCCAGCTTTTGTGCCAGTTTGGGCGTTTAACTCCCACTTAGGTGCCAGTTCCGGCGTTTAACGCTGGGAATTCTGAAGGTGACTTTGAACGCCGGTTTGGGCCATCAAATCTTGGGCAAAGTATGGACTATTATATATTGCTGGAAAGACCAGGATGTCTACTTTCCAACGCCGTTGAGAGCTCGCCAATTGGGCTTCTGTAGCTCCAGAAAATCCACTTTGAGTGCAGGGAGGTCAGAATCCAACAGCAACTGCAGTCCTTTTCAGTCTCTGAATCAGATTTTTGCTCAGGTCCCTCAATTTCAGCCAGAAAATACCTGAAATCACAGAAAAACACACAAACTCATAGTAAAGTCCAGAAAAGTGAATTTTAACTAAAAACTAATAAAAATATACTAAAAATACTAAATCATACTAAAAACATACTAAAAAACAATGCCAAAAAGCGTACAAATTATCCGCTCATCACAACACCAAACTTAAATTGTTGCTTGTCCTCAAGCAACTGAAAATCAAATAAGATAAAAAGAAGAGAATATGCAATGAACTCCAAAAAATCTATG